>NW_021940750.1:37748334-37877719 GCF_001715985.3 Manacus vitellinus | reverse complement strand
CTGGGCCTTTTCACAGAGTTCTTCAAGTCGTGGTTCCTCATTTGCTTTCTCGGTGTTCAACCTAATGAATGCAATCATGGGCAGTGGGATACTTGGCTTATCCTATGCTATGGCCAACACAGGGATCATGGGCTTTAGGTAAGTTTTCAGTTTTTACGTATCCTCATTTTTAAACTCAGCTTGTAGTTTTAAGTGGAACAAAACTTGATTACTAAGGCTCCTGTGCAAATCTGAGGTAGAAATAAAATAGCATGTGCTATTCAGAATTGTTGAATAAGATCTTCCCTCTTTGGTTTAGTCATTCAGATCAGGCCTGACATAAGCCCTGCCCAGACGTTGCATTAAATTGCCACATGGTGGCAATTTCTTGGCCATTACTCCTGATAGATTGGCAGTTTCCTTTCAAAGCTGTTATCTCCTGTAGTTCCAGCAATGGGCCTTCTGGAGCAGGATGGATATGTGTCTGAAAATTGTGAATCAGCTTGTGCTTTTGTTTGCACTCAATTGTTGTACCTGCTGACCTATGGATAATGGGGCCAAAGTCACCACAGTTGTCACTTTTACCATTTTCTGAGTGTTGGTTCCACTTCACTGGAAGCTGTGTGTTTGTCTGTGTGTATGCACACACACAAACTCCTATGTTTATGTCCTTTTTGTAATCCCTATGTCAGGCCTTTGCCCTGTATAGTGTGTGTTATTTTTAGTGAACAATATAAGGAGCAGGGAACTTCACAAGTATTGGGAATGTCAAGGACCCCATGAACCATAGTCAGCAGATACCAGCCACAAAATGAGGAAATCTTGTCTTGTGGTAGCTTAGTTCTTGCAAAAGTAGCATTCTTAGAGCTAGAAAGTGCATTGTGCTGTAAAAGTGCTTTAATTGTGACTGTTTTGTGATTTTTAGTGTCTTGCTGCTGACTGTTGCCAGCCTTGCTTCTTACTCTGTGTTTCTTCTGCTCAGTATGTGCACTCAGACTGGTAAGTGAAAAGGATTTATCTAACAGTGAGCTCCGAAGTATTCCCTCAGCTCTATCACAGAATATGTGATATTGATGAGTAATGATTGCAATTAACAGCACGTTAACAGGTAGCTGTGCCTGGCTCACTGGTCTTGATTTATTTAACTATTTTAATGATTATTATTCGCCATTTAAAAATCTGAGTTTGAGATTTCTTGTGAGCTGTCGCTGCCAAACTGACTGGTTTCTAGATTTTCAGTTTTAATTGTTTTTTCAAAAAGCCTCTCTTATCTTTCCTGATACACAGATCCTGTATTTCTGCAGCGAAATTATTTTGGTGCTGGCCAGACCATGTGACATCAGTGTGTGCTGCTGTTTTCAGTGTAGGCTTAGGAGCAATGAAATAGCAGCCTTTAATTCTTCTGCTTGTAATGTGTGTATTTTGTTCCTGGTTTGGAATGGATACCTTTCAGTTTTTGTGATCAGGTTGGAGCATCATAATTGTCGTGGTGCGTTATAGATGCGGGTTTTTACGGCATTTTTTTGTGCTGAGTGGGAAGTCACGTTCCAGTCCTTGGGAACTGCCCTGCTTTGGGAATGCTCAAGTGCAAACAAATCTGCTGATGCTTTAATTCTTGCTTCCTTTAGCTGTAACTGAAACGACTGCTTCCCTGAGTTCTCGTACACAAAGATCACGTTACAGCAGGAAGTCTCTGTCTTTTCCAGTCACCTGGTTATTGTTTCCCTCTCATCTGTTTTCCTCTCTTTTCAGAGGTGGTGGGAGAAAGCTCCCGCTTCTTTCCTCCTTGGCTTTGTTTTCTTTAGCTGCCTGTGGTCTCTCAGATGATTGCTTCCTGATTCTTCTTAGATCTGCTGCTCCCGTCCTCACCTGTCCACTGATCTTCTTCACACATCCTTAAAAAACACTCCTCAGAGGTAGGGTTGCTTTTATGGTTGATACTTTTGGCTGCTTAATTATTTGGGATTAAGTCTTTGGTAATGCTTTTCTCCTCCTGGAGCTCTGCTTATTAGAAAGGAATCAGAACCTGAAACAAGTAGTTAGAAATGTACATGAGAAGCAAAAAAAAGGGTGGATTTGAGGTAATTTTGTATGGCCTTTTTTTGCCCCTTCTTTCAGGCTGAAAAATTCTGTATTACATAAGCACTAAGTGATATTAGGTTGTAAATGGTAAAATAATAATTAAATAATAATAATAATATAGTAATAATTACAGAGTTGCTTGCACCTAAATTATGGTGAGAGGGGAAAACTAAGGATTTAATTTGTCTGAAGTAAGAAGAGTTTGTATATGAACCTAGACACTTAATATGTGAGAATGTTGTCCAAAGCAGCAGTCCACCTCAAGAAAGCATTTTTAAGATGCAGACAGCTGAAAGCAAGGAGCACCACTGAAGTGACAGGATGAAGTATTTCTTGTCTGAAACAAGCACTTTACAGTTAATTATTAATTATCACCCAAAGCTAGCAGGTAGGACCAGCACCAGGACTATGTCTGGATAAGTTTGCTGGATTTATGACCTTTTGTATTTTATTTTTTTTTTTTTTAAATAAGATCTGAGATTATATTCCCTATAATTACTGTCAGTTATTGAAGTAATTAAATGTTAGATAGAGTTCTGAGTTTTTCCTTTGAACATTGTCTTTAAAAAGTGGGAAATATGACCCGTTGTACCTTGACAAACTACATGTTTGATTCCAAAGTAGGTAATTAAATGCTTTTCTTTAAAAAAATCCACATTCATTTGTGAACAGTGTTATAGTATCAATCTTAGTCCGTGGCAACAAATCAGAAAGAAATTTTAGTATTTTTATATTAAAAAAACGAACTAGAAAAATTTAAAGGGGGCTGAAGAAAAACCTTTGAAAGTGTTTGTAAACCGTTCATTAGGAAAGAGCTGACTTACAAAATACCTTCTGAAAAGGAAGCTCTAAAAATGAATTCCATTTTAAACAGAGACCAGGGTTTACTAAGCACTAGCATTTTAGTTGCAGTTTAAAAATAACTGAATAACTGAAGACGCTTCTTTATGTTGGTCTGGACCTTTGCAAAATCCAGTGATTTGTGTAGACCAAAAGGCTTAACAAAAAAAAAATATTCCCAAGTGTCAAGTGTTGTGTTGGGATTAGTTTAGTCACTGTTTTCTCCTTCTGTTAATTCAGTATGACCTGTGTTGTTTTGGGCTGATAAAGGCTAAGCTTGCTCTGTAAAGCAGAGGAACTGGGAGTTTAAATGGGATGTACTTTGAAGTTTTGTGGCTTTTTTTTTTCTTTCTTTGTTTTCTGAGTGAATCACAAATATTGCTGCTGCTATATTTGCCTATTTCACTTCACGTTTAAAGGGATAATTTCCACCGAGTGTTAATGACATGATAAAAATTAAACCAGTCAGGCAGAGCTTATTTATATAAATTGTGCTTAACATTTTGATCCATATATTCTTGAAATCTCAAAAGTAACGCAATTAAGTGTTAGGGGTTCCCAGTGTTCACAGAACTAACCTGAGTGCAGAAACAGAAATTATTCTAAGGTTTCATATTGCTATTTTGGAATTGTGTGGAAAACTGCCAGTTCTTTTTGCTGATAACTCCTCATACATGTACGCTGTGTATTTGTTGCCATGTGGTACAAACAACTCACTCTTAAATGTGTTTAACATTTTGCTGATTTTTATTTTTTGATGCCATCGAAGTTGGCTGCCTAAAATGCCCTTTTTTTTTTTTTCTCTTGTGATCAGCAACCTTATTAATAAAAAGAAGAAAAATGCAGGATAAAATTTAGTAAGACCTATTTCTTGTTTAATTATATTTGTATATAACTCATATTCCTGTGACCGGAGGTTTAAGAAATAATCCAGGTTTATGCTGAGAGCTGACTCATTTAATTTTATTTAAAATTAATCTGTTATTTCATTTACTTTTTTGGAGTGTGTTGGTGTCAGTAGTAGAGCAGCATGTGAAACTGAGAAAATCAAGTGAGAAAATGAATGAAGTTTTGTTAGGTTTCGATTGTATATTTTTGTTTTGTTTTCCACCCCTGGAGCATGTGTGCAGGACTTCAGTGAAATAAAACCACCTCATCTTGGGCAGCTGGGAGTCTGAGGCTCCAGTCCTGTCATCTGATCTCTGTGTCTCCCATGTCCCGTGTCATTTGCTGCAGTGGGGCTTCACTCAGGTGTGAAGGGCTGCCCCAGCAGCTCAGGTTGCAGGGCTGGGCCCTAAATTAAGATGTGACAGGAGCAGGAGCAGGATTTTACCAAACAGAACCAAGGAAGAGAAACTAAGTGTTGTGACAGTAAAATTACATGGGTTTGAGGGGAATTTTTACCCTCTGAAGGGTTAAAACTTGTGGGGCCATTTCATTATATCCCGAGAAAGTGAGTGGTTTTTCTCAGGGAACTTTCATCCTTTTGATATCACTTGAGTTTCTAATAACAAAATACAGAGTAACAATGAAAGGCTTTAATATGATTTCCTTCTCTCTGAGAAGGGATTGCTTTGAGTTACCAGCAATATTAGAAGTGAGCTTCAGCTAAAACCCAACAAAATTATACAAGAAACCACAGGCTGGTTTAATGTCATTATGTAAGTTGGGTGCAGGATTTTTGTTTTGTTCTGGGTTTTGCTTTGCTGTTGTTTTGGTTTAGTTTTTTTTTTTTTTAATAATAGATTTCAACTAAGGAAGGTGTTTACCTTCAGCTCTCTTAAAAACAAATAGTGCCTGACTTTTAAAAGCTGGCGAGATGGTGATGTTTGTATTTGTAGAAAGATGAAAATTTATCCTCTGTTATCATCTTTATTTAGAAAAAAAAGTGTGCTCTTTTAAGAAACAAAATATAGAAATATCTTATGTCTAATTCTTGAGGCTAATTTCATAATTCTTCACCTATGGAAAAAGTCTTTGGAAGAAGGCAATTTGTCATTAATGTATGACTTATTTTTTAAATATTAGCACTTTAAATATTAAATTGAGTTTCTGTTGAGTCTCTGAATGTTTCAGCACAGAGCTGTATTTTATAGCAGGGGTACAGGCATATATAAAAGCTATTTTGTAAATAAAAAATGCTATAGAATGCTCTTTTGACCTGAATTACATTCATTTAAAAAGGGGGAAGAAGGCAAAGATAGAGCTTCCAAGCGATTTTGAAGTTAGAAATATTTTAGCTTTTTTTTTTTTTTCCTTACTAACAGCTGCCACATCTTATGAAGACCTTGGCCTGTTTGCCTTTGGATCAGCTGGAAAGGTGAGTATTTATTTTTACCTCTCTTTTCCTTCTTGGTCTCATGCTTCTGATATGCAACTGTCCCTTGCGTCGTAAAAAGGCACAGATGAAATAGGTTGTGTAATTACTGATGCCTCAGTGTGCTGGAAATTCTGTTACAGCCTGAAGCTTTTCACTAGGTTTCAGTACATGTTTCTGGACTGTGGAAGCCCAAACTTCAGTTAAATGTAAAATAGACCCTCCTTAAAATGCCAGGTTTTTAGCTGTGAGCACAAATGTGCTCCCTGGCGTTGTTGTCCGGCGGGCTCAGCACTCGGGCTCAGGTTTGTTACAGTCCCCTCGTGCCTTGGCTGGAAACTGCTGAGGGACAGGTGAGTGATCCACTGTTGGTGTTCCAGCATTTCACAGGGATCTAAGGTAAGGGATTGTCTTTCATGCAATCTCCACAACAGGAACAACTAAGAGTACGTTTCCTGCGTGGTATTTTTTTTGTTTTATTTAATAAGCTCTTCACATGAATGTTTCTTACTTAGTTTTTTAATCATAAAACATCAACAAAACCCAACAAATAAACAATCAAAAAACCAACAAAACCACCAGTAAACTAACCATTTCTGGTATAAGAGTAATCAAAATGTTAGCTGTGTTTTTTTAGGTGTGTACTGGATCCGTTTTTCCTAACAGACAATGTTATCCAGTAATACTGGGTGCACAGGAAATATTGCCTGTGAGTACTGCACACTTATTATTATGAATTCTATGCTCTGTGTTTCAGTAACTAAAAGCAGGTTTTACCACACAGAAGTATGATTTTAATATTTTACTGAAACAATGTAAGTTTTTTTTTAATTAGTTCTGCTCATCAGGCTGGAGTCTGATTTTTTCATGTCTTAATGTAACCGAGAATTAAAGCTGAGATATCAGGTGTTTGTGAGACTTCCATTAGCATGAATAAGCAGATATGAGTGTAGTCTGAGGATCAATATTTATTGATCAAAGTTCTGAAGTGATCAACCTCCAGAGATAATAAGCCTTGATATTAGCAAGGTATGAAGTGCAGTTATTTTATACTGGGGCTGTTCTGCACACATTAACCATAAGCCATTGCTCGTGAAGCTCACAGAAATTTAGATCTTAAAGACAAAATAAATGTGACTTAGTTTGCCTTTTCCCTGAACCCAGGGTGAACATACATAAACCAGTCTTGGCAGATGTTTGTCTAATCTGTTATTTAAAAGCTTAAATGAAGACATTTCACAGCTTCACTATATAGCCAATGTCAGTAATTTTTTTTAATTCTCCCAAGTATACTTATTCATAATTCTCAGTTTAAATAATTTGTGCTAAAAATTATCTTTTATTTTCAGTGTGCATAGAGAGCACTGGAATATTTTTAGTTTGGGAAGCTGTTGTTTACCTAAAATAATTAACCAAAGTTCACCCAGTTTTCCTGATGAACACTTTTCCCAAACACTTATCTTTCCATCTTGAAGCATCTTTGATATTTATACAACTTTCTTAAAACTTGCCTGCAAAACAGGCTTTGCTATTTCTGATTGTGTTATCTCAGACTGTTTTCTCTATTTGCAATCTAATAACTCTAAATCATATTTTTGAGATCTTCCTGAATGCCTTGCTTTTAACTGATCTGGTTGATTTTTAGGCTTTTCTGGTTTCACCACAACCATTCTGAATTCTAATCTGTCTCTGAACAATTCTCACTTCAGTCAGGCACAGACTTTTTTTCTTTTGCTTTTTCCTCACTCATGGGGGAATGATGCAGTCAGACCACTGTAGGATCTTGCTTGAACTGACAGCTTAGGCTGACTAATTACTCTGACTAATTACTGGCTGATTAATTACTCTTGAAGTAGAGCAATTACTCAACCTTATGGTGATTTTCTTTCAAACATATTTTTTCTGAGATTTGTGAGGATGGAAATTTTCTGCCATTGGAAGGTTGCTGAGTCTCCCTTTCCAAAGGGGTGAAGTATTTGTTTCCATGTATGGCAAACTGCAAGATACCATACTTTAGGGTTTTTTTCCTTCCCTTGGTGACTTTTGAACTGACTTTGAATTCCTTTAAAGTCTGAAATGATTTTCTAGTTGATCAGTTGAAAAAAAACCGGCAACTTTGTTTTCAGATTTTATTCAAAAGTACAAATTTGTTTGTCTTTTCATTACTCAGGCTCAATTTTTTTTTCAAGTTGACTTAATGGTAGCACTCATTTAGGAGTGTTCTGCTCCTAAATCAAGAAGAGCAGTGTGTAAAAAAAAAAACTGCACCAGATGATCGTGGGATTTTAGAACTGAACTGAGAAGAAAACAGTGGGAAAACTTCATAGCCGCTTTTAAGCTTTTTTTCAGTTAGAAGTTAATTTTCTTTTGGATTCAGACAAGTATTTTAGTAGCCTGTGATCATTTTTGCTCCCATATCAGCCCCGTATGAACAATCACAAACGCTAAAGAAAAGTCTGTCTGGTTTACAAGTTCTAAAGAACAATGACATCCCTGATGGTTAAAAACACTCAAGTTTTTGGAGTGAGGAAGTGCACTTGAGCTTGGACAAATCTCTACTGTCTGTCTTTTCAGAGCTAAATGATCACTTTCATTTGTATTCACCTGATATAAGTTAGGAAGCACTTACATGTTTTCAGTGATTTAAACCCCTGATCTTCTGCAGATCTGTGTTAGTATTCTTGTTTTGTCATCTCCGAATAAAAATGCCTGATTTTCAGGGAGGACTTTTTTTGCTTTCGTGTTCATTTTTGGCTTGTGTTGGTTTCCATGTGTTAAACTCTTCACCAAGGAGAAGATGCCCTTCCTCTCAGGACTAGTTATCGCTGCCACATCTGGTCTGGTTAAGATGATACACATGTGTTTTATGGCTGCCGGGGACATACGATTTTAGTTACCCTTACCCTTTCTAAAGAAATCAATTCTTTTTTTATAGGTCCTGGTTGCAACTACAATAATTATCCAGAATATTGGAGGTAAGAAACTTCAGATGCTGCACATGAACTGTGTGGAGTATAACCTTACAGGCTGCACAGCTCCACAGACACCAAAGGCAATAATTAAATTAAAGTGCTCTTAAGAGGACAGAAAACTTAAAGGAAAGGCTTATGTGATCATGCTAAGCAGAGGGGCTGTAGTCATGGGGTAGATGGGGGCAGTTACAGGGGTTGGGTTGTGTGCCTGTTGCTGCATCCCAGGATGTGGAGCACATCCATTAGAGCTGCCACTGCTGGTTGGAAGGGGCTGAGGAAGCAGCATCTCTGCTCCACTGTTCTTCACATTTGTTTCTGGTAGCTGCACTTTATCAGATCATGTGTTTTGGGTTTTGCTGTTGGAACCTGCCTATGCATTTTAGTGATTTGTGTAACAACTGAATGTTTACTTAGCTCTGATGTTTCATATGTTCTGCATTAATGGGAGCCTTTTTTTCCCCTGTTAGTTCAATACCTTGTTATTTGGGGGAGTTGTTTATCTTCCCAACTTAGTTCATGTGGGCTGATATGCTGACATATGCTGGGCTGTCCTCTTACACTTATTTTGTCTTCCTTGGTGCGTGGCTTAATAAAATTACACTACCTGGTTTTGTATTTAAACTCTTACTCAGGGATGCTTGCATATCTGACGGTCACTAGGTAGTATTGCCCTTAGAAATTATTTGTCTGAAAGTAGACAGTGTTTAACAGAACAATTTTAGATTTTTTTGGCTCTAAATGTTTTGGATATTTTCTTTTAAATGAGGGAATCATGAGAAAGCTCCCTCCTCTGTCCCCTACCACCAAGAAGATACACGTGTTCACGTACATCAAAAGAAGGAAACAGCATTCCAGTGCTGTTCTTTCCTGTAGGATTACCTGTCAAGTCCAGACAATGCAGTGATTGCTGGGTTTTGTCACTGTGTAGACATCTAGAACTAGACCAAGTAACTGCTTTCATGATAAACTCAGAACATTTCTGTATGCTAAAAGTTCCAATAATAAAAGCTGCCCATTTTAAATGGCTGTAAAAATCCAAGCATTAATTTTAGGCAGGAGTGACCATATTAATTCCAAGATTAAGGACTACTTATTCATACAGGTTTTAGAGGATGTTCTGTAGCAATGAACAAATCTTTTAATTTCCTTTCCCGTTTGAGTGGATCTCTAAATACAGCACTAGAGGAGGGATACACAGTGCAGGTTCTGGAGATTCTGGGACCATGTACAAGACTCTGTGGTCAAAGGAAATATGACTCTCATTTCTTTCTCATTGCAGTTCATAACCTTCTCTGTGTCATTTTTAATAAAATTCAGCTCAGTAACTCCTTATTCCAACTTCTGCAGTGGCTTTCTGTGCCTGCAAGTTGGGCCTGGTTTGCCAACCAATGGGTTTCTATCAAACTAATTAAAAAGTAGGGGTTTGCAAGTTGAAATGCTTCTATCAAATATTTTGAGTGACCTCATTTTGATGGAAGGTTTCAAAAATTCTGGTTTGGTGGTTCTGGTTCTAAGGGCAACAGGTTTCATTGAGATGGCTTCTGTATCCAGTACATTCACTTGCAAGGGTGGCTTGTTTTCAAATGCACTGAAGAGAGAAAGCTGACTTTCCTGCCTTGAGTCTGTTGGTGTTGGTAGTGCTAAACATGCCCCAGGCTGTGAGGGTGGGTGATCTGTGGAAGCCTGGGTGGCAAGTTGGGCCTCTGGCACCTTCTCCTACCCAGCAGATGTGTTGTTCTGTCGCTGCAAGGAGCTGTCACAGCTTCTCTTTAGCAGAGCTCTGTCTGGGAGCAGATCTCCAGCTGCCTTATTTCTCTCCTTAACAACCACCTTTGGCAGTGCCCTGTGATGCTGCAGCCCAGGCCAGCCCTGTGTCAGGAACCAGCTTTGAGGGTGACTGCACTGCAGGCTGACAGGCTGCTGAAAAAGAATAAGGAAGGTCGAATAATTCACTTCTCAGGGCCTTGACTCTTGAAGGACTGCATGGAAAGAAAGGAATTTTTCTTGTCTTTCTGGTCCTTCTGCAGATTTTAAACGGGAGTGGTGAAACTGTGGAGTATAGTTTGTCCTTGAATGGGATCCATGCTGGGATTAAGTGTAAAACTTGGGCTCTGCCCACAGTGCCTTTTGGTAGGTGTTCCCCTCTCTTTGTTTTTCTGTGTGAAGGGACCAGCAGCACGGTGCCTGTTGGGCAGACATCCAGACTCTGTCAACATCTTTGATGTCAGAGTAAGGCTAAAAATAAAATTGTTTTCTGTTACCTCTTCCATCATCAGACCTGGGCACGTTGCATCATACGGTGTCTTATTTCACAAATGATGGGAGAGCATAAGATAATGAAAGATGCCTTGGGGCTAAAATAAGCAACTCTGCCAGGGTTACTGTCACTATCTGCATCTGCTCTGGGCTTTTTTTACAGTTTTGTCTGATCCCTTCTAAAAATAATCTAAGTGCAGAAATGATTTACATTAATTTGTGGTGGAGAGAGCGTTTTAGTATTCATTTTAATAGTTATGCTTTCCAATTTGTCATCTTTGCTTTTTTTTTAAAAAGAAAGCTTAATGTGCAAATTTGAATGTGACGTTCTAATTGCATGCACTTAGGGATTTGTGTAGATAGGGGAATTGATTTTTTTCTACTGGCAGGATATCTAACTTAAAAAAAAAAATAAAAAATTTTGTACAGCTGCAGGAAAGCACTGGTTGGTCAAATTTGCAATTTAAAAAGTTAAAAAAAATTACTTCAAGTGCACTGCTTGGAATTTTAACATATCTCTCTAACAAGAGTGTTCAACTTTTCCTGCAGATTTTTAATCATCCCTTGGAACACTTTGTAATGTTGATTCAAGTAACACAAATTAAATACCAAAATCCATTTAAGTACCAAGGATTAACTAAGGATGCATCAGGATAATGCAATATCCAAATGTAAATTAAGGTAATTTTAGTGCTGTGTCTTAAAGACTTTATAGAATATGTACAGCTTAGAGTGATTAAACTTGGAGAAGATTTGCCTTGCTTTCCTTATAATCAGTATGTTCTTGTTCTTGCAATGTAGGTATTGTTAATAAAGGGAAGCCAAAAGGTTGAGTGGGAGGGCCAGTGCTACTAATTTTTATGTTGCTCTGTTTGTCAGCATTTTGGCCCAATCCAGCAGCCCTTTGATGTAAATAACTAGTGATTGGTTACATGTGAACTGCCCTGTTCTAGAAGGGGCTGGTTAGTTGTGTGTGGGGGTGCAAAGTGGACCTGAGGGAGGGGACCATCACATTGCACCTACCGGGCTGTCAGTTTGTCCATCCGCTCCTCCCGACCCTTCCCTGCCACCCACATCTTTCCCTGGCGTGATTTTCCCAATGTCCATTTCTTGCCTGCTGTGCAGAAGAGGATCTTGAAGGGTTCCAGATCCTGTCAGGTGCCCTCGAAGAGAGGAGAGGGGAAGTTGCAGCCCTGGAGGCACACGGGGAGGGAGGGAGGCTGCTATCGAAAACACTGAGTTCCACGGCTCTGCTGGCTCTTCGTGTCATCCTTCCCAGAGCAACTGGAGTTGGACGGAGTCCCTGCTATTGTTTTCATAGCTTTGTGTTTCTAGGAAGTGAGGGATGAGGCACAGGGGGCCAAAGCCCTTCCCCCTCTCCTGCCAGGAAAGCTCTGTGAGCTTCCTAGGTGCTTTCCTAAGGTGAGGAAGGCAGACAGTAGTTTCTCCTTCTAGAATTATCCTCTCTGGATGTGACTGAAAAGGAGGCCCACGTGCCCGAGAGAAAATCTTCAGGAATCTTGCAGTAAAGACAGAGAAGGGCTGATTTTAGCAAGGCTGGTGGAAAAATGGAGGCAAACACAATGAAGTATTGCACAAGAGCAGCCCGTTGCCAACACTAACAAATCTCCAGCACCGAGGTCGAGCAGGAAGCATGCGGAGTTTTCCAGCGTGCTTCCCAGGGCTGCGGGCTGCCACCAGCTCAAGGTCACCGCTGCTGGAGATGGGGCCTGCTGGCTGGGATACACACAGACATCAGCCCAAACTGCTGAGAGCAGGAGTCTAATTATTTAAAATTTATTAGCAGCGGGATTAAGTGCTCCAGTAGAACCTGCAGTGCAGACGTGTAGCTTGGGTGGGTCCACGTGAGGAGTTTCTGCAACGGGTTTTATTTCTTTTCCATTGCTTCAGATAGGCTGAGATACACAGGGTGCTGGGGGTCAGTGTGAGTAACTCACCTGCCTTGGCTTGTGCCCAGGTAGTCATTCTTTGGAACTAAGCTTTCCAGACAGCTGTCTTAATTTTACAAAGAATTATTTGCATTCTAGCATAAATACAGTTTAATTCACTATAATTTCTGTAACTGGTGCTTGCCGATTTTGCTTCCATATTCTGCACTTCACATGTCCTCGATAGGTACACGTTTCTCTTCTTTCTAAGAAAAAGTGATGAGGCAGAAAAGGTTGTTCCGTGTCCCTGGAGCGCTGTTGTATCCTCGGCGCTGCCTGAGCGCTGGGGGCAGGAACTGGGAGCTGCAGGATCAGTTCCAATGGGCGATGCTGTTCTGTAGCTGCATTTTATGGCCTCTTAATACAGTCAGGGTGACAGACAATACAGAGAGACCCCGCTGTGAGTGCAGTACACCCTAAATATGTATTTACATTCGGGTGGTTCGTATTTTTCAGGCGTCCCGAAGTGAATCGAGAGGCGTAACCACCGGGAAAGGCAGATCCTTAAAAACAGCAGCACCACCATCTGCTGGCCTGGCCCGGCCCCACACGCCCTGGGCCGCCTTCCCGGGAGAGCTGCCGGCAGCCCGGCGCCTCGGGAACCTCCAGCCTTCTCCTGCTCTATTCCACATCCCCTTCCCTTTGTTTTTCTGCGGGGTAAACAATGAAATATTTAACTTACCTCCTCCCCATGCAAATTTATATATGTGTGCTTTCTGTGAGTCACTGCTTGCAGAGACTAAAGACCTTGTTTTATCAAGTTAATTGGGCGATTTCCTATTGCAAATTATTTTCTTTTGTGTTTTTTCCTTTTTTTTTTTCCCCAGAGTTCATTCATTCTGCAATTTAGTTCTAAAAGTATTTACAAAATTTGTTTCAAATTTAAACAGAGCAAATTTTTTTTTCAGAATGAGGGGGTGGGTGAGAATAACCTTCTTTTTGTAAGCAGAGAAAACAATACTCAACCAACTTTGAAAATAAATGAATGGTGCAAATTATGGAAGAAAAAAAAATACAGCTTGTTACATGCTGAGACCTGCATCCTTAATACCTTAAGAAATTACTGAGCTTCCTTAAAGTATGGGAAATCTAATTCTGTTTTCAAACAAACTCAAATGTTTGTTTTCACAGCGCGGTTTGCTTTTGACCTGAAAGCCTAATTATCCTGACTGATTCAAAGTGAGGATTTCCAGTGCAGAGCTGCCTTAATTAAGGGCAGGTTTGTCAGCTCCTGTACTAATTTAACAATTGATAACCCATGCTCCCGTGTTTTCCTGTTGCAGTGAATAGTTCTTGGAAGTTTTGACACTGTAAAGAATATTAAGCCTGCTTTAAGTAATGAAAAAGAAAAAAAACTTAAAAAAAAAAACCCCAAAAAAACAAACACACACAAAAAACAACAACAACAACAACAAAAAACCCCAACAAAATCCCAACCTGCAGCTGTACTTCAGAATGGAATATGTGATGAACTATGTAGGCAACTTTTCCTTTTTTTTTTTAGCATAAATGTACACATGTAATCAAACTAATGAAGTTTTACCAAAATAAATCTGCTGCCCAAGTGTTCCCTATAGAATAAGAGGGACTTTTTGTTTTTTAAGCTTGCCATAGGTAAGTTCCAAAAAAAATTAGGGTAAAAGATAAAGGTGGAAGGAAAAGGAAGCAGGGGAGCAGAAATTCATTGGGATGAGCATCCATAATCTGAAGACTGGCAAGGAAGTTGACAATGTTTTTCACTTCTCAGAATATCTCCATGTTAACAAACATCTTTCACACACTCTGTTCTACATATGTATTTTAAAGCAGACAATTTACCCCAAGATTTTTTTTTTTAAGTTTCCACTAAGAGGAAATATTACAAACAATCCATCAAGGTATTGGGAGGCTTCTTAAAATTGAATATGTGGGGGATTCAGTGCAAAATGAACACAAAGAGCAGACTTTTAAGGCCATAAGGTGTGAGGGCTGAAGTGGTTGATGTTTTGCAGTGGCATCCATCCATCAGTCCTGATGTTTCCACAATTTGAATTATACGTATAAGAAACTCAGTGCAGCACTGAAGTACTTCCTATTCCATTCTTATTCTTTAACAGGAAGAATGGAAGCTTGCCCAAAATACTCCCTAGTTTCACTTTCTTTCCTGAGCTCCTTCCCTGCTTTCCTTTTTAACTTTGCCACATTGTTTGGATTAGGACAGATTCAATTTTGAACAACCCCTGTATCAGCAGAGGGAGGCACGAGCCCAAAGGGGTTTGTCACGTGCAGTTGATATGAAGGATCCAGCTTGGATGGGCTGGACTGTGCAGGGACTGGGAGTGTTTATTCTGCTATTTCTGCTGTTCAGCCTCTAATCTTTTTCAGTATTTTGGGAAAACTTGGTATCTTCCTGTCTGAACTCTTTGGAGGGTGAGAGTTAAAAGCGTTTTCATTTATCTCCTTTATTTATAGATATTTATGAGGAGTCCCTGTTTTACCTGGTATTCCCTCAGCTGAAAATCAAGGTTGCTCTGTCTACTTTTGACTCCCAAATATTTTTGGAAGTAGGAACTGTGGAGCCTGCATGTTTTTATTGATCCAGTCTCGTTTTTTCCCAGCCTTCTGTCTTCTCTTGTGGGAAGGCTGGAAGGGAGCTTGCTTCCATTTTTCCACAGTGCTTAACATCTTTATAGAGCTCTAATATTATCAGTAGTAGATGAGGGAAAACTGATCAGAAAAGTTGGTCAGCCTGTTTAGTTAAATGATTTGAAGGGATTTATCACAAATAAATTTAATATATATATTCTCTGGTGTAATTGCTATGGACTTCAGCATTTGGTCTCGTTTTGGATAGGACAGTAAGAAAAAGTTACACTTTTTTTTTTTTTTCCTAGTAACCAAAAAGCCATCCACATATTTGATTTTAAGATTGGGCTACCTCAGAAGAGATTTTGGGGACAGTTTTAAAAACATAACCTTGGCTTCCCTTTTCTCCAGCACCTAATGTTTTTTCAGGTAGGGACACATATCTTCAGTGCTGAACAATGTTGTAGCACAGCAAGGGCATTCTGAGTTATATATGCATGGTATGTATATTTTAGAGAGTCACAGCTCATGGTGGCACTGCAGGCTATAATAATGGAAGTGTAAAGCAAATATATTTTGTATTTATCAAACATCTTTTTTCTGTCAGAGAGCTAGTACCAAGCTTTCAGAACACGATGAAGTGATACGTATTTTAAGAGTGTAGTTTCTTGCTGCTTTCAAGGAGCCTGTTGAATAATAAACTATGAATATAATTTTGATTTCTGCTGAATACTGGTCTATGGCCTGTTGAGATGTTCAGAACTGCTTAGTTCTCCATCGAGTAGCTCCTGGTGCCTACTGAAAATTATCTAAAACTAGCATAATAGGTGCAAATTTGGGACCTGAAAATTAGGAAGTGACTGTACGAAGGTTGCTCATGTAGTTGTAGTTCAGGACTTCCTGCATCTGCATATTGCTGGAGCCTCAGACTGTGCCCTTGCACACAGTTTGTTCTGCAGGAAACCTGTCTCGTTCAGTCCCAAAATAGATGCCTCATGTCAGTGTTTCAGAGTGGAATAAATCAGAGCCCACGGTGGGGTTTTGTTGTGCTCACTTGTGTCACAGTTCGGTCTCGTGGCTGTGTAATCTCTTCCTTCCGTTCCACATCAGGGCTGCCAAGCAGAGCTGACATTTAACTTGCACAATGTAACTTGACGTGGCTTCGCTCGTGGTGGGTGTCAGGGAAGTGAAGTACAATTTGTTATTTGGAGCAAAGGATGCAGGACTTTTTGTCTGTCATGTTCTATGCACTTTATTCCCAGAGTAGGAATTCCTACTTTATTTATTCCTACTCAAGGAATAAAGTGCATAGAACACGACAGACAAAATTCTGTTGTATTGTTTTAGGTTTTTTTCTTGGTTTAGTTTCAGCTTTAAAACACCAAACAAACCATGTTCTTTGCTCACTTTTGTAGTGTGTCTCAGAGTTACACAGTGTCTCACTTGGCACTGAGTAAAGCCACAACGAGCTGCTTCTCTGAGGAGAATTAAAATTGTGTTTGTAAGTGAACTAAAAGCAGGATTTGGCTTTTTAAACTGTATTTACTGTGGGCATCCTGCTCAGGTTTATGTATGAGATTCAGGTCTTATTTAAGCTTCAGGATAGAAATAAAATTATTTATTATTAATTATTCATCTTGTAGAACAAATAAGAAAATATAAAGAGGGGGGAGAAAATCCTACTATGGGAGATTGTTTCCCACATGCCCAGAGAAAGGAAGGAGAATGCAAGTTTCTTGGTGCAGGATTGGCTCCCTCCTTAGGAGTGGAATTCAGTGAAATAGGACTCCTCCTAAAAACAAAGAGTAAGTGCACAACAAAGGATAAGTGATCAAATGATTAGCCAGAGGCTAATAGGAATGCAAGGGCAGAGTGACAGATTGCATATTAGGAGGAAATCTGATCTGGAAATTAATTCAAAGCTTTCTGCAGCGGGGACTGCAAAAGAACCGGTTTTGAAATCTTCCTGAAGGACATAAATACATGCAAATTCTGACTTGCTTGTGTATAAAGTATTGTGTCATACAAGAAAGAGAGATAATGGATAAATAAAGTTGAATTACAATTCAGCAAAGTTTTCCTCTCCCTCTTAATTTTTTTTTTAAATTTAGGGTGAAATCTGCATCTGCCTGCAGCTTACTGTGAGAAACTGTGTTGATTTACTTACAAATTCTGGTGATTTAGAAATATGCATGCTGCAGCCTTCTCTGTGGTTGGATCTACATTCTGTTGTGTGCAAACAGGAGAATAAATCAGGACAGCAGATAAATAGCTCACCAGGCACAATCAACAGCTATGTGTCAACAGGGAAATGCTCTTGAATATTGGGAAAAAAAGTGCTTTTAATTATGAAGAAGTGAATATTTCCTTAATTAGTGATGTGCCAAATTGGTTTTAATTTAACCTTGTGGTAGGTAGATGTCACTTTGTATTAATGGAATTTGCTTTCTTTATAGAGACCACATTACCTTTCTTCAAAATGTAACAGTAACTGCTGTAGGACACCAGTGTCTGAGTCCACACTTCTTTTAAGGTTCAAAACATTCCTTAAAAAAAAACCCAAACCAAATATCAGCTTATGGAAGTTTACTGATTTACCTTTCCAAGATGTATGTTTTAATTTTAAAGCATTAATAAATATGGCACGGTAAAATTCTACAGAATTACTGAGTACAGAACAGTAAAATTTGAACACAACAGAAGAATTTCTGTCAAGAATTAAATGCAACTAAAGTTTTATTGGCAAGTTACTAAAATTACTGGATGCTGAAGGATGGAAATTAGTTTCATGTAGGCTTTGATATTTGTTGAAGCTCTTTGTAAAGCTGACTTTTCTGAGTAATTTTCTGCTAGTTTTTAATTCATTTAAACACTTGCTGCTTACATGAAAAAGTGACATGAACAGTGTGTGAAGGTGTCAGATTAGTGTAAGTTGTAATTTAATAACCCTCCCATTTATGCCTTTGATCATTTTATGTAGTAAAGGAGAAAACTGACACAGTGAAGGAGTTTTTGGAGTTATGTGTTTGTATCATTGCTTTCTGCTGAATAGAATTATAAACACTTAATTTCAAGTCAACGCTTTTGTAGGAGTACCTAGTAATTTCTCTTCTGATTGGCAGTTCCTGTATATTTTGCACTTGATGTTGTTGCTGGTATCTTCTGGCTGGTGGGTTTAGCGTGAGAATCAGGGGTCTGTCACTGATAATCCTCTTAGCTCTGAGGGCCAAACTTTGCAGTATATAAAAATCCCTTTGAAGTCCTATTCTTTTATATAAATTTCTGTCATATAATTATTTAGTACAACAGCAGTAGAACAACACTAAAAACAGAGTCATTAAAGAAGCCTACTGTACTGATAGAAATAAATATTTTTTACTCTCATCATTAATAATGTCTCATGAAGAAGAAGGAGTCGTCCTGCAGCCTCGTCGTCCGTCTCTCACCCGTAGGTCTGTATTGCCAGGTAAAAGGTCAGACCTGTGTATTATATCATCCTGCCTTTTAGTCCTTTGGATTCCAAGACTCACATTGTAGCAGCCTCTTTGGAGGCATTAGCTGACATCAGTGCAACACTGGGGGACTTGCAGCTATTTTTAAAGGAAGTGTGTGAGAGACTAAATTCTGGTTCTGGTGCCGTGGTGTCTGATGCAGAGCCGGGATGTTCCAGCCGGAACCACGCCGGTTCAGCCGTGCTGGCTGTCACAGCCAGAGATGTTGGTATTGTATTCCTCTGCTAAATCTGTCCTGCTTCTCTTTGCAGCCATGTCATCTTATCTGTTAATTGTGAAGTCCGAGCTTCCTGGGGCTGTTGCAGGATTCTTGAGTGGAGCCGAGAGCGGGTAAGGAAAAATGCTTCATGTCGTGCACTCTGTATTTGTCCTGAAGGAAAAAGCAGATCAGGACTGCTGAAGGAGGTGGGTGCTGACACTTCCTCTGATCTGAAAAAAAAAAAAAAAATAGTTATTTACAGTGGTTGTTGGAATATAAAATGTATTTGGCAAGTGCAAGTGTTCTACTGCACACAGAGCGGGATTCTTTCCTCATAGCCATTTCCCATCAGACGACCTTAAAGTCAGTGGCAAAACTCCATCTACAAGAATCTCCCTTCTGTAAAAATTTAAAAGGGGAAGCAGGATGGAAAGGAGGAGAAACATTTAAACTGCTGTCATGTTATCACTTCACATATTTCAAAACCACAGGACAAAAAACGGCAGGCATTTATATTTAAATATTTTGTTGTCTTGCTCTAGTAATTGGACTTGTCATGGGAAAAATGCCAGGTTTCCAGACTTGGTTTATAATTCCTTGACTTGGCTCCCAGTAAAGAAATGATTCTTTGCAGTTGAGCTGTAAAGCTGTGTGTAAGGAGTGTGTCCCTCACGTTTCCATCAGAACTGTCGCAAGGAATCTGTGCCTGTGCTAAGGCAAACACTGCAGCTTCAGCACTGAAATACCTTGTTTGAGTTCTTCCAGTGCTGCTGTTCCAGTCCACTGTCATTCATAACAGTGTATCTTGGACGGGGTTACAGCTGTTTTTCCAAATTGCTATTTTCAGATGTTTTGAGCTCAAAACTTTCTCTGGATTGAAATGTGCTGAAATTGTCTCAAGGCTGTGCGATGCTTGTATTATTCCTGAATGTTGTGGATGAATTTTAAGTGAAATCAGTTTGTTAAAAGGTACCTTAGTTAATTTTATAATTTTTCACTTACAACTTAGAAATTTTATAATGAATTTGAGAAACGAACTGTGGTTGTAATCTTGCTTTCTGTCTTTCTGCCCTTTTGACCCTTACAGTTTTGGTAAGGTTTCTGTTGGTTTTCTTTTTTCTTTTTTTTTTAAAGTATTATATTTTATGTGTGGATGTAATTTTTAGACTGCTAATGTATCTCTTCCAGCTGTGGTAGTCATCAGCTTTTCAGTTGGGTGTTATAACCTTCTTCAAGATCATACATTAACCCCACTCTCCATACACGCTGGCCTTGAGCTGCTGCTGTATGTGCTGAATGTGTGTTCCAGTCTGTCTGTCTCCAAATTCAGTATCTTTAAATCTCTTACTACTGGTTTTAATTTTATGTCAGCTCTGTTCATGCAAAGTGACTTTTCCCAGCAAAGACACACTTTAAAACAAACAGCTTAAGAAAACTCGTAGTGGGTAGAACCCGGAGGTCCCACGTGTTGCTCAAAGGATTTTTTTTGTCTGGAAAAGGCAGCATGAAAAACTGCTTTATTAAGGTGGCTGTGTGATAATGCACCTCAGATCTTCTGGATGGGAACACTGGTGAAGGCACAGGCAGGTTACAGTGCTGAAGTGGTTATTACAGATCACCTGGGCTGTGTAATCCTCAGTGCACTGTCAGCACTGCCAACACCCACGCTTCTTCCTTCGCTGAAATTACAGTTTGAGGTGGCAATGAAGTTCAGCTTTGCATTTGGAAAGAGCTGAGATTGACCATAGGAATCCTAACCACGGCTCCAGTGGTGATTGGCAGCCCAGGTCTCATCCAGTTCCTGCCTCTGTTAACGGGAGTTCTTCCACTGATCAATATTTATTTGACACGATTTCCCTCCCCTAATACTTGTCCAAGCAAAGTTTTCAAGTGCAGTGGTCAAGCAGTGTTCCAGCTACATGCACACAGCTGACCTTCTCTGTATGCTCACATCTATATTTTATTTCTTTTGCCATATTACTGGCCGTGGTGGATCACAATCTTTTGTTTCTGTGGATTTCCCCACAGATGTTAAGTGTACGTTTTTTCCAGCAGACATTTTAAATTGTAGGCAATGTTTCAACAAAAATAGGTAATCAAATATCAAGCCTAAGCAACAACTTATTTATGCAAAGGGCATAAATATTGACTAGTTTAAATCAACTTCTTTACCTGGATAACTTGTTTCCAGATGTGGTTGCACGACTGTTCTGTTTTTAAGTCATTACAGCATCTGATACACTTCCATTTGGTGCAGCATTTATCTTTAACTGTACTTAGAATGTATCAAAAGTGTCAGCTAAACTATCTGTGAAAGTGTTTTATATGCATAAACCCTCCTGAGCTGTACATTTGGGAAAACCATTTAAAGAATGTTTTGTGCATTAAATTGTTTTCATAGGTAAAGGTTGGCAGGTGTGTGTGTGTGTTTGAAAGGCTCAGAGCCAGTCCAACACATCCTCGTGCCTTTTTAAAAACAAACCCACACAATATGAACACTTGTTGATTGCAGGTGGAGATGTTTCTGTGTGCACAACAAGAATTCCACGTAGTTTTGATGACATGAGCATAGTTTCAAATGAGGGTTGTGTTAAAAAGTTGTAATTTGTGAGCCCTCTGCTAGCATTTAATGACCCTGTCAGAGGATGTGATTGATGCAATTAAGTTGTCTTGCTTGTGTGTTATATAATTGATATGGACTGAGAGTAAGATCCTAATTTAGAACATGTGAATATCTTGTTCTGCTGAATTCAGGAATGAAATTAAAGCGATTTATAAATGTCTGCTTTCAGTTAAAATATGGAGGAGGGAGGAGAAACATCTGCATGCCAAAGCATTTTCAGTAGAGTCGAGGATTTATATTCTGTATTTCATATTTGGAACGCTTTTATCATACGGGATTAAATTTGCAGATCAAATTGATTTTAGAGGCAATATCAAAACATTTATTCTGCCTTTGGAAAATAAGTGTATTTTTACAACAGTACTTTGAGGAGAAAATGGGTGTATTTTTTGATAACCAGGAAATTGTCCCCTGTTCAGTTTTTTTGAGGTATTTTTCGGTATAAGAATTGGTATTCCAAAATTAAGGAGTTTACAAAATTGTGTTTTCTCCCTCCCATCACCTCATTGCCATTCTTCTCTCTCTTCCCCCCTTCACGCACAGTAAAGTAACCAAAATAATTTCCTCTCTGTCCTGCTGAGCTGGTGAACCTTGACAGCAGCTGTGAGGAGACTGAAACAGAGGTCCCACATGCACACATAGTGCATTATACTTATGTCTGCTGCCATGATGCTGTTCCTCCTGATCTGAACATCCACCATACTGAAAAGAAAGAAAAAAAAGAAAGAAAAAATGTAAAAATATGTGAATGCCAAATGACAACAACGTGAAGAATAAATACTACAGCAGGGAGCTAATCTTGGCAAAGCTGCTTCTTCACTGTAGCAGTAGGAGACTTAGGCTAATGATACACTTTTTGGAGAGTGATGTATTTTAACTAATTTTTAATACAGACATTGTCACCTAATGGTCATTTTGGTTTCGATTTGGTGAAGGTGCCCTCAGCCTTGAAATCTCTCTGTTCACTTCTATAACACAAGTGGCTACCCACAATGTACAGCAGCAGTTAATATACCTGTAGGATAATTCTTCTTTAAGGCAGGTGTTATGGTGCTTTCCCTATGATAACTTGAGGTGCTGCCTGTTTATTAGGTGCTAACCATATCCTGGACTAAATAAACTGGAAGGTCAAAGGTCAGGGTGTTTATAGGTAGTAAAGTTGGAGGCTGATGTGCAAGATGTTTATCAGTACAGGATATGGTTATTGCCAAGTCAGGGGAGCCACTCTCAAGATGTTTCTGTTTCTTAACAGCTTATCCATCTGTGCTCTCCTCAGTTTGGAGGTGGGATTTTTTGATACTTCGAACAGATTTTAAATGCACGAGGACTTCACGTGCCTCTACAGGGCTTTTTTTATTATGTATAGTTTTATGGTTCAATATTATAGCAGATTTCATTATCATAATTTCAGTCTCTTTTGTCCTTTAATTTTTGTGTGGATGTATACAAAGAATGAGTGATCACTTTGTGCAAAATTGAAGAACATCCTCTTCACTGCTGTACTTTCTTATACCACCTCTGGACAGGAAACATAATTTCCAAACAACTGAAAGTTTATTACCTTGTTGTTTTCTTCTGTTGCTCGAATACTACAGTGATAGCTGTAATGAAACTTGGGTACAAGAGAAAGTTGATACGTTCAGAAAATGTAACTGTGTTTCCAAACAAATCGGTTGGATAGCTGAGATTTGTGTCTCACACCTCTTGGAAATGGTAAGGAACTAAGGTCATGGAGAAGTAATAAACTGGAAGGGAAGCTCAGCAGTGAGTGGGAATTGATGTTGCTGTTTCTTCCAGCAGTGTAAATACACACCTCACTGTAATCCAATTTAAAATACATGTGGTGTGCTCTGCAAGTACTTCTGTTGAAAATCCGTAGAGTATGAAATCCCCTTCCCTCTGATCACTGCTGTGAATCAGGGCAGGGATTTGCATATTGTGCTGCTGAGAAATAACTTGACACACATCAGACCCCTGATCCATGCAGACACTTGCCTGTGGAACATTGCAGTGCTGGTTAGTTTGGGATGATGCTCTGCCCCCTCATTGTCTGGGAGCTCTGTTTTATATCTCAGTATAGAAACCAGGAATACAAATTCATGTAAATTGTTTGTGAGACTGGAAATGATTTCTTTTTCTTGTCCTAGTGGTTATTTTGTCTAAGATCACAGTTCTAAATGAGAACATATTTTATAGGACTCTTGAGCTTTGTATCAGTCCTAAATAGATTTTCCAACAGGTCTTGGTACCTCGATGGGAGGCTGCTGCTGCTCATTACTTCAGTCTGCATTGTTTTTCCTCTTGCCCTTCTTCCTAAAATTGGTGAGTAATTAAAGGAGAGAAGCGAATATTGTTCTACTTTAGTAGCAATTACCGTTGAAGACTTTAAAACCTTAATGGGTTATTTATTTATTTAAACTTGCACGGGGCTGGTGGTGCTGGTGACTGCTTAAGTGGTAGTAGTGTGTTCTGCCTTCCAGCCCTGCCTAGTTAACCTATTACTTGGGTTGCAGTAGTATTTTGTCTGCAATACTAAAATAAAATCTTTACAGCAGAACATTAAAGAGCTGCATTTACTTACAGCATGCCATTAGTGGTAAGCCAGTTCTAATTCTGCCCTACAAAACTACATAAATGATCTGTGACAGGCAGTTGGAATGTTGTTATTCTGAGTCCTAAGCCCCAGATACCAAGCACTGTAATAGAAAACATGCCTAAAATGTAAAGCTTTAGCTGTACATTAGGATCACTTTCCTTATAAATTCTCTTTTATTTTTACTGTTATTTTACAGGCTTTCTTGGCTACACAAGTAGTTTATCATTTTTCTTTACGGTGTACTTTACTCTTGTGGTAAGTCAAAAATCTCTGCACAGCTTATCTTTTTTTTTTTTTCCTTATTGTTTGAATGTTTTCATAACACTGTTTTGAAATTAATTGTCTTCCCCTCCCCCCTTAACTTTTTTTGTGAAATTTAGAGTTTTCCTTAAGTTCAGTATGTGCTTGCTTAGACAGATTACATTTGTTTTGCTGAGGCTTAGAAATGTGTATGAACTTCCAAACATGTGAAAAGATTTAAAATAATTATATTTTGGGCTGGTAAATGTAACAATATTTTTGTTTTGCTGACAGTGCAGCAAAGGGAGCTGGCACATATATTTTTGTTTCCCTACTAGCAGAGGAATGGAATTCTGTTTTCTTAGCTTCTAACTATTACTTACTGCAACTAGTGCAGAAGAAAATTTAATATACTCCAAATAAATTAAATTTACATGTATAATGGAGTGACAGAGTTCAAAAAAAGGCAAAGAAAACTAGAACTTCATTAAGGCAGTTTACAAGATTCATTAATACGTCAATGACCTTATTCTTCTTTCCAGCTGAAAGGAAAAGTTCTTTTCTCTGAGCCATATGGGGGCTTTTGACCCTGATGTTCACCCTCTCAAGGCCCCTGTGAGGTAGATGTTTCCAAATATCAAAAGTGAGACCTGCTAGGCAGATCTAAGAGGGAAAATGTGCCTTTAAGTTGCACTATTTTTCTTTTTACAGGGAAAAAGTGTGCTAATGCACATGTGTAATATGTCGTAGAACCGAGCAGCTCTCACTCTGTCATCTCTTGGAATCTTTTTTGGGAGCCTGGCAAAATGTTCCCCCTCTCCCCTGTCATTCTGGCTTGCATTGACTTGCATTTAATACCTGTTTTACAAAGGGATAAACAGAGTTGAAGGCAAGTTGAACAAACATGCCATCCAGGAGACCAAGGCAATCCATTAGGAACTAAACCATGTGATAAAACCAAACTTCAAAGCTGTCAAAACATCTCCCTGGGGTATCCCTGGAGAGCTGCAGTGTTTGTAGGACCTTGGGAAGTATTCTTCTTAAGATGAACATTGAGGAGCAGCCACAGCCCCTCCAGAGCTAATGGAAATTAATTTGTAATATTTATAAATTACCTTAACTTTTGACCTCTCTCCTAAAATTTATCTTTAAGAGAAAAAAAAAAAGAAAAAAAAGGGTAGAAAAAGCACTAACTGTAGTGCTGACATAGGCCTTTGACTGAAGCTAATTGCAAGGGTTTTAAAACCAGTTCAGTTCCTGGATTTCGATGGGAGTGTGAGGAAAGCTGTTGTAATGGGTGGCTGCATTTGAAAGCAATTTTGGCCCCTGAAAAAGCAAATGTGTAAGGAAGACTTGTGTGCAGCCATGCCAAGCTGGGATGATTTAAACTAGATTTTACTTTTGATTGTCCATCAAAAAGATAGGTAGAAAGTACTAATGAAGGAGCACAGACTACTGGATTTCTTAGGAAATGGTTCAGTTTGTGTGCTTACTCTTTGTTGTTAAATGACAAAGGAGCAGCCACAGTAAATCTAATTGAGGTAAAAATTTTTAAAAACCGTTACAGATATTTAAAGAAAACCAATACTCTTCACAGAATAATCTCTCCTACTTCTTCAGGCACTGAAAGTCCAAGACATTAAATGTGGTTTAGTTTTCATATCTAATTGCTTTGAAGTGGGTGATATGTGCTGTTGAAATGGTGTTTTAGTTTGCACACTGTTAATTTCTGTGTGGCAGATATGTTTTAATTTGTTCCAGAAGAAAACTGTGTTAGTCATATGGAAGTGATATAATTATATTTTGCATATACAGTAATTCTGTGCCTTTTCAAGTGCACACCATCTGTTCAGCTTTTTGCCAGGAAGCCACATTTTTACTGCAGCCTGCAGAAAAGAGAGGTCTTGGTCAGTCTGGTCAGTGAGTGCACTGAGCAAAGGGCTGGGGACTTCTTTGTTCTGTGCTCTGCTCTGGGGCTTAGGCAGCTCACAAATTTCCCCTCTGTGCTTTAGTAGCTTCAGTATCTTCAGTGTCTTTTCCTTTAAAGCCAACATACTGGTCCTAGTCCTCACTAGGAAAAATTTGCAAACCCTGAGATGAGCTGATCTGGGAGATAAACAAATACATATTAATCGAAGCCAGATTCTGTGAGGTCCTGAGCACTTTCATTTCTGATTGTTGAATACTTCCCTGACTTCAATCCTTAGTGAAAAGAAATTATGATTGGTAAACTTCTTTTTTACTGCCTCCCTTCTTGCTGTGTTGAATACTGGTGAAGAGTAAAGACACATTTTGTGTGTGTGTGTGTAGACAGCATTATTGGTAGCTTGTTCAACAGAGGTGTTAATGATTACTGATGGTATTTTTCTAAATCTCTTGTTTATGTTCCCAGAACAAAATGTGATGCAGATTAGGAACCTGCCATATGTAATGAATGATGTTATGCACTCTTTGCTGAGTGCTGTCAGTACTGCTGGAGTAAAGAGGTTCCTGTTTTCCCTCTGCAGGATATGAAAAGGCAACATCACTGAGAATATTAAAACACTTTGAGCCTCTAACTTGATTTTTTAGCAGTGTTTTTGGTGTGGATTTAAAATACCTTATTTCCACTAGACTTTCTCTTTATTTTTTATTTTTTTTTACTTAAAACCAAATGTTTGTTATACTCAAAAGAACGTTTATGTGAAATAGGCTTAAAGTTCCAGAGGAAGGTTGTGCTGCCTGTGTGACTACTCAAGTTAATTGGGCTGTGCTGCCAGCTTAAAAATTTCTTCCTGTTGGGGGGACCTCATTAGACTACAGTTGGAAACCCAAACAGATTTGAATAATTAAGCAGGTGGGCAAATGTAAATATAAATTTTAAACACACCTAATGCATTTTATTTTGTCCTTTTTTTTTTAGTTTCCGTTTTTTAATCTGTATTACATTTATTTTAGAAAAACTTTGTTCAGCCTTTTAGGTTCGGCTTGGCTTGTCCTCCCTCTGCAATGTTTATATATAACTTTGCTCTTTAGCTGGCAGGAAACCTTGCCCTCACCACTGCCAGGCACATTTTACTTTCCCCAAACCTTGCCCTTCAGCTCCATGGCCCTTTTCAGTGCTCAGGAAGCCTATCCCAGCTTTAGATGACATTCCCACAAAGCCAACTACTTTGGAGCCTTCTCCTGCATTTCCCCTATCTGGATGCCTTTAAAAACCAGAGAGGCCCAAGTTATATTTTAGTGTTTGGCCTTTTCCTCCTTCTCCCCTTCTCGCTCTTCAGTTGAATTTCTTGGTGTACCCCCAGCACGTCCCTGTCCCCTCTCACACCCTCCCTCAGGTGAGGGTGCCGTTCCCACGGCACAGAGGGAGGCACTTCAGACAATCAGTAAATGGCATAAAGCAGTGCCAGTTTACTGTAGGAAACATGACTGGAGGATTTCCCTTGATAATCCATTTTCACAACATTTTCAGGCTGCCACTGAGCTCCATACCTTGAGTCAGTTGTTCTCCTTGTGCAGTCCCAGACCTGTGTTATTGCCACAATGCGCTCACAGTTCCCTTTCCCCACATTTTGTCCGGAGGTAACATTTGTTTGCTTCTCCTGGCACTGGTGACAAGAGGGAGCATCTAATCCTCTGGGAAACACCACTTGGCAGCAAGCAAAATGTGGTTCTCTGAGCCAGGAGAGGCGCTCCCTTCCATGTTATTCTTCTCGTGAATCCGAGTCTTTAATTAAGTTTTTAATTATTTGCTCTAGGCTTCAAAAGAATTATAACCTCTAAAGCCAGGCAACTACAATAGGAAATTAATTAGGGTTGAGGAGAGCAATGCAACTATCATTTTAAACTGGGCTCCTGAAAAAGGAGGTAGCATTTCTTATTTTAATTTCCCTTTGATTTTCAGCCCTGTTACTTGGCAGTCCCTAAACCAGCAGGGTGTAGCTAAAGGCCCAATGACATTCTGGGACAATAATTGCATTTATTGTTTTTCCTTTGCTTTCTAGTCCAAACCATATGTTTCTGCCTTTTAAGATTAGCCCTAGGGCTCTGCTCTATCTCTGTTTAGGGCTCGTCTACTTAGGGCTCGAGCCTGGGATCGCCAGCACAGCAGCTACTCCGTCCGGGAGGCCCTTGGTGTGGAGCCCGGGGAGAGTGGATGGGTTGTGCTGGTTGTATTTCAGCTCATGTCAGAGCCCATTGCAGTGCCCCACCTCCAGATCCCCACACCATAAGGCTGCCAGCTGTGCAGAGTGAGCAGCTGGATGGAATGGCACTGACAAGCTTTTCTGTCAGAATTCCCTTCTGGTGGCCTGTCTGCCAGGCAGGCCTGGTAATTTACTGTGGGTGTGGCTCCCTGCTGTGTGTTCCAACAGGCTGATATTTTAGCTACGTGTATCTAAATTGAAAACTTGATTTTTAGGTTGTCATTCGCACATCAAATGTCTGCTGTCTTTGCAGGTTATGATTAAAAAATGGTCAATCCCTTGTCCTCTACCTCTGAGCAGTGCCATAGAGGCTTTACAGGTAAAGTGCCCTCTGTTTTGAAGTTCTAATTTTACTAGTAAACTGTAATGCTTTTTTTACATTAACACTTTCAGAATGGCTTGCAATTTAAATTCCTTCTTTTATTAATCATCACAGAAACTGAAAAGTTTCATGTCTGTGGCTTGGGCTTATTCTTTCATTATGCCTTTTTTTGTGTGTTTATGTTTTACAGGTTTCAAATTCTACTGGGGATTGTAAAGCAAAGCTCTTTCATCTTTCAAAAGAGGTAATCTCTATTAACAATACGCAAACTTAAAGGGGGGTGGTGGTTTTTAAAAAATTGGGGTTTAAGCCTTATCCAGGGTAAGCTGTCCTTCTGTAAAACCAGTTATAGGCTGCTGAAGTATTTCCTATACCTGCTGCCAAGTGTTATCCAGTCTCACTTTTTTTATATATGAAGGCTGACTGTCCAAGTTAACATTTATGAAAATATTTTTCAAGTATGACCAAAGAATAAAGTCTAACAGATGCAGCAGTGGTCATGATGCAGTCAGATCAAGCCAGCTTGATGTGCCCTCAGCTGGAAGTCAGTGATACTTGGCTGTAGGTACTCTCTCAGTTCCTGGCAAGGCAGAACAGGTTTCTTGACACTACCTGGACCTAACCTTAGTTTTTCCATACCTGAAGCTAATTCTTCAGGACTCATGCAATTTTGTACATCTCATTGGGTGCCAGCTCTGGTATTTGTTAATTAATGTGGCATTTAAATCATGTCACCACCCATCAAGGCTTGCAGGAGAGGAAGTGTCACGTAGAACCCTAGTTGCTGTGGGGTGAAGAGGAAGGGAAACAGGTAAGATTAAACCTGGGATAGCCCTGTAGTGGGATTTAGGAAGGACGTGGTTGCATTTATCTGAAAAAAACAAAATCCACCCTCCCAAGAAAAAGGGAAGGGGAAAATTAAAAAAAAAAAACAAAACAAACAAAAAACCCCCAAAACCAAAAAAAAACAAAAAACCAAAAAAAACCAAAAAAAAACCCACAACCTTGGGCAATGCACTCATGAGACAAATGTTATCTGTAGATCAAAGCAGAAATGGTGCTTTGACCAGAAACATCTACTGTGAGATTCTGGCCTTTTGTCTGGCCTTCTGTGCTTTGAAGAATCTTGGAACTCACCTCTAGTTCTTTTTTAAAATTGGCTTTATCAGTAGAAAGTGGCATATCCTTACCAGTATGGGCCTGATTATGTCAGCACAAGAGTGCTGTAGTTCAGTTTGTTCCACTTGGCAATTGCAGCAAGCCATACTGGATGATTCATCTCTTTTATTACAAGTTTTTGGAGTAATAAACCACTAATTGCGTGGTTGCAGCTTTAATTACATAACTCTCTTAAACCTTCAGATGCCAAAGCATGTTATATTTCCTGTTAATATTTATATTTCATGCTGCATCCAAATTTTTGTCAGGGAGTGATGAAACAATGAAGTCAGGATGAAGGAATCAGCAGTTTGACAGGTAGCTGTGGATATTAGAATTTAGAAATCTTCTTACAGAATTTATTGAATGATGTACTGACTCTGGGGCAGATCCTACTCTTTTCTACATAAGCAGTTGGCTTCAGTACAACCAAAAAAGAATCTTGCAGGTTTTGGCCTATAGACAGCATGACTTCTCCTGGTGATGAAATAGTGAGCTATGACCACTTGAAGTGATATGACTTGAAAAGGTCCAATTTTGTGGGATTTTTGTGTTGTGGAGATTTATCTGAAACCATTAATGTGGAAAGATTTCCTCTGACTTCCAACACTTGAACTGAATTCTGAGTTCATCCAGATATTTTTCCAACCAACAGTCATAACAAACAACTTACAAGATGTTTTTCTTCTATTTTAGAGTGCTTATGCAATACCAACCATGGCCTTCTCTTTTCTCTGCCATACCTCAGTCTTACCCATCTACTGTGAACTCCAAAGGTAATGTATGAAAACACTTGAAATACTAAAATATAATTATAGCATTTTTGTAATATTTTCTCTAAATTAATCTTCAATAATTTTTATTTTCAAGTCAGTGCCATCAAACAATGCTAACTAACTAGCTTTCATGTTTTTGGGAAATGTACAGTTTTAGTCTGTACTGACTTTTACAGGAGAGAAAAGTAGCAAATATGGTTCATCAGTGTCAGTTTATTGTCCTGGTCTGGACACTCTTGAGGACAGGAAAGGTCATTTGTTAAGGTACCTTAATAGTAAATTTTTGTTGCTGTAACTGAATCTGTATTTAGCCATATCTGATGCAGTGGGGTTTTTTGACTCAGATTCTGTTCCTTGCTCTGAATAGATGTCATCCTGGATAAATCAAATTTTGATTTAAAAGATACACTGGGATGTCTAAATTCCCTACAAGATGGGTACAGTGTTAGTTGTCTGCTTGAAAAGTGCCCTTTAATTACCAGTCTGAAAATACTTTTAACCCCCCTAAATATTAGTGACAGCACGGAACTTAGCAAATACTCAGTGGCCATAAATTAAGACAATACTTCTTGTGAAAGTCAAGGTGCTCTGTAGATGGTGCTGTGTTTAATTGTCCTCAATACAGATCAAGAGCAACACTGATATCCCTTTTTTTTTTTTTTTTCCATTTTAGTCCATCCAAAAGTAGAATGCAGAATGTAACTGTCACAGGAATTGGCCTGAGTTTCCTAATTTACTTTATATCTGCTCTGTTTGGGTACCTGACATTTTATGGTAAGTGTGTTCTTCAAGTATTCTTTAGGATGAAAGTTACTGATAAATGTCTCCTGCCTGGAATGCTGCAGGCATTGATGCACTTGGATCCTCAGAAATCTCGTTCCTGTCAAGAGTTAATAATATGCCCAACACTGCAAAGTATTACAGTCTCACTGACTTCTCAAAGTAATATAGCTAAATAATATAGCTATATTATTTATAATAATATAAATATAGCTAAACTTCCCAGGCTTTATGCCCTAAAATGATACACAGACGAGATATTGGTCCCTAAAGTGGAGCTCCTGGTCTGTTGATGCTCTCTAACACTGTGCAATTAAACTGATTGCCACTATATCTTGGATTGTATAATTGCATAATTTACAGATTTTTCATGGTCTGTAAGAAATCTTGAGATCCCATAATAATCTGCTTGTCCCACAGGTTTGAAAGGTCTGTTCCAAGGCTTTACCTTCTACCAAGTTATCACTTACTGACCCTGTGATTTGTAGTCTCTAAGTAGCATCGAGGCTGTTGCCTTTTCTGAGAGGAATTTGACCCACAGCAAGCCAGCCCTAATGCTGAGAAGGCATGGAGGTCTGCAGCATGTTTTTCCCATGGAAATCCTTATTTGAAAGGATTGCAAAAAGTGCCTTCTTCATGATAACTTAGTTTCTAAGTGTAATGTAAAGGCAAACTAGAGAACTCCAGAAAAAAAAAATGACAGAGAAGGCCTGAATCACAGGATTTCCCATCTACTTCTGTGACTTGGATGCAGTGAAGAGCAATGACAAAAGACTGGGGAAGGATTTTAAAAATTTAAAAGGACAAACTATGAGCTGGGTTTTTCAGCACATACTTCTGGTTGTCAGTAATTTGTGTTACATGTTCCTGAGCCAGAAATGTGTCTGTTTGGTACATGAACTGCACCAAGAAGTGCCCATTTCTTAGAGATGTTGTCAACATAGTGCTTGATGAAGTAAATGTACCTTCTTATTACCAATCAGAAGAGTGGGTGGGGTATGACACTTGCCCTACCAAACTCTACAGACACCTTTCATTTGCTGTAGAGTTTAGGTGACAGTGTGCTTCAGTACCAGTGTAATAACTCTGCATTTGGACTTAGAAATGCTTCTGTTACAGTTTCTTAGTTGAGTTTGAACATAGATGACTTTGTCTGTGTGACACTCTTGGCCAAATTTCCCAAGTGCACGGAGAGATTTCAGACCCCTTACCTACACAGTGGCCTTTTTCTAAAGGTCCATCCCAACCTTGGCACAAGTGGGTGAGTGTCTGTTTTATATAGCAATGTTTGTGTCCTGTTCACATAACATCACAGTGGTGTCCTGGTGTAAATTTGAGTTGTGTGCTTTGCTCCAACCTGCTGGTTCTGGAGTAGTTTCGTACGAATTCTGTCACATAAATGCATCACAGTCATCTGTGAGGATTCTTCTGATGTCTTCTGAAAGCTGACCCTTTTTATGAGATGATCACATGCTAATCTTTATTGATTGGAATGAATAAAAATTCCTATAGGAGACAGTAAAGCAGTAAGACAAAAGTGTTCTGATTAGGATTTCCTCTCCTTTCAGAGTGTTTTATATTTCTTGATCATAGGGATGGGATTGTGTCTGAAAAAGCACCAAGAATATTGGCTTTCAGCAGCTAATAATTCCAGATTTTGAGGGAATTTTGTACCTTTATCCCACAGGTGTAGGTGTATGTCTGAAAATATTCCCTTGATACTCAGAAACCTTTGAATAATTATATGGGGAGTCTTAAAGCCCCTAATAGTGTATCAGCCACTATTACTGTTTCCTGAGTGATTCCATGTGGTTTGTTGGAAAATTATGAGTGCAACTCGGGGGGGTTCAGCAGCAGTGCAGGATAACCATCTGTCTCCAGGTGAAATCTCAATAAGAAGGGGAGGAAAAAAATGGGAAAAAAGAACAGTCCTGGAAACCATCCCAGTTCTTGTTACCTTCACTGTCATGATTGGGACAAGACCCTGTCTTGACTGTAACCTTTTATTCTGTTGCACTGGGAACATTTTTAGTTTTCTGAAGCCTGATTTCTTTTAGTAATTCTTAGACTCGAGAGCCTGAAGTGCTGGAATCAACAGTGGATGTCTGTAACAGGGTTGTTTCGTTTGTTTGTTTCCCCTTGCATACTTCTTCTCCTTTTCACTTTTTGGTTGCCTTTTTTAACTAACTTACTTCTTTAAATAGAGAGAATCTGTTCCCTGGTCCTGAAACACCAGCCTGAGAAAATGTAAAACATTTTATTTTAAATTGAAAACAAAAGAAGAGTTCCCTCTTTGAAATGAGACATGTTTCCTCTTTCTGTGGTTCACATGGCTTCTTCTGTTTTCTGTGAATCTGAAACCTCACAGGGTGACTGGACTTTGGAAATTTTGGTCCATTCTGAAGTCCAAAGCAAGCAGGAATGCCAAAACCAAAAAAAAAAGTCAGGGTAGCAGACTGCTTTCATGGCTCTCTGACTTTTGCTGTTAAGTTAGGGAAAATTTTCACCTTAAAAGGGCAGTGGTTAAAGGTGAGGAATTCATCACTGATTCATCCCTTTTTGGCCCACTGAGGTTGTTTTTCCTTCTCTGTGCCATCCAGCAATATATTGCTACCCACAGCCAGTAAAGGCACAAACACCAGCAGAGTTTCTTCCTTCCTTTAAATTAGAATTGCAGCTTGAAATTTTACCTTGCATTTCTTGTGGAAAAAAGGAAATGCAATTCAGTCAATTTAGCAAAATTTAATTTGTTTCTGGCTTCTAGTTCAGCCAGAAGACTCTGATGTTGACCGTTTCAGAGACACACAACAAGTTTGACTGTACACTTGGGTTCATGTTGCATCTTTCTTTTTTATGCTGTCTCCTTTACATTTTTATGCTCTTTTTAGGCAGCTTTGGCTTCAGCAGAGGCTCTGCCCGGACTTGCCTCCTGAAGTTTTTTCATTTTTCTGAAGATTATGTACTTTTACTGTATCACTGATACCAGAGTGTATCTGAATCCCCCTTCTCACTGTGTTAGTTGCAAGCAGATGGATCCATCTGCATGTCAGCTTAATGTGCCATGTAAATTATCTTAGCCCTAAAATGATTAATAAAGCAATTAATTTTTCTTGTTTCCAGACAAAGTGGACTCTGAATTGCTACGAGGTTACTCCAGGTACCTGCCCCATGATGTGGTCATCATGACTGTTAAAGTAGCCATCCTGTTTGCTGTGCTCTTGACAGTCCCTCTAATCCATTTCCCAGTAAGTACTCCTGAGTGTTCTGGAGCTGGCAGTGAGCACTGGGAATGCTAATGCTTTGCAGAGTGCAATATTTGAGTCACATCTAGTCTTGTGTATCTTATTCACTTGTCAAGTGATTGATCAAAGACCACATATTTGCATATGTTCCATGAAAGCTCCAAAATAACAACTAACCACTAAGCTAATTTGTGCTCTTGAGACAGATTTCAGATTAAAACTAGCCCACAGCATTGTTTTTAATTCAGAGAATTCAGAACTTCTAAAGTTTATTTAGTTTGATTTTTTTTCCCCCCCTTAAATTGAGTTTTGCTGACTTGGTTTTTCCTTTCTACCCACGCACACACCCCCCCCCCAAACACACTTATACTTGAAACTCAATTTAATTGTAAATTAAAAACACACATTGACCTATTTCACAAAAAAAACCCCTACTTTAATTTATCAATACCATGGTAGAACTGACAATTCATTCAGTTATGACTAAAAGAAACTATGTGTGTAGAAATATTGTATAGATTATGTATCAGTTGGCAACATACTGACATTTGCTACCAAGGATGTTCAGAGAGACAGAGCACTATCACCCAGGCCTTCTTTTGTCCCTCCAAAAAAGGAGTAGTTCCTTAGGACTAATATCCATGTGATAGATCTTGCTTTAATAAAGTAATAAATTAAACTCTATGCTGCAGAAAGACAAAAGCATTAAACTATTACTAAATTTTTGGCATTTTGACTTCTAAAATATTCTTTCACATCTGGGATGGTATAATTCCTAATGTAATAAAAGTGAAGTAAGATTAAAATGTATGTGTATGTTTGTGTTTACCCACACAATGTTTCTCTTTGTGTTGTGTAGGCAAGGAAAGCTCTGTTGATGGTATTTTTCTCTCATCTTCCCGTGTCGTGGATTTGCCATATCCTTGTCACTTTAACACTGAATACAATTGTTGTTTTGTTTGCAATGTACGTGCCAGACATTAAGAATGTGTTTGGAGTAGTTGGTAAGTTCTCATGGTGGTTGGTTTCCTTGGCTTTTATTTCAACTTCAAAAAAAATTCAGTATATGATTCCGTAATGCACTTCAGTCTTCTCTAAGGAAATTCTTACTTTCTGTTTTTTTAAAGGTTCAACCACATCAACGTGTTTGCTTTTTGTATATCCTGGACTATTTTATCTTAAACTTAGCAGAGAGGACTTCATATCACCACAGAAACTTGGGGTATGCTTTTTTTTTCCCTCCTGTGCACTAATAACATTTAAATAGGCTCATTTTAAATGCACCTTAATACACTCTAGAGCACACGATCCAAGGGACAAAGTTCTTGTTGCAGCTCGCAAAATCTGTGAGCATTTTGTTTTATCCTTTGTAGTAGCTCTGGTTTTTCTGAAACTCCTTCTTCACCAGGGATTTCTGACAAGCAGTGTGTCCATGTGCTGGACCATTGATCTGAGCAAGTGCCTTTCCCTATAGTTTTCAGATGTTGACTTCTAATCCAATTTCTCCTCAGTTTTTACACGTTACTCTGATGTTGTCTGGGCAACTGGGACAAAGCCAAGCTGCATTTATGTGAAACAGTTTTTATGCTTCTTTTCTATGCAAGCATCTTTTTTTTTTTTTGTCTTCCTTTTTTTTTTTTCTCCTCTTTGTGGTTTCTCTTTTGGTAATAGTAGGTTAAGTTCTGTTTGGGATTTGTGCAGTAGGCCTGCTTTTTGCACTGTAACTGCTTGTCTTCATTTTAACCACTGCTCAGCAGAGCAACTTCATGCCAGTTACCAAAATGCTGACAAACTGTTTATGTATAGTCTTTCTGCCATTCTTACAAATGACAGGGCTGCCCTTGTATTGACAAAACAGGGAATCTGAAAGAAATTCTAATAATGATGCTCTCTGACCATTTAAAGTCAGGAGTAGTTCCAGCAGGTTTGGGGCCTTATCTCTTGAATGGTAATTTTATTATCATCTGGCTATAAAAAAAATGTAGAGAATCCATTGTAATTTTAATTGCATTTTGAGTAAAATACAAATTCAGTTTCTTAACTCCTTCGGAGTTGTAAAGGGCAAAATAATTTTTGTTTTGTGCAGATGGATAGAGTGAGCAGGCAAACCAAACTGCTCCAGGCTTAGTTTAGTGTCCCCCTAAGCAGATACCTTGTGTTTGAAGACTGAGTAATTTGAAATAATAAAGATTATTTTAAAAGATGCCATTTATACCTGTTCTTACAGGTTTTCGTCATCGTTAGTCATAAACCTTGAACATATAAAATGCTTCCTCCAGCAAAACATTAATTTTTGCTTCCCTTCCTTCACAGGCGTGTGCCTTGGTTATTTTTGGCATTTGTGTTGGCCTTCTGAGTTTAGTTCTGATAATTTACAATTGGATTGATCAGTAGCAGCCTATTGACACTGTCTGAACTGAGCTTCAGGAGGACAGCAAGAACCAGAGACGTGGCAACACTACTGCAGTGAAGGCTGGACATCCTAAAGAAACACTGACCAAAGCTGCCTGTGGAAGAAATAATGCTCTTTTCAACTACATTTGTGATGGTCCTGCTTTAATCTGCAATCACTCTCTTCAGTTGCTGGACAATTAATTAGTTTTTGCCGTTCTGAAAGACTGGTTTTTAATGATGTAACAGTGACAGGTGAAAAGGTCTCTTGAGAATTTCTGCGGTGCAAAAATGGTTATGGGGCAGATACTGAACAAAAGTAGAACTTTGGAATAACTCCCCCTTTAAAGACAACGAGGTGAACAGATGTTATATCAGTCATTATGTGCATATCATGATACTTCCAGTTAGGATAATGCACGTTATCCTAAACTGTGCAAGACCTCCATTGCTTGAATAATTTCCAATATTTCAGCCAGTTCATAGTAAGAACTTTCTGATTCCGAGTGTTTACCTTAATTTATCCTAAGATGGATCCAGAAACCACCTGCCTTAGCCCAGTTTAATGGGCACGTCATGATAATATTTGTTAATTGCTTTTTGAAATATAGTTTTTGTGTGTCAGCACACTTAAATCATTCTGTTGCAATTGTTAAATTAGCAGGCTTTACCCATCAAGCATAATAGCTTTTAGTAGCATTAGGAAGTATTTTCATTTTTCAGTTAGTAATAGACATTTTTCAATTAGTATCTGCTTTTGAATACTACTCAGTATACCTCAGTATTTCTCCCAGTAAAAGACTTTCTTCTTTTTCTCTCTTATTCCCATTTTCACAAGTGTTACAGGTTTGAACTAGAGTGTTTCCATGTTTTATGTCCTGTTGTGCGTCAGAGAAGGTTTGGGCTTGAAAGGTGAAAATCTGTCTCTGTTGAAGACAAAGGGAAATTTTACATTTGTGGGACTTTACCTCAGATCTCTATAAACTTCCATGTAGTCCTTTATAATTCCTTTTTTTCCCCCTAAATGCAACGTGAATGCAATTTTCAACACCAGCTGGGCTTTGTTGAATACAGTATTGAGTGCCCCCCAAAAAAGTCCTCCTGTTGGTAGAATGGGAGCAGTGGCTGGTATCCTGGTAAGGTTTTTAACATTTGTTTCTGTCAGGTGGCATCTCATGGCTCTAAAGTGGCCTAATTTCTTCAGGGCCTTCCTGCCCTAAGGAAGCAAAGCCTGATTAAATGTGCTTGATCCTCACCTGTCTAATAGGGAGGAACAACAAAGAGTAGAGTTGGAATCACTTTCTCTATTCCCGAGCCTGAAAACCAGGATTTCTCATGCCAACAGATCACTTGACTTTCTTGGGATCCATAAGATACTTTTCATTTTTGATGGATGGCCTGAAAGCACCCGGGTGGTGCAGCTTGGTACTGCCTCAGGAATCCTTTTTGCTTGGAAATATCCTTCTACTTAGGGGTTTAATATAGAAACAGACATGTGTGGTGAGGCCTGGGAACTAACTCAGAAGTTTTGGTAGGTTACCAAAGAAAAGAATCCCTGGAAAATATACTGCAGTTATTTTTATAATAAAGTTTCTAGCAGAGGTTTTATGATTCCAGGTGAACCATCTAGTTTGGCAGTACCAGAAACAGCATGTCCCTTCTTGGCCAGGAGTTTCCAACTCGTTCTGTGGCACTGGCAGTGGCTCCTGTCAGCTTGTTTAACCAGCAGAAAACCAACATGACTGAGAGGTGTGACATATTATCTGCCAAAAAAAATTAATTTCACTTTATTGTTGTAGTTCTCCCGACTTGTTTAACTCTTGATAACCAGGTGTAGCTGCCCTCTCATAGCTGTGTCTCATGGGCTTCATTGCACTACAGGGATTCAGACACTCAGGGAATCTCTGGCAGTACTGTAAAAAGCTAAATATGTACCTTACAAAAGTGTGCCTTCAGCAAGCAATGACAGCTGTACATCAGCAAGTGATTTTCTGTGTGACTGAACCAAAACTTCATAGGAAAACAGAAGACCTTACATTGATGAGAATGAACTCAGGGATTTTTGTCAGACACTAGAATTTAGGTAGTGTATTTATTAAAATTTTTATGGAAATTCTTTCTCATTTATTATCTGCTCTTGTAGATACTGTAGAGTGTACCTGTAGGACATCACTACAGTCACTTTATTTTAAACTAACCAGCAAGGCTTAACTCTGAATACTTAGATGATCTGTGAGGGGACAGGAAGTTGGCAAAGCTTTACTAACCTTTTGCTCTTTCCTCGTCCCCCTGAAAAAACTGAGTCTTGGCCATGCTCTGTTGCCCCCAGGCAGTTGGGTTTGTGTGCATCCTCTTAAAAATGTGACTGAGAAAATACCTGAAATGCAGTGTTAATTTTACAGTGGATTCCTGTCAGGCTGCAGAAATCACTACAGTATTGTTTTTAATCCCTGGGTATTATCCTAACTAGCCTGGCTATCCACTGACTGTCCTGGTAGGTAGACTTTGGAATGATGAATGCCAGTGTATGAAGTTAATACTTGGTGAGGATGAATGGAAGCAATTCACAGCTCTGCTGAGCTCTATTATTACATTTTGGCTGTGGTGCAGAAGGGATAGCACAGGGGGTTACAGGATGTCTGTTACCCTTCATCTGAAAAAAGAGTTAGAAATGCTGCTACTTCTAAGTTTCTATAATGCTTAAAATATGGAGGGAGGGAGAGGGGCAGAAAGAAAAGGAACTTCTGTTGCCAAATGTAGGAGTAGGTATGAGCGTTGTCCACAATGAAAAAGCAGAGTAAGAGCACTATTTTCATCTTCCACATCTCCCATGGCCATTCTGTGCCCTGTGTGTGTGTTTTGCTACAACTGAGTACTTGCATGAATTTTTTTGAGGAAAACAGGCCTCCAATCTGGAACTCTCTGCTCACTCAAATGCTGAGAAATATTTTCTTCTTTATTCTTGTGTCTGGATTTTTTTTTTGCTTCCAAATTTCCAGATTTATAAATTTCAGTGATTCTGCTTTATTACATGTCATTGGCATTTTCTAACCTTTTCTGAAGACTGGACAGGAATGGATGAAAGGGACCCGCAGCATTTGTGAACTCCCTTGGCAAGATTCCCTTTCCCCAGCTGAGCAGGAAGAACAATGTAAGAGATGAAAATTCATTGGTTGCCTTTGATTTATTTTCTCTGTTTCTCCTGTTTCCATCCCTTCTCCATTTGAAGGCTGCTCAGATTTCAGCTGGGCTGTGGCAAGCTGGGTGTGGAGAGTATCTTTTGTAACCAACATGGCAGGAAGGAGGCTGACAAACAACAGCCCTCAAAACTGGGCTTTGCATTGTGGCAAATGCTCATCTTTTATTCCCATATTTCTAAGCAGTTTGGATCTTAATATATTGATTTCTGTGGCAGGAGTTTGTTTGAAATTGTATAGTGAAAATTGAGACACAGTCAAACTGTCCTGTCCTCTTCTCTTTAGACCAGGGTTAGTGACCTCTGTGGATATTTTGCCAATATGGCCCAGCTCATTTTAAATGAATTCCTGAAATTAATTTTGAGGATTGTTTGTGAAGAATATGAAGCACTTTCATTAGCATCAGGTTACACTGGTATTACTATAAAAAACAGAGATAGACATATTTATCAGTGGATAACTTAAAATACTTCGAGATTAGTCGACTTGTTTCCAAATGTCCCTACTTAAGGAGATGGAAATTTATATTTCTGTAGTGGGCTTCCTAATGTGCTCTTCTGATTAAAGACTGAAGTTCACATCAGTCCAGGAGCTCGAGTAACATTGATTGTTGTAGAACTCCTTTCCCAGTTAGATTTATTTTAACACTTTACCTGAGATTGTTGGTTTACAATTGACTTTCATGTTGAAAGCAATCACTGTATTTTCTCTGCCTTCAGAGAAACCTTTGGATATGTTTACTGCTACTGCCAGTGGGAGAGAATTTTCAGTATTATAAAAGCACTGCCTAATTTCTGCAGTTTGTTCTGGTGGTTTTGGTATTTGCATTTCAGTTGTGATCATCCAGGCACGCTTCATGTGGAAATGGAATTCTCGAAAGAAATTCATGTAATGATCTGTGTGTAAAAATTGCCCAGCTCATGTCAAACCACACTCTGTGTGGTACAACAGATTTTCCTTTTTGAGTTCTCCTTGCCTCAGGTTCGCTGCAGGACAGCCGAGGCGTGTCCCCAGAAAAGCCAAACAGAAAATAAAGAACAGTACTTGTGTAACTAATGATTGGCATCTGTGCTTTGTGTGTGACGTGCCCGTTTGGTGACACAACCAAGCGTTGTCTCCACGGTGGTGCTCGGGATGTAGCATCGCTTTCACCAGGGAAGGGCATCCTTCTTAAAAATCGTTCCTGGTTGAAATGGATGCAAAAAAATAGCTTGTCCAGCGAGAACTGCAGGTTTTGTCCTCCCAGGTGTTGGTTCATGGGCAGCAAACCTGCCTCTCCTGATCTGCTCCCTGCTATAAACACGAGGCAGCAAAAGTGATCCAGAGGCTGTGGCCGTGCTGTGCCGGCACTGCCTCTGGGATGTGGAAGGAGGGTGACCAGCTGGTCTGGCAATGCAGAGTAGGGTGGAAAACGGCTCATGGAGAGCCCTTGAGGAAGGGCATTTTTGTTCAGCAAGGTGAGAATCAGGCAGGGAGGACAGACCATTCCATTAGGGAATAGCAGCAAGAGGAATGATGGCTGGCCAAGAAGGGCTCTGAAGGATGGATGTGCTTTTTGGCTGTAAACCACAGAGCTCTCCAATAGCTGTGTCCCGTGAGTACAGCTCCATGCACTTTGCAAGGTCTGAGGGAGTCCTGAATATAAGGAAACATGGAAAAAACCCCTCATTATTGTGCTGCTGGCTTGATTCCAGAGCTGTAGGACCGCTCACACACATGGAAATGAATACCAGCAGCTCTGTGTTGTACTTAACGGTGTTTGCCCCAGCTGGAACTGGCACCAAAGAGCACCAACTAATTCTGTCCTGTGCTGCACCAGCTGCCCAGACCTGGGTTGTTGTCAAGTGTGTCCTGTCTGTGCTCAGCCTTTCTCCTGCCTGCAGCAGCACTGCTCACACGGCAGTGACGCCGACGCCAGGCAGCCCTCGGCACCTGGTTTGAATTTAAAGCTCGTTTACACATGATGTCACACTTTTATTGTCAGCCCAGAGAAGGTCAGGACAGTTCATCTTGGGAAGGTTTGCACTGTTGAGTCCTTACATTGCTGCCATTAATGCCTTCACCATCTGAGCTACATTCCAGGTTTCAGGCATGATGTAATCGAAGGCGCTGGGTATCTGCGATGGACGGGGAGGCCGGTGCGGTGGCTGATCAGCCCCGGGATGCTGAACTACTTTTCTGGAGACTTGAGGGTGGAAATTCTTGCTCCATGCATCATGTAGCAAATCAGGGATCTGGCCAAGGAGAGTTAATGAGCCCTGGAAGCTCAGGGCGGTTGTTCCAGTCTGTTGCCTTTTGGGAGCCCGTCTCGCCGCTCCACAGACAGAAGGGAGACGGTGTTCCTGGGAGCCTGTTCTCCCCGGCCTCCCAGGTAGCTCCACTTGATAGTGGGATTTACACTCAGGGATGGAGAGAAGATTTGGGATGTGGTTGTGATGGGGCAGAACCTGTCAGGCTGGAGTCGAGGGCCATGAAAATCTCAGGCTTTATTGTCACCTCTGGTCACACTCTGCTGTTCCACCACGTTGGGCAGAAGTGGGGCTTTAGCACAGCATTTCCCCAGCTGGGTTTGTGCAGCTCATGGCTGTGAATCTCCTGTAAGAAGGGTTTAAGGAATCTGTGTGTTTTATAACATCCTACAGGTCTGGTACTGGGATGGCTCCTGGCACGTGTTCTGCTTCGGGATTTCGATGAACAACTTCCATCCTTGTTAAAGGGATAGATGAGTGAACAGATGGGTTTTATCCACACTTATACAATCCACTTGTCTTTCTCCAAATATGAAAATCAGTATTTGATCCTTTGGGGTGAAGCTTTGGAAGAGCCTGAGCAGTGAGGCAGAACCAGCTGCATGTTGGTGGGTGGGTACCAGATGTGGGCACAGAGAGAGCCTGGGCAGAAGCTGTGCCAAGGAGGCTCCCTGCTGACTGGTGTGTGTTTGGCACCGGGGCAAAGTTCTGGAATAACACTGACCTTCTCCTCTTGGTCTGTTTTGATTGGTGGTCTAGGAGGCTCCTCCCCTTGAGCTTTGGGTAGGGGTGCAGGGGCATTTGTACTGTTGCTCACTGACCAGGTGCAGACCAAGTCCTTCAGTGCTTGAAGTTCAGAGGTGCAGGGAGCTATAGGTGAAATCACGTGTGGGTGAGGGGTGCAGATGGAAGGTCTGTGCCCTCTTGATGTTGTTGACATGTTTGAGTACAGGGTCACCATGCACATGGATCTCGATGACAGTACGTGGTGTTGATGCCCTAAAATTGCTGCATCTGCAGAATGCTGATCCTTTTGCCCCTCTGGAATGTGTGCTCTTCTCAGGAGCAGTGCAGCACAGTGAGGTCCTGCTCACAGGCAATGGCTTGCCAGGCATTAGTGGAAAGGAGAGGTGGAGTGAAGAGCTGAAAGCCCTTTTCTTGCATCACTTGATACTTATTAATTAACCGTCACAGGAAAGTGGGCTGCTTCGGATTTGGTGGGCACAGAGACCAGTGAAGTGCAAACACAGCCATTCCTCTGGCACTTTGGGGTTACCAGCTGTTATCATGACACATCCCTTCCCAAGGATCAAAAAGGGCTCCAGCTGGGGATGAGCAAGAGCAGCCTCAGCTGTTACACAACCGGGGCAACCAGACCTCATGCACAAGTGATCCCAGATGGGATTAGGGAGGAAGGCCCATGTCTTGAGGGAGAGCATCCCACAACGAGGTGCGCCCTGTGAGGTCTGTGATGCTCCTTGGCAGCTGTGGGGAGACAGGAGCTGCATGGACATGGTAATTTTTAATGCTCCTCAGAGTGTTGCAACTGGAGCCAGATCCAAAATTGTAGTTGAAATGGTACAGTTTTCCTTTTGGTATTTGCTGGCACAGTTTCTGTTGCTGTTTACAAGCCGTTTCTTCTGGAATCATCTGAGCAACGGGAACATTCGTCTGGTCCTTTTCCAAGGGGAGATTACTCAAATGATGGTGGAGAGACATTGTCTTGGCCTGGCTGCCAAGTGTTAGCCAAAGATATCTGCCTTTCCGTTCCTTAATCCGACAGTTCAGTTTGGTGGGTCAGAAGCCAAGGAATGACATTTTTCCAGGGGGATGCAAAGCCTCAGGCTGGAACTACATGGAAACCATGGACAGATTTACCCCCCCTCAAGTTCTGAAAGTCAATATTCAACACTCTTCCAGCCCCTGAAGCTGTTCCACCAGGGCCAGCACTTTGTTTTTGCCACGGCTTGTCTAAACAAGGCCGTTCCCTTTGAGCGGAGGTGTCGCCGCACATTCTCCAGCATCCTGCAAAGGGGGAAACATTTGGCTTTAGCACTTCCCTGCCACCCCTTGCTCCTGCTGCAGGGGTGGAATACAAACACCGGGGCTTTAGGGGTCCCGGGAGAGGCCGAGTGAAATTCCTTGCTTTGAAATGAACATTAATGCTGAGAAATGGACTCCTTTAAAGAATGTGATGCTGGGAATAAAGAAACTCCACGTACGTTCATGCTTTGATAGCTCAGCATTAGGCTCCAGCATCTGGGATTCAGGAGACTGTGGAAGCAATGGTGATTTTGAGGGGTTTGAGGTTTTTGAGCACGTTTTAGCCCCAGCTTTAACTCGCATGATTTGCCTCTCCTGGCTTCAAGGAGAGTTGGAGCGGTCCTTTGAAGGTGTTTTCTTAAGGGACCTTTCCACTGTGAAAGGGTAGCTGAGCAGCCTTGGCCACATAAATCTATTTGGAAGTGACTTATAAAGTGCTTAATTTGCCTTCTCTTAAAATTCCTTGTTGTCCCTCCAGTCCCTCCAGCTCGCTGTTAAGTGACCTCTCGGGAAGCTGAGGATTGAAGTCCCTTTCTGTGCCACAGAGGGAATGTGCTTGACTGAAAAGATTGAAAAAAGAGAGTCCAATGGACATTGCCTGGGAAAACACTGGGATTCGGTGAATTTAAAAGCTCTTTGTTGTCCTGTGCCAGCCCAGGGGCTTTGAGTGATGATAAGGGGCACAAGCAGGTGACATGGGCACCTGAGGGTCAGGCTCCTTTTCTGGTGGCGTCCCGTGGCCCAGAAAGTGTTTAGGAGCCCAAATGCCAGAGCTTTTCAATGATGCTGGAATCTTCAGGATCCAGCCCCTAAAGAGGGGGCCTCCTTCTGCCCAGGCTGGGCTCTGACACAACCAGGCTGGTTCTGGAGCAGCCACAGAACTGTTGTAGGTTGCTCCAGCGGCAGAGGAACCACGGCACAGAAATTCCCCAGCCCTTCTGTCCCCCAGGGAAAGAGGAAAGTGGAGGGGAGGAAGAAGCAAGGTGAGGAAGGATTTGTTGGGTTGTCTCTTGAAATTGTGGTGTTTTGCTGACCTGACTGTCCATTTAAAAGCATGTGGCACCATCCCTGCTGTGCAGGGGGGTCTGTGGGGTTGGGAGGGGGACACGGCCCCTCTGCTCTGTCACCCTCTGTGTCTCACTGCTTGTGCCTCCCTGTGATGGTTGCCTGGCTTGCCCTCACCCCCCACGATGGTCCCATTGTGGTGACCCATCTTGGAGCCTCATCCTCCTCCTTCAAGGAAACCAGAGGAGAGCCTGAGGTCAAAGCCTGTCACCCAGCCCCTTCTGAGCTGGACATAAACAGGGTCCAAAAAAGCCACAGAGGGTGGCTCAGTGGGTGGGGGATGTTCCCAGTGCCAGCCTGGGACCTCCCAGGCCACACCACTGAAATGACCCCACCAGCATTAATGCTGGGATTATTTAACCACTGTCACTTCTCAGCCCTCTGTGATGGGCAGGTTGCATGGGCAGAGCAGCCACAGAGCTTTGTGATGCATCCCAGCAGCTCCAGCTGGATTGGTCTCTTCTGAGCTTCACCAAGACAAAAAAACTTCAGTGGGAGCTGCCTCCCACCCAGCCTTGGTACAGGGACGTGTGGGGCTCAGAGATGGCTTTCCAGGCAGGAGATCCTGGAACAAAGCAAACCTTACTTCCAACTTTCTTTACCATGTGTTAAGCTTTGCTGCTGCCAGTAGTGATAAGCAAAACTGAGCTTCACCTGAGGCCATTGCAACAAGTTTTTTGACCTGTCCCACCCACGCTGGTCTGGTTAAAGGCTCATCTTTTCTGGTTTAATTGACACCACACAAACAACCAGTTTGCCAGAAGGATTTTTAAAACATGCTTGGAAAGCAACAAGTGTCATTGTCAGGAGCTGCTGAGCTAGCAGAGTTTAACAGGGTGGCACAACTGTTTTTCTTTCTATTCTCAGCAAAAAAAGGTGGAATCACATGGAGCGGAGAGGGCCATTTGCTGAACCTGCATGTCTATTTTTACCCCCCTGCTCCATAATGTTCCTAGAATAATTTTTTTTTAGCGCACAGCAGGGTAGGAAAAAACTCGTGCTGATGGCATCTCTGGTATCCCCATTGTGCTGGGAGGAAAGAGGCAGCTGCTTTGCTGACCTGTCACTTCCATGAACCCGCATTCCAGGTACAGAGGCCATTTGCTCATCGGGGTTTGTTTGACGAAATGGCCACTGGGTTTTATATATAGATCCTGCCTGGCCTGCCAAGTTCTCTCAAATTCTTGTGGGTTGAATGAAGTTGGAGGGGGTGGGAGAGGATTAGCTTGAAAAATAGAGCTGCTAATCTGCCGGTGCCTCTGGGAGAGCCTGCGGGATGCCCTGTCACCCCTGGGACTTGGAGCATCCGTGGGCATCCTGCTGGGACAGGGAAGCAGGTGGTGCTCCCACACAGTGCAGCCTGGCACTGTGGGCTGCTCCACAAGGGCTGTGGCCACTGCCGGGGTGCCACAGGATTGAGTGATGGGGGAAGCTTGGGAGGAATATTTATAGCTTGTCTCAGTGCTGGTGATCGCCATCCCAGGGATGTGAAGGGCACAAGTGTTCAGGGCAGCTCCCCAAGGACAGAATGATGTAGGGTTTGGGAACACAAATGTACTGACAGTGAGGGCAAGGGTTCTACAGTGTGGTCTCTTACCAGGAAGAGCCCCCCAGCCCCTCTGTCAATGGATTTAGAGGAGAGCAGGAGAGAACACCTGGGGTTGGGGGGCAGCTCATCCCAACAGGGTCTGGATTTGATGTTAGTTCCTGTGCCCGCCTTGTCTCAATAATTGTTTTTTTTCTTTCTGAAAACATTTAGGGTATTTGTCACCTTTCCTTGAACAGAACAGACTATCTCCTTCAGAATTCAAGTATCTGCTGGACACTGATATGGTTTTAGTTGTTATTTTTTTATTGGTCTGTGCCAAAATCTGACTCTGGAGTCCCAGAGTAAGCAGCAGAACTGTGCCATGTTGCCAGTTTTGACCACTGCAGTAAGAACTAAAGAATTAGCAATGCCTGATCATCATATAAAGGCTGTAGGGCTCCGAGGCCATGCTAGCAGCCAGAATTTAATCTTTTAAAAGAAAAAATCCTTTTACTTCCCGTGATTGTAAAACATATCTGGGACACGCAAGAGCACAGCCAAGGCATGCTCAATACATTGTTGTGAAAAACCTCATGGTGCTCAGCACCAGCTCAGGAGCAGAGCTTGGGGCTGGATCAAGGTCTTGGATACTTGGATTTGGTGAGGTCTTTCAGCTCCTTTTACAAATGAGCTTTTGAACAATGAGCCAGTGAGAAAAAGAGAAGCAGGTGGCCTCAGCTGACTGTGCAGAGCAGGGAATTACAGCAGGTCCTTCCATAAGGAAGGGAGTGAGCTCCTGGGCAGGGCTAAACACACCGTCCTGCTGCTTGTAGGGAGCTCTGTGTGTGTGTGTGTGTGTGTGTGTGTATCCTCCAATAAAGGAAAGATACCAAGGCTGCTTCCCCATGGTGATGCCAGGGGATTTGGGAGGGTTGGTTTAGGGTAGATGAACAGCAGATGACTTTCCAGAGGCTGATCCCACAGCACGTGTGCCCTCAGCAGCCACCGCCTGCCAGCCGGGAGGTTTCATTCCTCGAGCTTGACTTTGTTTGCTGCACAGGGATTATTTGACTCTCCAGTGATACATGCCTCATTTGCTTTGTTTTCTGGCCAGCTCTGCTGGCAACTCTTGTTTCCTCCCAAGGGTATTGGTACAGGAGACATTTTGCTGACAAAATCCCTGTCAGTCCCTGTGCACGGACATGGGCCAGGCACCTGTCTGCCCCAAGATTCCCCCTGTGCACACATGTCCAGGAGCTGTGGCTTTGTTCCTAAGGGAAGCCTGGCTTTGGTTCCAGCTCAAATTCCTCCCTTCTTCCTCCTCAGGCTGCCAGGCCCAGCACCGAGACCGGCCGGGTCCGGAAGGCCTGGGCAGATACATCTGAGCTGTCAAAATCCACACCAAGCGATGAGTCCTGTTGCCTTTTCTGCTTCCTGCAGTGAAATTTATTGATATTTATATGCACCAAAGGGACACTTCAGTGTTCCCCTGCAATGGAGACGTAGCACCTGGTAAATTGGGCACACAGTTCTCTTGAGTTTGGCCATGGTCAGTCTCTATCCCCAGAGAGGTGGGTTGCCACACTGGACGTACCTTGCTCTTCTCCAAGCTGCTGGTAGCCTTTCCATAAACTCTGGTATTGTTAAAAATGTGGGTAAAATGTTCTTTTTTTCTCTCTCTCTCTTTTTTTTTCTTTTTTTTTTTTTAAGCCTCATTACTTAGTCACCTTCCTGCAGTGTTTCCTGAATTATTTCACTGTGCAGTTTTCCTGTTGATCCAAGCTCATCAATAACACACCTTGGTGATATCAGTTTGGTGGTGGGGTCTGCCATTTTGCTTGCACCCAAGAATTCAGGGAAATGTTACCCAGAGCTTTCTGAAAGGTTTGGCCTCTTGCCAAGACTTGCATCAAAACTTTTAACACCCAGAAGCAAAAATTCCTCAAATATCCCAGGGAACTGAAATCCATGGGAGATGACTGGAAGTTTATCTTGAAGCAGTACATTATCAGTCAGATATTGCTGCTCCTGCAATGCCAAGAGTAGCTGGTACTGTTGCTGGGACATTAAGACCGGGGTGTCCTTGATATGCTTTGCTCAAAATTCCTTAGATGTCTGCACTGGTGTCTGTGTCATAAATTATTTTGAGGGATTCCCAGTAAATTTCATGAAAGTTGCCACTTCATTAGTTAAAATATAGCTAAGTAATAAGCTTTCATAAGGTTGCCTCAGGTAAAACCACTGCTGCAGTTCACCTTTCTAAGCCAATATATCTGCAAGAAACACCCGGGGTTGCATTTCACTTTTAATGGATTTTTTTCTATCAACCAATATTCTGAGGCCAAAAGCACCGTGTCTGTTCACAACACTAGTGAGTCTTGCTGGGAAATGGGATTTCAAGGATGACTTTGAGGCACATTTCAGCCTTTAGTAGCTGTAACTAAGGTTGTTCTCTGACCATTCTATCCTGATGTGGCTCATGCAGAGCACAGCTCATATCTTGGAATTGTTTGGGTTGGAAGGGGCATTAAAGATCACCTTGTTCCAACCTCCTGCCATGGGCAGGGACACCTTCCACTAGACTAGTTTGCTCAGAGCCACATCCAACCTGGCCTGGAACTCTCACAGAGATGGGGCATCCACAGCTTCTCTGGGCAACCTGTGCTGGTGTTCCACAGGGAAGAGTTCCTTCCCAATATTCTAAATCTCACCTCTTTTATTTTAAAACCATTCCCCCTTGTCCTGTCACTGTCTGCCCATGTAAAAAGTTGCTCTGCTGTATCATCTCAGCTTGGCCAATTCTGCCTCTTGGCCTCCCGTGGGAGGTTGGGCACCAAAACCCTTGGGAACCCCCACACCTACATCCCTTTGCACATCCAAGATGGAGTATGGCTGTGCCTGTACAACTCCAATGATAGCACAGGAGTGAGAGTAGGTCTCCCTCTCACAAGGTCCCTTTGCTGGAAGGAGAGTATGCTCTTGAGCAGTAGCAAGCTTCAGAGCACTGGGAAGAGATCACCCCCCTTCAAGGTCCTCCTGCATGGAGGATGGGGAACATTCGCCACTCGGAAATACTGCAAATGCTTCTGAATGCTGCCAGCACTTTGGTGGGGTGGTTCTGTCACAGCTTCAACAGAGCCATCAGCTTTGGCTGAAAAGTGCAAGTCTGTGTCTCTGTGTCTCCTGGTTCAAACATCACTCCCTGAACTGTCCACCCAGAAAAAATCTGGTTTGTTCCTCGGTGCTCTTGCTTTGCCCAGCTGTGAGCAGCAGCACGTCCCACATACGCTGCTGGGGCAAGAAGGCTGAGGTTTGCATTTATTCCAGATCAGGCATATTTACCATGTAACCTCTACGGGGAAATGGCTCCTCTGGAATCACCGAATCTGCTAATACATGAGGCCTTGGTACATAGGTGGTGTGGTGAGGTTAGTGCCCTGTGACTGGCTTGTTCAGCGCAATAAAAATATATTGGGTTCTTAAGATGTTGACCAATGGGTTTGGGAAAGAGATGATTGATTCCCACAGCTGAGAAACAGGGATTGTAATATGTTTTGCCAGAGGAGACCGGTTTGACGGATGAGTTCATTTAAGGATTATGCTATAGATAGAGCTGTTGACAGAATGAATTTGTTTTTATTTTTCATCAGTAGGTATAACACAAAGCAGAACTAATTGAAAGTACTTTCCTTGTGGCATCTGGCTGTGTTTCTTGCTTTAAGTCTTTCACACGCTGTAAAATTACACCAAGGGCTTTTCTTCACTTCCATTCGGTCTCCAAGTTTTCCATCACCGTGTTGCGCGTGGGTTCCCAGCGTGTCAGACGCGCTAGGAAGTTGCAGACTACACAAGAAATGGAGCTGGGCCATTGTTCCTTCTTCTTGCACGAATGTTCTGGTATGCATCACAGATCCATGCTGGGGTGTCCTCACCTCGGGGCTGGTGGCAAAGCTGAAACATGAATGACCTTACAGATATTTCTGATGGCGTTTTAAACCGTGACCTGCGCTAAATATCATCCCTGTGTGGAGTGATCTCGTTCTGTGTAAGGCCCAGGCCTGGAAGGTGATTATGTTTACCCAAGGAGGTGTTCTGAGGTTGAAGGAAGGTGTTGAGTAAAGTTCTGGAAACAGCTTTTCCAAGCAGCCAAAGTGAATAAATCCCATAGTTCCTTCAGGGATTTGGCTTGCTGCGTTCATTGCTCTCCTGGTCAGACTGCTATCGCCTGCTGGCTCGGGCTGGGTGATGGAAGCAGGAGCTCAGCTCCCCAGGCACTTCCCTCTGCTGTTTGTGGGATCTCTGTGCTGAGATCATGCAGACTGTCAGAGTGAAAGACTGAGCTCTGCGGTTCAAACTCATCCTACAAATTTGATCTGTGGGTTTTGGCTGGGGGTGTTTTTTTCTCTCTTTCTTTTCCAGTTGTGGTCAAATAAGAGTTTTCCAGAACTGTCTCACACAGGGCCAAAGAACAGGAATGCAGCGAGCACAGCCAAACCGACGGACTCACAACCTCAAGGGAGAAAATACCCCCAGGTCGCTGCCACCAAGTCCAATACCTGAGGAGAAGAGCCCATGTGATTTCAGGATTACATTACAGGCTGAATTCTAGCCTCCACTTGGCCTCAGACCTGAACTTTAAGCACCAGCCAAAACATAATCCGAATTTGAGGACTGGCTATTGGTCTGTCTCATCTCCTGCTCCTCACATGTGCAGTCATTCAACAGAAGCTGAAATGTGTTTTCCCTGCCAGGGGCCGTTGGTTTCCAAACAACTACATCAGCGTGGTGAGTGATGGAGTTTCCATCAACTGCTGTAGGCCAAATGCAGTCATCTGAATTCAGGTCTTGGCAGGTACAGAACTTGGAGTTGTCAATGATTTTTATATGAAATGGTACCTAATTACGATTTCTCATCCTGTGCTTTAGTTCCGTGAAAGTTCTTGGAACTGCAGATGAATGGGAGCTTTTTGTCTCTTAGCAAGTGATATTTTCTGTTCTTTAATTGACCTTTGAAATAATTTAGTCTGGGCTTGGATCTGGGTTAAATATAGCTGGTTATTTTCACTCTGAGTATGTAATACATGAAAGAACCTAGGTATCCTTTGAATGTGTTTTGACAAGTGCCCTGTCTGTGTTCAGGTATGTATTTATAAATATTTGTGCTGTGTGTATTAAAATGACACTTCCAAAAGCAAGTACTTTCTCTCCTGTAGCAAAATATTTGTCCAAAGTGTAGTGTTAGGTTTCCAAAAAATGGGCAGTTCAAAGAGGGTAAGACACTTGGAAAGAAGTGAGCAAGGAGGGGATATGGGCTGAGCCATCAGCACTTATGAAGTGAACGTGGAGCCATTATCCACTTTATCCCATAAAACCAGGACTAGATGGTGCCTAAAGCACTTGCCAGACAGCAAGGTTAAAGGAAGCAAAAGAAATTATCATAAAATCATAGAATATCCTGAGTTGGAAGGGACGCACAAGGATAATCAAGTCCAGCTCCTGGCCTTGCACAGCACCATCCCCAAGAATCCCACCATATGCCTGAGAGCATTGTCCAAACACTTCTTCAACTCTGGCAGCCTTGGTGCTGTGACCACTGCCCTGGGGAGCCCGTTCCAGTGCCCAACCACCCTATGAGTGAAGAACCTTTTCCTAACATCCAACCTAAACCACCCCTGACACGACTTCAGGCCATTCCCTCAGGTCCTGACACAGGTCACCAGGGAGAAGAGATCAGTGTCTGCCCCTCTACTCTCTTTTCTACCAGGCTTCATGGCACTGCAGAACACCTTGCTAGGGTTGGTGTGGGGGCTAAAGCTTTCCAAGGATAGGATTAACCAAACTCATGGAAAACAGCCCAAGCAGCACCTGTTCACTGCAGAAGCCATATGAATACAGCATCTGTCTTCTGAAGACTCTAAACTGCTGTGGGCTGGGAGCTTGCTGGGTGTGGGACAACTGCTCTTCCCTTTCTGATACTCATTTCCAAAGCATTTATTACTGACTACTGTCAGAGGTAAGATGCTGAGCTCCTGTTCTTATTAAAGATGATCATTCTTATCTTCCTAATTTATATGACAAACCCATGAAGTCTAAGGAGCTACTGCCTGCAAAACAGAAGCAAGATCCCAACAGTTTTTTCCTCCAATCCCTTGCCTAAGGTGGATTTCAGTTCAAAAGAGGAACAACCAAAAAAAAAAAAAAAAAAGAATAAATTCAAAGTATTTGTCAGCATTTCCTCTGTGTTTTCCACATACAAAATCCCTCTCCCTTGATTTTCTCTTCTCTTTTCATCCTGATAGCAGAGACACCCCATCTGAGCTGTGATCCCCCCTTCTCTCCGTACTCCAAAGATAGGAAATATTTAACTGATTTCTTTTTTCCCACTTTTTTCATCACTTCTCATCTCATGTTTGATACAGGAACAAGGTCCTGTCTTTCCTTGTTTGAGGGTAATGCCCAAAGCCGCAGCCTCCCTGAGGAACTGACTCTGGTTCATCATTACCCTACTGTTTATGTAGCCATTTACAACCAGATTCCTCTCATTTGCAATGTGCAGGTGTCTAAGAAAGGTGTAAATGGGTGTCTGGAGTAGACCAGCATCATGTCTGCTCTGCTTCCTACTAGCAGTTCTTCTCCAGAATGGAAGACCTGTCAGGCACTGCTCCAGGGGACATCAACTGCTCTTACCTTTTTTCCCTTTCCATCGGGGTGGGACAGTGCAAAAAGATCAACCCAAGTCCAGAAAGTGTGGCTGCAGCAGGGTCAGTGAAGATGGCAGCATCACATGCGTTTTTGGGACGGAAAAGGTAAAAATTACCCCTTCTGAAAGAGTATCACAGAACCACAGAGTATGCTGAGTTGGAAGGGACCCATAAGGATCACTGAGTCCAACCAAAACAACCTCTGGCCCTCTCTCCTGACAGCCTGTGATCTGAGTCATCAAATTCCCTTCTCCTGTAACTGCTGCTGCCACTTTTCAGGGGGTGGAAAGCCCCATTAGCTCAGACCTACCAGTGCCACTTGGCAGCTGTGGTGATTTACAGCAGAAAAGATTCATCGTCTGCAACCTGTCAGGGCAGGATCTCCAACTTCATTTGAAACACTCCTGCTCTTTCAGATGATTTACTGCCCAAGCACAACGTGGTCATTTTATCTCTCTTCTCCTCCCCCCGTGCCCACGACAGACTGGATCCCACTCACAATCCCCTTCCAGAGATTCAGTGCCCAGTGAGTGGGATAAAAGCCGCTCCATTTTCCGTGGGCCCTCCTGGGCAGTTCTGCTGGAAGACGACTGCGTAGCCAATTGCCGTGTCCATTTTGCTGGCACCTCCAGCGTTTTATGCGGTGTCTGAATCCCAACAGGCACCTCACGCCTGCTAATGGCTTCACAGGCCAGCCAATCAACTGGTTATTTACGGCAGGCACGTCTCAAAACCGTCGGGTCAAGTTTTCCTACCCTGACGTATTTTTTTTTTTAAAGGAACACATAAATCCTCTCCTGCCATTTGCAGCTTAAACCCTCCTGAGTGTGAAGCCAGTGGGTTAAAGTTTCCAGCAATAGTATCAAACTGTATTTTAAAGGGTTGTTCTCCTGACTCTTTAGGGGCCTGGGCACCTCGTCTGAGTCATGAATCAGTTCACACTGCATGATTTATAGGCATTAAGCTCTCTCTTTGGTGTCCTTTAGCTCCGGAGTTGGAAGTCATAACCAAGGAAATTGAGACCTTTCCACTGTTCCAGTGTTTTTATGTTTAAGGTGCTCCCCTGAAAAGTCACGGTGACATCTTCATTAGGTGCTCTGAAGTGAGATACTAGAAGGAGTACAGAATTCCTGCATTTGCAGAATCTGATCCTGCTGCTCCAAAATTCATAAGCTCACAAACAGGAGGATGAAGCATTTGTGTAAAGTGAACCCTTTACTTGGAGCTGTGTAAATCTCGGTGCTAGAGCAGTATGAGTCAAAGAAGTTAACCAGAAGATTTCCCAGTCTTCAAAACTTCCCAGTCTTGAAGACTTAAACACCAAAACATAACTACCTATAGCAGCAGCTACTGTGCATGAAGGGCATCTCAATCAGAAAGCATGGGGTAATTCCTGGGCACACTCTTTATAAGTGGATGAAACAGGATCACAGTCAGCTTTCTGTTCAGTCTGTGCTGGTATCTTTTCAACATATCTGCATGTTTAGAAGTGAAAAATGGCTATTGTAAAGTGAAGTAAGGAAATTAAAACAAACCCAGTTTCTGAAGCCATGAACACTGTGCTGTGTTTCAGTGATTTGAAAAATAAATTGCTTATAAAAGTAAATTAACTGTAAATGACACAAAGTGGAATTTTTGTCTGGTCTCATGTCATAAAATAAGCCTTTTCCTTGTCAGGATACAAGAAACTTTGAAACTGATAACATACTGCCAACACACCTTCGGCTTTCAACATTTCTAGAGTTTGGAAAATATTATCTTACAGATCAAAGGTATTTAAATGGCCTTGCCCACAACACTTAATATTAAACCTAATTCAACAAATTTGGACTGATCCACAAAATTTCATGTTGATAAAACAAGGGATACTTCGCTCTGTCTGTTGCTGGGAGCCTGTGCAGGACACTATGGGATCCATCATCTTCCTTTTCCCAGAGGTCTCAGAAGAAGTGACTGGACCTGCTGGACACTGATTTAAAGTTGTACAGGTAAGGGCAAACACGACAATGAATCCAGCCCTGAACTTAATGTTTATTTCTTCAGCCTTCCATGGGAAAAAACTCAGTACCTGGCAGAGCACCTTGAACTTTCTCAGTGCTACAGCCCACGCAAGGTGACCTCTCCTGCTCTCAGACCTCACTGACTTTTCCAGCCCTTTCCGACCCTCCAAGTACTGATTTGTGGACCTTGTTCCCCAAAGGAATAAGCTCAAATCTTGACATTGAGTCTCCTAGTCCACATGGGACTATTTGGGTGACAATAGCACATGAGAACAAGTGTAAGGCCCCCAGGGAGTGTCACCCCTACCCTCTGCATGGAGCCTGCTCTGGAAGGGACCATCAACTCCAGGTTTTCTTTGGAGGACAGGAGGAGGAGTGACTTTTGGGAGCTAGCCTGAAATGTACTGAAACTGTGTGGACTACCACGTGCCACAGGGTGGATGGTCTTACATGTGTTCATTTAGGTCCATGCTCTGGGAATGATGGAGGCCCATGTCCTTCTGGTCACTGATAATGACTTCTGCTGACAAGAGCAATAATTTCCACCCAAGATGACTCACTATTTGCAATGTTTTGTGGCATTTCTCTGTTTACAAGTGGAGACCACTTAAGCACAGCAAATTTTTAAGTCATGGGCATTTGTGAGCACAAACAGAAACTAATGAGAAGATATAAACACCAAAGTGTTAACCCTTGAGTGACCTCTGAAACAGCTGCATGAGAAATGTGGGGCTTTAAAAAAAAATTCTTTTTGTGGCACTTCAGTGGGTGATTTGAAGAGTATTTTCAAAGGTGAACGGGTCCTTGTTAGAAGGTGGCACTGCACAGTGCATGCGAGTGGAAGTCTGTGATGAAAGTCAAGGCAGGCACCTGGAGAGGCTCTGGAAAACAGAGGTTTCTGGGCTGTGCTGTTGTGTTATCAGCTCCATGGCTGAGTGGGGAACAGGCACTGTGTGTGGTGGAAGTTTTTAAAATGATTTTCATCAACATGATTAAATACTTATTACATGAGTCAGCCATACGGGCTTCATTAAACCAGTGAACTCAGAGGAGCCTCCTCATCTGTTTATGAAATCCATCTGGAATTACGGATGGCTCAGGAGAAGGAGGATGAATGCAGCTCAGTGTGACAGAAGCCCATTCCCCTCCCAGGAGCCTGCCTGCACTAACACACGCTGCACTCCTCGCCCCGCAGTCAGGGAAAAAGGCTTTTATTTTTCTTTCTGCACATTCCTGGGCAAAGAACCAAGGCCTGCCATGACTTTGACAGTGAGACTTTAAATATACCCTGTCGGGATGTGACACAAGCACCTTTTTCTGGTGGCAGGATATAACACAGCTTTAAAAAAGAAAAAAAAAGTAGACACAAGCCTTTGCACTGGAGGGAAGTGTACCTTGAAAGGAAAGGCTTAATGAACTTTAACCAGCCTTCCAAGATCTTTATTAGCTGCCCCTTTATCAAATTAAATTCACACTGTGCTAGGCAGCTTAAGTACTGCAAGTTGATGTCATGTGCTAAGTGCCAAAGTAGGCTTTAATTGGCTGTTTAAATGAGAAAAGGGGTCCTGCTGTGCTGCACATGCACGTACACATATATACAGCCAGGGGGGCCGGCGGGACAGAGCCTGGCTTGGGCTATCCCCCTGTGAAAAGACCAAAACAAGGGACCAGTTTTCTCTTTAACCAGCTGGAAAGATTTTGCTCTCTGTCAGATTGAGCCCCTTCTCTACCACCAGGCCAAATGACTGAAGGAAAAGTTGCATGAAGGCCCCTAAGCTCTGTCCCCAAGGTTGTAGGTGACACAAGGTGTCTTGTCCGTGGCTGATGTGCTTCAAGGTAAGCTGGGATGAGATGTTCCTTCCAGAAATGTCATTCCATGAAGTCACGCAGAGCTGGCTCTTGGTGAGCAACATTCCCAAGGAACGCCTGCCCATTAACCTGGCAGGGTTTTATTAAAGATTTTTTGTGTTGGTCACAGCTCGGTTTCATCGATCACAAATTTGTCACAGATGTCAACAGGAGTAGCCAGAGTAGTAAAGGCTGGAGGGAGATGAGCAGGTCACCTGACCTGCAGAAGGATTTTGATCTTAAAAATACATCGTGGGGGCAGCAGTGGTGGCTGTGGAGTTAAGATTACAGACAGCTCCGCCCCTAAAATGTGGGGTCCTTTACCTTCCCAGTGGGAATCTCTGGCCTCCCAGGAGGAGCAGTTAGTCACACATGGGGAAATCCTGCTGGGATTGCTTGCATGGGATTGTCCAAGGCAACCACTTGCATGACTAACAGCTCTACCCCTTTGTGAGAGGAATGAAAAATGAAGTGGCGGTGGCGTTTCATACTCCTGCGGCCCAGAAGGAACAAGGGTGAAAGTGCTGCTGGAACTTGCTAAATTTGAACAGTTGTTTTCTGTTAACACATGGCCTTAAAAAAATGTGATTTGAGAAGCTTGTTAGAGAGTTAGTGTTAACATCTAGTCCCAGTGCAATTGGGCCCATCTGGGCGACAACCCTCCCCGAGCATCCTGCTTTCCCCATCCAGCTGCATCCTTCTGTCCCACTCATCTTCCTCACATCCCAGGGCTGATACTCAGCCTTTGGTTTGATCTGCCATGGTGGCCAGCTCCAGTGGTGCCTGGAAACACCCTCCTTACCCATGTGGACCCACGGGGCTAAGCAGCAATGGCAGTGAGCTCTCAGCTTGCTTTCTGCAGGAACTGGGATTGGGAAGCAATGGCATTTGAGCCCCCTTGGCTGTCGCTCTGCTGTTCTGCTGGGCAGAGATGCTGGTGGTGCCTGGGGGGCTTTGCAGCAGCATCATGGACTACAAAGCTTTCTCTTCCTCTTTCATTAAGCATGCAGAAAGCAATTTTTCACTGATGTGGCAGATCTGACCTTCTCTCTTTCTCTCCCTCTTCTCCTTCCTCTGCCTTCACTTCCAGCTCTTTTCTGGTTTCCTCCCAGGCCCTCTCATGTCCCCCTCCCTGAGTCTACCTTCTCCCTCTCTCTTTCCTACCCACTTCCCCCGGTAAGCTGGACACTTTGGGGAACTCCTGTCTCCTCTCTGCAACTTGCAGCTGATTTTATCTGCCCCCTGGGGATGGATTTCATGAGCCAGCAGCCAGCTGAGGTGCAGAGGCTTCCGGCACTTGCACTAACCTGCATTCCAGCATTAAAGATAATGGATACAATGGAAAATCAATGGAGAATATGTAACTTTATCCCATTCATAGCTTCATATTGCATTACACCATGGCCTTCAGATACATAAAAGTGATATATGGCTGAACTTGGCAGGAGAAAAAACACAGGAAACAAATATCTTTGGTAAGAATCACAGTTTAGGTATAACTTATATAAAAAATAGGCCTAAATATCTTTTGTTTTTCATTAAGTTTTATTTCATAATTATTTTCCAGTAATATGCCAGAGTGCAAAAAATAAATCAAGGCTTTGTGCATATTACAGATTTCCCTGGAGTGAGGTAAGAGAGAGAAAGAAAACGACTGCTTGACTTTCCAACCTCAGCCACATGCCAAATCTGTCAGAAATACTGCTTTTTTACATTATATCAGTGGAGGAAATTATTGCTGCTGTTATCTGCCCTTTGGTCAGGAGCATATTCTGCACCTTGGCTAATGTGCGTTTGCGGCGCAGCCACCTGCACTTTTTCGAGGAGTTCATCTAATTACAGGGTAGATGAGTCAGGCTGCATTTCCTATGGGCTGTCTTCAAACATAGGAAGTTATTAATACTGATTAGCTGAAAAAGTCCAGGTCTTCTCCACGACGTTTCCTGGCTAATATTAGACACACCTTCTGTACTTTAAGGTGTGATGGCTGATAAGAACCAGTAGTAGGGCAGCCGGGGGTTTACAGCGGTGGGTGCAGTGTGGGACACACTGTCCCAAGAGGGTTTTTTTCCTTACACCTTTGAATGAATTCAAGAAGACAGGCTTGGGATGGGAAAATACAAGCAGCAGGCACAGTCTGGGATGTGCGAGTCCCTTAGGAAATGATGAGGGAGCGGCACGGCGCTGCCTTGTCTTGGTGCCTGGCAGCAGAAGAGAGTTATTGGGAAATTTTCCCTTCGCTAGAAAGAAATATCTCCCCAAAGGAGAGCTCAAAGTTCCTAGGAGATACTGTTGTAAGTCTTAAGCTCCTTGTTTTGGAAGAAGACTAAAAGAAACTTGGCTTTTTAAAGAGAATTAAGCAGCTGTAGCCAAGATACAACAACAGGCACAACAGAGACCTACTGGGATGGGGGTCCCTGCAGATGCCTGGGATGAGCAAGGTTTGGAGACAGAGGAGGGCATAATAAAGAGCCTCACTGAATAAAGTGAGGCTGCAAGGTCTATTTTCAGGTCTTCCATCAATCTAAAAATACCTGCTGGGCTGTTTGCTGACCCCTCTTTCACCCTTTCCCTGTCTCCTCTGTGCAGACTCCAGGGCCAGGGGTTGTTGGTGGAGTCCCAGCTTCACACTGGGACCGTTGGGGCTCCTCAGGACTCCCATGTTAACCTAAGCTATGAGACTTGTCATCATTCCACGTGAAGAGGTAGAAAAGGGAATGTCCTATGGCACAGTGGATGGAGGGACAGGACCATGGTGGTGATGGGAAGCTCAGCTCGTATCTGCCCCTTGGATGGGGGAGTTTGGGGGTCCCCATCTGCCTGAGCAGTGACTGTGGCTCAGAGACACCTGGTCTAGCTCTGGTGAAGCAGCAAAGGGGTGGAGGTACCAAGGCAGCACAGCTGGGCCCACTGGTGACAACGGGGGCTTCACTGGTGTCTTGTGAAAGATTTCCAGATGATAAACCAGAAGGCAGAAAGAGGGACAGATGGACAGCGTTCTGGAGATTTATCCAAGTCATGCAAAGGGGAATATGGAACACAGCCAGAAAGTTCTTGAGATATAAGTGATTATACCTTATAAAATAGGTAAAATAATAGAGTTCCAGCAACCAGGATTGGGAGCCAGAAGGATGGAGATTAAATGCTTTAAACATTCATGAACCAAATCTTGTATCACAGATGTCTTGCTGTTTTATCTCTTGATTTATTTCACTTTTGCAAGCCACAGAAAAATGGTACGTGATGGTTTTTCCTTTTCAGTTCCCACTAGTGAGTTTACAAAGCTTGCCAAATGTGAAGAACTTCACAGAAATCAAGAAGAAAAAGCTTCCTGGCTGGCTGGTTTTTCCATTGCTTCCTCAGCTCTACCATGGTGGCTGCTCTAATTTATTCTGCAACCAGAGGGGACAATTGGTCACAGCACTGGCATGTGGGATAAGAGAGAGTGGCTGGCACACAGCACCATAGCTGCTCTGGAATCTAAGGAAAGTCGATTTTAGTTGAAAGGACTGGGTTCTCCTCGCTCCCTGGGTAAAGGAGGAATGTCTTTGCTGAGGGCCGTGCCATTGCATGGGCGCAGCCTGGTGAAAAGGGGAAAACTAGGCTGCAAAAACCTTTCCTCCTAAGGTCCCTCAGTTTTATATTCTTAGTCAGAGAACATCATACCGACAGGAAATTATGCTTCCTTTCTCCCTCACTTCTCTGGGTTAGATTTCAGCTCCTCCTGTGTAACACAGCTCGCACAGGTGAAGTTATTTTGCAGCATAAAGTTGGTGTTTCTCCAAATAATTAAACCAATGTTTATAACATTATGGCCCATAAAAGGGATAAGTATTATCCTCATTTTACAGGTGTGAAAATCTAGACAATTTGACCATGGTGTGGAAAAGAAATTATGTTGAACTCGCAGCATTGGATTCATGTAACTCATCCCACTTCTTGACTGTAGATCAGAGTTCATACAGTCATGCTCTATAAATACCTGCCAGCAAATATATATGGGATATTAAAAAAAACTACTCTTGCCTCAAACTTTGATTCAGTCTAAATGTATCCTCCTAATACCTAGTTTTTCTGTATTTGGTCTAAAAAGCTCATAAATTGAGTCACACGAAGAAACTTTGGGAAGAAGATTGCCTGAAATAGGGCTTCTGTTGTTGGAGGCTGCTGCTCCCCATACTAACCTGTGCCTTGCATGTCTCAGTTGCAAATGAGATGGAAAATCAGAGCTGCTTTGGCCAGAAGGCCAGAAGCTTATCCAGGATTTGGATTCTCCTTTTTATTTTCCTTTCTTTTTCTTCTTTCCTCAAACAGAATGTTCAATTGCTGCACTACTTTGCAACACAGAAAAGCGAGATTCAGGAGCTGGACTTCAATAATCCCTGTGGGTCCCTTCCAACTCAGAGTATCCTGTGATTCTATGAAGATACTCCCATTTCTGTCCACTGGAAGTGGGATGGATCTGATTTATAAAGTAAAATGACATGCACAGAAGTAGGCAAGAAACAGGGGGAAAATCAACGAGAAGCTACTTCTAGGGAATCATTAAAAAACAGAGGATAGAATTTCTTCCTTAGTGAGTTGTTTTTGCCCAGGAACATTTCAGTCCTAAAGCAAATCCAGAGACCGTTGTGAGTTTATGACATATGACTCGTATCTTGAAAGTTTACAGCAGATTGCAACAGACTGAGATGACATTTAGGCAGCTGAAGCCACATTCACTAAGTTATGTTTTGTAGGGAAAAATATACTGCCTAGTGGGAATGTTGTGCTGCTGGGTGGCAGCGGGCATTATTATTAGAGATGGCAAGGATCTATGTGGCCTTTGTACATGCAATGAGAAATTTTAAGCAATTTAGAGCTTATGGGCTGGACACTTCTTTGCTTGCTTTTGTATCGCTTGGGTTTCTGTGTGTGCATATTTTTGCTAATGCAAAAATAGAGCCTCTTTTATTGCAACATTTCAAAGAATTTTCCAGCTTAAATGAGCCAGTTTCCAAATCAAAAGGATAAACCCTGATGAAAAGTTGGCTTCTAAATGTGAAATTGTTCATTGTCCACATTCTGTTGGCTTTTAAAGGAAAAAAAAACCCCTATTTCTATAATGAAGAGAACTCACATTTTAAGGGGGTTGTAGCCATTCTCTAGTGGTAAAAAAATTGTGCCAAACTGAGGAAGATGATTTTTTCTGCCACTTTTCCACCACTTCTGGTTTCCTTATTCTTCTTGCAGAATGCAGTCAAAGACCCCCAGTGAGTAGGATGGAAATGCTCAGAAATTAAAAATAACTTTGATTTCCAAAGCTCTGCTCATCTTTGAGGAGCTGCCCAGGTCTTGTGTTACCAATGACTTTGTGGATGTGAGTGACATGTTATCAGTTCTTCTGGATGCAGAACCATTACTCACACACCAGTGGCGCTTTTGGGCACATCCAGCTCCCACCTCCCAACCCTGGCTGCCCATGCTGGCTTTCCTGCTGCCACATCTGTATTTCCTGACTCCCTCCCACAGCCTGAGCCCAGCACTGTGGCCCTGGCCCCAGTGGGAAGGCCTGGAGAAGGGCTGTGCATCCCTGCAGGTGTCACTGATGTAGGACCATGTAACATGTGGTCCTGCCTTAATAGGGGCAAGAGAGTTTTAGCCCTTGGGGAAGTGGTCTGGGACTTTGTGGGGTGTCTGGAATCAGATATGAAGTGTCTGAGGCACCAGCAGCACCAGACAGTGCCACATAGGCATGGCAGGAGTTAGTCTGTAGGGTGCAAGGTGTTCAGGACCCTTCTCTCCTCCCGGTAAATCCAGGTCTTGCGCATCAGGACGGATTTCACTTTTCCAAATAAGGCTGTGAGTTTTCCAAAGTATTTCAAAGGCAGATAGTATCTCTGCAGGTTTGAACACTGATTCCTCCCAGCTTGAGCCAGGATGACTCAGATCTTGCAAAATGGAGCCAGGAAAATTATTTAAGGGGTCTTAATTCTAAAGTGCTCATCTGCCTCTGCACCGATTTTGTGGGTTTTTTTGTGGTATGTAAAAGGCCATCTGTGGCAGGAATGGGGAGAGCCCCAACACCTCACGGTGCTTCTACAGGGTCATATGTTCCTTGTCAGGTTTCCCAAAAAAAAAAAGAGCAAAGTGGACAAGTTCAGGTAAGCAGCGCTTGGGTTGTGTCCCAAAGGAGGAAAAGATTTAAAAGACTTTCAAGCAATGTGCTCCATGGGAAAAACTGGCTCTAACCCAGAAAATCCTCAGTTCTGTATGAACAGAGAGGCTGAAGTCCAGCCTCTTCACCTCTACAACATCTACTTCACCTTATTGAGGCCTTTCAGTATCTGAAGTGGCCCTACAAGAGAGCTGGAGAGGGACTTTAGAAAAGGGCCTGCAGGGACAGAACAAGGGGAAATGGCTTCAAACTGAAAGAGAGCAGGGTTAGATTGGATATTAGAAAGAAATTCTTTACTGTGAGGGTGGTGAGGCACTGGCTCAGGTTGCCCAGAGAAGCTGTGGATGCCCCATCCCTGGGAATGTTCAAGGCCAGGTTGGATGGGGCTTTGAGCAACCTGGTCTAGTGGAAGGTGTCCCTGCCCATGGCAGGGTGTTGGAACTTTATGATCTTTAAAGACCCTTCCAACCCAAAACATTCTAGGATAAACATAATTTTTTTCCTCCTTTCTGGGTTAAACAGCCTACATTTGACTAAAAGTTATGTGGTATTTGCTTAACACAGAACTGTTCCCTAAACCTACCCAAGATCCATTCCTTCATCTGAAGAGGTGACAAGATACAAACCAAGCCACCTGTGCCCTCCAGGGATTGCCCTAATGATAAAGGACCTTCACCTAAACATGTGTACAGAGCTGCTCATGTGGATTTGCTTGGCTTGCATGTCCAGTCCCTGCTTTCTCAGCATGGCATTTTCTATGGTAAAGCCCAGTAAATCCACTGCTTCATCTGCTCAGACATTTTACATCATACAACAAATGTATATGCATCACTGACATCTTCATAGTGGGTTTTGTTGGGTTCTTCTCTTTCCACGAAACAAACTCAAACTTTGAATCAAAACACAACCTCATCTCAGATCATGCTGCATTATGGGAACTAGTACATCCCGTGAAGAACTGTGGACCTTCTGGACAATTTAAGCTCACCTGTCTGCCACATTTTTTACTTTATGTTGAAGGAAATGTGGTGGTTGCTGGTCCTCTCCTTCCCCTGCTACAGCCAGATATACTTTTCCCATTATGCCCTTTTCCCATGCATAAGTTTGGCATGAAGAGTAGATGGAGGACAAGAGATTGCCCTGTACCCTGACTTCTCAACATAGACTACATCCATCTCTTCCAACAGTCCTCCTGCTGTCAGGACTGGCCACCAGAAGGTGAATGAAGAGATGAGTTATGTAGTCTAAAAATAGATTGATGTAATCTACAAAAACCTAAAAATGCAGTCTAAAAAAAGACTGATCTCTTTTCTCATATTCCTTCGGTTATATAGTGTTTGATGATGAAGAAGATGATGATGCAGCAAATTAATTCCTGATTCTGCAATTGCTTTTGGGAGCTGAAAGATTTCCTGACTAAGGTGACAGATGGGTCACAGAGGACAGTGAAGTCAGTCTTCTTGATGTGGGAACTGGGCCAGCTAGAAAATTTGGCTAAACAAAGACATTTGTAGCACTTTTCTGTACCCATCAGTAACTCAGAGAAGTGTGAATGAGAGAGTTTTTTTTTTTTCCCAAATAATGCAAAATTGCACTGGAAGGGGAAGGTTCATCTTTCTGCTTAGCTCAACATAACAATCTAAAAGGCTGACTGGGAAGGATGAACAGAGATGAGTTTGTAACCACGGACCTCAGTAGCCCAGCTTTGATGCTGCTGCAAGATTTACTGCCAGATTAGGGGGAAAAAAAAAGAGAAGTGGAGGAAATGTGTGTTCCTGGCACAGTGAGATTTTCCAGGATGAATTGACAATAGATCTACTTATAAATTCACAAGTGGGTTTTGACATTCAGTATCAGCAAAAGAAAAAAAGCCACTCCAAGAGACTGTGGAAAGGGTTTACAGAACATGCTTGGTTTTTGCACCCTGTCCATTAGAAGCAGCAGTGGCTTTTCCAGAGGAATATGCAAGTATAACAGTAGTAGTAGAGCAGTAGTACAAGTATGTGAATATGCAAGTAGAGCACCAGTGCTGCTGAGAGGAGATACTCGGTGGCCAGTGGCTGGAAGCATTGTTCAATCCCTGTAAAACAAGAAAAATTGAACTGGTAAATAAAGGAGGAAAAATAGTTCTCTTATAGTCTTTCACTTTGCAGTTAAAAAAAAAACAACAGCCTGGATGCAGAAAAAAATCCTTTAACCACACAAGATATCCAGAACAGAATTCCAGAAGTGGCCAGTACAAGCTTCTCCCCCAGCGTGGGCTAGAGGAGGTGGCACGAAGGTAAAGATTCAGCTCATGGAGGTCTAGGTCCTGGCAATCACAGAGCAGGAGATGAGGTACTCTGGGAAGGGTTGGGATCATGAACAGGCAGTGGACATAGGCATGTGAAAACAGGCAGAGAACAAGGGATTCAACCTGAGTCTTTGGTGTTGGTGATGGAGGGATCTCTCCAAAAAGGCCTTAAACAGGGATTAAAAACTGAATCTCCGGGATGTGACCCCAAAGACTGATTAGTCAAAGTAGCAAAGGCATTACTGAGCACTCTGAATTTCAGGAGATCTGAGTGAGGAAAGGTGTTCACAGGAATTGGCTCAGGGCTGGGGGGCACAGGTACTTGTACCTCATTTTCCTCGCGTGACTCCTTTTGCCCCCGGGAACAGAAACAATCACAACTTCCTCCTGTGATAGGTTTCCAAGAGAAAAAGTGCAACATGGTTGAGACCTGCATGAAAGTTGAGGGAGTATGCACTTCTGTGGATCAATATGGATTCCTGCTCATCAGCTGAGCATTTCTGATAGACAGCAGGAGGTTATAAAAAAGGGAAAGACTGGAAAACATGGCTTTCAGAGGTGTGTGTGTGGCGGGGCAAAGAGCTGAAATAAAAACAAGTTCTCAAAATCGCCCTTGGACTTCTGCTGGCACAGGGCAGCACCTCTAAATGGTGGAAAACAACAGTGTAAGGCAATTTCTGAAAAGGAATCAGGATCTGTTTTCCAGATCTCAGAGAGGTACAAGTGTTAAAAGTGATCCAGATACTGGCAGAAAAAGGCTCATTGGGCAGCCACTCCTCCACTTACCAGGAACAGCAGGAGAGGCTTTATGGACTATCGAGAAAATGAATTAACTAAGCATAATTAAACCTGCAGTCATAGAATAGTTTGGGTTGGAAGGGACCTTAAAGGTCATCTAGTTCTAACACCCCAGCCACAGGCAGGGACGCCTTGGATGATGGTCAGTCAAGCCCTGACCTGCACCCAGTTCTTACTATGAAGTAAGACAGAAGCACCACTTTCCAAGTGAATGCTGGAAAGTTAAATTCAATCATTTTAAAAGATGGCTGTTACTTGCATAAAGAGGTGGTTTTCAGAACACTGTAGGGGCTTTTCTTATTAGATCCAGAAAAACAGTGGTGGATACAAAAGGCAGGAAGGTAAGAGCCCTGCCCTTAGAGCAAGGCAAGGCTTGTACTCATTTAAAGGGATGGCTTTCAGCTTGAAAATGCACCATCGACTACTAAAGAGGCTCTGTGTGGTACTTGTCATTTGTCCAGTGTGTTGTACCTTGCCAATATCCTGACATATGCCAAAGTCTTTGAAGGGGAACTCATAAACCATTTATAAGTGGTTTGTGATAAGCTCAAGGCAGACCATCTGAAACAAAAAGAAATGTGAGGAGCCCTGAAAAGAAATAATTTACCTTTCACACATTGTGGGGGAGAACACCAGGGGTTGGAAGAGAGCTACTCAAGTTAAGGCATAACCACAGCATGGAAACAACTGGGTAAAAAATGCCCAAGAATAAAATTAAATTGGAAACTGGAAGGGGTTCTCTCCTGGATATGTTTTTATAGGAGAAGTTAGAGTTTATGAAAGAGACAGCAGATTCCAAAGAAAGAATAAATATTCCTCAGGGACTCTTGAAAAGACAGATGGAGCAAAAATAAGCAGGAAGATTAAAAATCCCCCAGGAGGTTTGTACAGGAGAAAGCTCAGACCAAGCTTGTGGCATGAAAACATCATGACAAAAAGTAGTGGCTCCTGATTATGGTTGTGCCATTTGTAGCCTGTTCATGGTCCTTTTCTCTGCTTGATGTGAACCCAGAAAGAGGAAGGAGAAGATGGGAAGAGCATGCTGTTCCCCTGGAAAACAGCCTCCCAAAGAGTGTGTTTGGTCTCAGGTCGGTGGTGGTGTCACTGGTGTCTTCCCTTCTCCAGCTTCTTTATTTCATGGCAGACAAAAAAGCCCAGAGCAGAACACAGGGCAAATGGTTAAAACGCAAGTTATGAGGCTAGAGGGATATTGAGACATTCCCAGGACAGTTTTATTTTCTATATTAAAGAGGCTGGTGCTATTTGATAGAGCAGACTCAGCAAGAACAGCGAGGGATAAAGCAAACATAAGGCACATCCTGAAAAAGAACAAAGAACAAAAGGTTTGGGGCAGCGTGGTGGTGAGCAAAGAAGCAGCCTCCTGCTGTTTGATCTCATCATGTCCTGGCACACGGGGATCAGTTTGCATTTCCTAAAAATAAACAGAATGGCAGTGAAGTGGCATCTGAGTACAGCTCAGCATATGTATCCTCCTCGTGGAAACACCCTGAAACCATCCGGGTCGAGGGAGGTGGCAGGACACCCACGTGTACCTACACTGGCACTTACAGCTCTCCACATGTTTATTATAAAAAGAATTATATGCTACAGAATTGTCCTGTAACTGCACCGAAAGAAAACCCATTTGCTTTCAGCTCCTCTTCAAAGAACTTAAAAATCCATCTCCTCTTGTGTGCACAAGGTGCCCCTTACATCACAAAAAGGGTGCTAAAATAATGAGGTTTTTTATGGTACAACAGTTTTGCAGTTGTAAAGCAGGAACATGAATTTCAGATATGCCAAACAGCCTGGAATTCCTTTGGTTTCAATATTCCTGCTCTCTCTTTCTTTGAACAGTCATTTCTTTTGATCCTTTTCTGTACCTCTTTGCTGCATTCCACCTTTTGATACCTGAGGACAACTTCTGTGTAAAAAAGTTAATTTTGAAGTGGTCTCGGAATACTTTAAATTTCTTTACCCTAAAGTTCACAGAGGGTAATTCATGTCCTCAATCCATGCCTGGCTTGAGGGAATCTTCTGCAAACTGAATGAGAACTCCCAGGAAGTATTTTTGCACCCCCACCCAGAACTTTGGCCCCGAGCATGTGAGGGAAGCCTCATATGGGATCAGCCTATGCTGAGTCTTGATCAACATGTTCCCAGGGTGTGGGAAGGATTATACTTGTCTTTTAGAATAAACCCCAAGCACTGCACATGCAACATTGAGAAACGCGTGCTAAAACTTAAAGCTGATCACAGACCTGTATCTGATTTTAGAAACCAGTAGAGCATGTAGTATAAACCAGTTACCTTATTTAATAGCATATTCCTGAATGTCAAAGCACAGAATAGCAGGGTAGCTTTTTTATTTGTTCCCAGAAATCAGATTTTACTGATAATACAATAGTCCAGCACTCATTAGTATAAATTACTGCTTCACCTTAAAAACCACTCCACTGTGACTCTCAAGGTTCATACATCTTAAGAATTGCACTTAAAGAGCTGTTAAAGAGCTGTAAACCTTAATGCAGTCACAATAGCCCTCAAGTCAGTGGTCTGGAGAAGAAGAATTGGAGCACATTGCATGAGAGTTTGTCACTAACTAACTAAAACCCCAGAATATCTTAAAACATCAGAGGGCAGTTGTTCAGGAGGGTGTGACTCCCACTGGCTGCCTGGCCAGCCTCAGGAAAGAATGTGTGTTTTGGTTTGGTTTTTAAAAGCCTATTTGGTTTAGCTGCCGAATGCTCTTCTAGTCTGCAAGGAAGTTTTCCGCTTACTTCGAAGCGACAAGGAGCTAAAATGATCAGAGTTACGCTTTTTCCATGGCATCAGACGTTTTTCCTCCTGTTTCAAAACAACCCTAAACTGATAACTGCGAATTAAAATGTGGTATCTAGATTTTTTTTTTTCAGCATCTCAGAGCTGCAGCTGAGACGGGAATGGGGTTGGATGCAGGTTTCCCATGGCTTTTCCTAGGTCAGTGCCTAAGGGCTCAGACCACCTGCACGGCACCTGCAGGCGAATTACTCAAGGTAATGAGCCTGAAGATCTCCACTTGCTGTCAGCTTCCTCCCTCATTCATTTCAAATGCTGAGCTGTCACAGAGGGACTGTGACAAGCATTCTCCCTGAATGTGAGGGCCTCTTTTTTTTTCCTCTTTTTTTTCCTCCGGAATTGTGCTGGAGGATTTACTCACCCTTCAGCTGTTGGTGTTTCCAAGCTGGACAGAATGCTTAGGAATACCACCAGCAATTACAAACGATGTATCTCAGGTAACATCAAAGTGCAGATATTCTGAATAGACCCTTGATTTCTGCTGTGTCCTGCAGGACAACCCCTAATTTTGATCTGTTCCCAGCTGTGACACCATTCACACTCCTGGGACATGAATGCATTGAAATGGAGGCAGAGAGAGCAGAGGGCTTTGTTGTATGGGGTCAGCAAAGGTGGGGCACTGGTGGCCACAAGACCCCGGTGAGGTGTAGGGAAGTGTGGCAGAACATGCTCCCTGTGTCCCAAAGGTTTAATCCTTTGGAACAACCAGCTCAGAGGGCTGTACACAGCAGCAGGGTGCTAACCTCCCCTGAAATGATGGGCTTCTTCATGTTGTAGGTTGAAATCCTGTGTCACATTGGCTTCCATTTGGACCCTCTCCTGAGCTCTGACCTAGGGAAGCTCTCACAGCCCTCTTGGCTGTGTCAGGGGACAAATTTTAATCCTTACACATGCACTGTGTGATAAAACCTGAAACAAAGGCCATGCCCATGACCACCTGATCCAACCAAGGGCTCTGTGGTGAGGCCTGGGCTGGCTCAGGGGATGCTCAACCTGTGTGAGTCCACATGATGGGGATTGCCCCTTGTTGTGAGCCCTGCTGAGGGCTGGGCCTTATCACTCCAGAGGTGGTGGGCACCAGAGGCCAACAGTTCTCATGGTGTGTGTTCACAAATGCTGGGAAGAATTGCTTCCCTGAGCTGCAAGGGAAGGAGCTGCACCCAGACGCTTCCTCTGACGTGGTCTGCAAGGAGGTGCTGGCTCAGGATGTCAGATCTTCACACAGATGAGCTGGGAGATGCTTTGGTGTGTCATTTAGAAGTGATTTGTCCATCAGTGTTCGGGAACATCAAAATTTCCCCATTTTTCTGGCTTTCCAACTTTTATCTAGCCACCCCTTTTGGCAGGGAAGGTATGCCAAAGTATTTTTCTGTAAGGAAGCAGAGCTCCAGGGTTTTTCTGCAGTGGCATCATATGATGCTTTTTCTTTTTTGCAAGAAAAGGAAATGTTTAGAAACAAGCTCAAGCCACAGATGTTGGATCTGTGGATACAGATTTTTTTTTAAAATGCCCTAAAGTTGGGAAGTGCTTGCCCTAGAACAACAGTTGGACTGTGTTCAGCTTTCTAAAATAACTGTGCCCAAAATCCAGACTCTGACCCCACCCTTCAGCCTCATGTCTCTTTCTTTAGCAAAAGTGGAAATAGAAATTAAATCTCACTTTATCTGAAATTTTCAATTCATAACACTCTTCATTTTTTATTTTTGTTTTCTTAATAATTTGTGGTCATTACAAACCGAGTCTTTTGACCTCTCTTGCCCTCTCAACCAGCAGTTTTCCAAGCCTTGTCCTTCAGGGGTTAAGGAAAGGAGGCCTGGGAGAAACTGCCACTAATTAACTGTGACAGCTGAAATCTTTGAAATTGCTATTGAACTTGGAACCTTGTGTGCTATTGTTCTTCTTTCCTCTGCTGGAGTCTTGCGTGATGGTGGTTTGGATGGAAACATTTTTGGGCAGGTCCTTGGAAAAACAATGGGAAAAAGCCCTTTTAAACAACTCTGTGAAAGCCAGTAGTGGCAATACTGACCAGAACTTACAGATTTGATTTCATGCATTTGGATTTGAAGGGGAGTTTCCCTTCAGGTTGATGGCAAAAGTCCATGTGTCCATCAGTGCTCAGGGACGGGGGACCAAAATCTTTCCAGGTGTAAGGACTAACTGATGGTGCAGTACCCCTACCCAGGTGACTACTGTGGATTGAAAACAAATTTTGGGAAACCACAGTGTAGTTTTCAGCCTAGTTTTCAGCCTACCAGTCAATTGCTGTTTATAATTGTGAAAACATCACTTCTTATAAGGTGTCTTGAGATACTTCTCAAAGTATCAAAAGTATCTTGAGATACTTTCCCACCATTCCTTCTGGTACCTGTAGTGAACACAAGAGGTCTACAAAAAGAACTGAGCCTGAGCATTGATATCTTCTGCTGGATGGCTACCTGTAGTTGTTCTGAAGATGGCACACAGAGAAAAAGAGAAGAGAAAATGAGTCAAAGCTGTATTTTCTCTGGGTCTTGGCCACTGGTGAGCAATACTGGTTTGTTGTATATTTGTTCCCTAACTGCTTTGCCACATTATTTCAGCTTTGCTAAAGGGATACAGATTGTGATCCCTCGACAGACACTCTCTTTGTCTTTGTGGAATATTTTTGAGTGAAGGGGACTTTTGGACTCGGCTCAATATTTTTCTTCTGGGCAATTATGGTTTTCTGGCCTTTCCAAAAAAGAATACCATATCCATGTGTGTACTTGTGTCACTCAATCCTTGTTTTAATTAAGATGATCACCAGATTCATACTAACCCAAGCAGAAATGTGGGACAACATCCACAAGCTGCCCTCTAACTTACATAGGATTGTTCTCTGTTACCACAGAGTAGGATCTCAGGAACCGAGCAGGATGTACCTGCCAAGAGTGTTTTATGCTGCTGAAAACACTTCTTTTTGGGTAACCTCAAAATGCTCCTGTTGGGAACCTTGAAGTCTGCTGTGCTTTAGAGAAATTATCCCCAGACCTGCCTGGCTGCTGCACAGTGCCATGTCCTGTTCCCTATGGATCAGCTCTCCAGTCTCCAGCTTAAATGCATGCCCAGGTATGGGATAGATAGAAATGTCTTCCTTTTCTCAGTATTCAGTCCTGTATTAGCCACTGCAAAAGGCACAGCTCAGCTACAGAGAGCTCTGGAGTCTCAACTGACCCCGGATGAACCTTATCATAAAATAATAATACAAATAATACAGGAATATGAATCCTGTAAATCACTGACCCCTTTTGAACATAAACTGGATCTCTTTTAACATTTTTAAGATTCATTTACCGCTGTCTTTATGGCCAGCTTGTATGTCATAATGGCATGGCCAGGTCTTCAGCTGATATAAATCCCAGAGGTTCCACTAAAACTGTCATTTCAGTTTTGATTTACAGTTGCCTGAGTGAGACAGTCCCTGTGCTATTTCTATTCAGATAAGGAGCTAGTGAAAGTTGTTATCAGAGCATATAACACTCTAATTTTTCTGACTTTGGAGACAGATTAGAAAGCAGATCTTTGGAAGCCTCTTGAATTGGACTGATGCTCTTTGAATTTTAAATATCTTCTCATTTGCAACTGCAATTGCACTTGCAAATTTATCAGGGCCTTAATGTTATTTCAGCATGCCTGAATAGCTGATTTTATTTGCTTGCTTTGTGATTAAAACTAATGGGTGTAGACCACAACTTCATGCTGTGTTTCCATATAGCAGAGTAATTACAGAACAGGCTTTGAAAATATATTTGCAATGCACTTTCTTAATCAGGTTTTTACTAGGGAATATGCCCACTTCTTTGCATGTACACTTATTTTCCATGTGTTTAGAGCATTCAGGGAGTTTGATTATCCTTTAAAGCCTGGCAAGAACACTTGTCAAAATACCACTTCTGCTCTTAGAGGTTAAGAAGTAACTTATTTCTTGACATTTGCTAATTTATTCTTCCTTGAAATCCTTGTCTTGTACTTGATATGGACATATCTGTAACTGACTAATTAAATTTCATGATAAACCTAACAAAAGCATTTCTGACAGTTTAAACTTCTGGTTGTAATCATGAGTTTGGACATAAGAGGAGTAGCAAGAGTGGGCAAGGCAGCAAAGAGAGAAGAAACCAAGGGACCTGAGCTGCTGCCAGAGATGTGCTTAGAGAGAATAACACAGAATATGGGTGAGCAGTTGATTGCAATAGGACCAGGTGTTGCCCCCATATGTTATTTGATTCCTGCTCTGCTCAGAGAAACTAGATTTGATTCACAAAGAGGATTTGAGTTCATAAAGAGTTTTGATTATGGGGGTAAAAAAAATAAAGTTAATTTCTTCTCTTAGTGGAAACAGCCAGTGAGATCCCCAAAAAACCACTGAACTGCTGGAAGACAGCACTGGAAGGACTCTCCACAGGACCTCAGTGACAGAGAGCAATAGGGCAGTTGGTGATGACTTCATCCCTGTTCTCTTGGACCTCTTTTGCAAGAGCAGAATGGCCGAGGGGATCCTGAGGAAACCCAGCCTCTTCCCTCTGTGTACAGCTCCTGCTCAGTGCATCAGAGAGCACCAACCAAATCAGGAGGCGAGCCAGGAGCTGCTGAGCCTGCAGAGGTGTTGCAGACCCCCTCGTGCAAGCGTGCCTGGCCAGGATCACCCAGGACATGTGTCCCACCACCACTCCAGCCAGGTTATAAATCCTTGCACAGACTGGACATCAAGCTGTCTGAACCCATGGAAAAGGAGCATCAGCCTTTGGTCCAGGGTTGTTGATAATGGCTAGAAATGTTCATTTTAGAAAATGAGGTAAGTGTAATGTTACTAGAAGGTGGAAAGCTTCCAAGCCTGATCCTGCCTCATGCCCCTGCTGCTCTTAGGCTTGAGACCAGACTTCAGGGGCAAGCTTTACCCTCCAGCAAATATTTACTGTGACGTTGTAGTCCCTCAAGGGAAAGGAGGGTTTATGATGGAAATGATGATGGAGTATTAAATGCCACGGTGCTTCATGAACAGCACAGCTACAACAACAACACTCGAACCAGGAAATAGGAAAAAGGTCTTCTCCATCCAGATGGGGAGGCAGGTGATATAACCCTACTGTACGTAACACCAGAGACTTTCCAAATCCTGCTCCAAATCTTATAATCCCTTCAGTCCTTAACGGTTCAAAATTACATCATCATTTCCTCCATTTCAGACAGAGCTTTACCCCTTCTGCTTCTTAGCTGCAGTGCAGCCTAATAGGACTCATACTTCTTCATCTTAAATGGAAAAATGTATGTCAAGGCAAAACAAAGCACAGCTTCTAGACCTCCACAGGGGGTGGAGGGGGCGTCTCATAAATCTGTATGTGATTAAAGGCAGCTGCAGATTGACATGGACAGTTTGAGCTTGTCAGTCCTTTGTGTGATAGATGGCTGTTGGAGCAAGACAGCAGTGGCAAGCTCAAGACAATGAATTTCCTGCACTTCCTAATCTTATTGCCGAGGATCGGGAAATACATGGCTAATCAGCCCTGGATTGGTAACTCCAGCACAAGCACTGCTAGCTTTCAGCCTGGCCATTTATTCTTAAATCTTTCAATCCCTTGTTTCAATAGTACTGAATGTGGAGAAGTACAATGAATTCCTTTCTGGTAACCTGAGAATATCAGCTAATGGAAAAAACAAGAAGTGCTCTGCGACTATATTAAATTTTCAGGGATTTTTCCCTCCTGCCCCCAACTGGCTGATGTTAACATTTTTCTAATGTCCTTGAGATTACAGCAAACAGCTTGCAGGAGAAAAAAAAAAACAAACTCCACAAACAGCTTGAACCACATCCTCAGCTGGCACAAACTCTCCTTTTGATACCAGCTGAGAAGCCAGGGTACTGCTGCTTTTATTTCAGCTTCACAACGCAGTTACCATCATAAAAGTAAGACACTGAGATGAGTTTCACTCCTAGTGACATCATAAATTAGTGGGGAGCGTGAAATGTGTTGGCAGAGCTAGAAGGGGTGCTGTGCACAGAGTCCATTTGGCACCAGCAGCCAGACCCCAGGATCCATGGAGACGTATCTAAGGACAGAGTCTTGCATTTTGTCTCCTGTTTTTATGAACATCAAAATGATCTGTGTGTTTAGAAATGGAGGAAGGAAAAATAATGATGAAAGCATACATCTGTAGCATGGTGGCATTTCTGATTATTTAGCATGTTTCACTACCAAAATTGAGTGGGTTGAGTCATCTCACTGTCTGTGAAGTCCTACTCATGCTGATGTTTCCAGGCAAGCAGTTCCCCACTGATGTTAGAGACAAGTAATAGGTACACAAAGAGAGGAAAAAGATGTAGCTGATGGAAATGATCATGTTAGACCTACAGGGTCGGCCTGGCTCTGGTGTTCAGATATTCAAGTTTTGGCTTAGACATGAGCAGTTCAGATGTTTTCAGTCCCCTGTGGACATTTGAGCAGCTGAAAATTAGTATAAAATGCAAGTTGTCCCTAATGAGCAGTGAATATCATGACTGAAAACTGTCTCAGGACATCATCTTTCACCTCTGATGGAGAAATCTTCCATCTGGGCAGATTTGACCAGCTCTTGGCAACTTGGAGCCTTCACTGCAGCATAAATAAGAGAACATCTGGCTTACACCAATCTTTAGTTTTCCATGCCCTTGGGAAAGTCATAGTACTGGCTCACCCTCCTCTACACCCTCTGCAGGATAACTCCATATCAAAGATACCTTAATAGAGAAACAATATGCTTTGGTCTTTAGCAACAATATATTAATATTTGAAAGATAGAATAGAATAGAATAGAATAGAATAGAATAGAATAGAATAGAATAGAATAGAATAGAATAGAATAGAATAGAATAGAATAGAATAGAATAATTTCAGTTGAAAGGTACCTACAATGATTGTCTGGTCCAACTGTCTGCCCATTTCAAGGCTGACCAAAAGTTAAAGCACATTGTTAAGGCATTGTCCAAATGCCTCTTAAACACTGACAGATTTGGGGCATGAACCACTTCTCTGGGAAGTCTGTTCCAGTGTCTGCCTACTCTCGTGGTAAAGAAATGCTCCCTAATATCCAGCCTAAACCTCTCCTGGCTCTGCTTTGAACCATTTCCACACAGTTGATCCCACACAGTTGCAGGATGTAAAGTTTATGAACAGGAGCTTGGGGATCTGAAGTTTTGGATTTAGATACAACTGCCACGTCTCTCAAAGGTATTGTAAGTATTCATATTTTGTCTGGGAGAAGAGATTTTTGGAGAACTGCAAGTTTGGGGCTTAAAATGTGCAGGGATACCAAGTAACTAGGGACCTATTGATGTCAATAAAGGCTAAAGCAAAAGGGTCTTTTAAGTCAGGAGGACTCTGATGTGCTCCAGAAGATCCTTTGGAAAAGCTGACTCCAGGATTCAGTATTTGCTAACTGGAAGACCTCACATTTTGCATTTGGGCGACTGAAAAAGTTGCTGCATGGAATTTGGAAACCATCTTTTCAGAGGTGAATTTTGAAGACAAAACAAAAGTAAGGAACTTGAAGCCACTGCTGTTTTGTATAAAATGGGTAGTAATTGCTTTTTGGGCAGTCTCCCTGTATTTTCACAAAACTGCAATACCTATTCCAAATGACTGTAGTGTAAAAAACTGTGCTTGGCAAAAAAATCAGGCCTGGCAGCAATTTGTTTCAGAACTTTGAAAATGAGATTAATGAGGAAGAAGGTGTTGAAAAAGGGAGCCAGACAAGACGGAGATTGATGATTTTGTAGAATGGGCTTTCTTGTAGCACTTATCAAGTTTTCTTGCTTTTCATTTATTTTTGCATAATTCACCTGGAAAGGAAAAAAAAAATCCTGAAGTTCATGCACTCCACTGGAAAATGCTGGTCTCAAAGAGATATGTTTGCAGTTTTCACATGGGAACTGTTACTACTTGGCATCTATTCTAAATTCAAAATGCATTGAGTCTAATTCATGTGTGTTGCAGCCTTCTCAAATTGCGGGATTTCCAGTCTTGATGCATTTGGCCCAGTGTGCTCTGCCTGTTTTAGCTTCAATACATTATGAGATTGCTAGTTCCATATCCCCTGAAGGATTATATTCTTCCTTGGGCACAGAGCCCACTCAGGTCTCTGTGTTCCACCAAACTAGACTATAAAGAGTAGGTGCAAACCCTGCACAGGAACTTCACTCATCATGTCAATACCTTTTTGAGTTGCCCTTCGAAAGAACGTATTTAATGATGGGCTTGGTGTGCTCTTCCCAGTCATAAAAGCTCTGAGGATTGAGTTCTTCTACACAGCTACCCTTAATGTGGGGAATACAGTCCTGCCAAACCCCTTCAGCTCATTGCCAGTGATAGAAGTGCCCATTAACTGGTGTGGTTACATCACCTGCACTGTTCTGCTGTCTGGGAAACATCCTGCATGTCTGCACCCCCAGCTCCTGGTGGGAATCCTCCAAAGTAAACTCCTCCATTCGCCTTTCCAGGTGCCACACATCCCTTGTTCCTGGGTTGCACAAAGCTCAGACAGTGCCCTCCCTGTATCAACAGGCAGTGCCACCTGTGGAGAGACAGGCAGGGGTGAGGAACTCAGTGGGAATTTTGGGTGATGTGATGTGGATCTCATGTAGCAGATTAAAACATCACCTCCACGGTGATGTCTTGCTGTAGCACAACACTGCAGATGCCTGAGATATGGTCCTTGCCAAGGAGGAGAAGAGGGTCACGAGACAGGGCCAGGGCTGTGTGCCTTACCCTCGGTGTACAGGACTTGTCTGACTCAGCCTGCGGGTCACAGCCCAGAAAGCCTGAAATGACCCCCCACACTAAACTCCCCCAAAATGTCCCTCAGTCACGCAAGTCTGGAGTGGCTCTGTACATCAAACAGGCGGGAAAGAAGAAGTAACAAATAAGAGCTTTGCTCTTGTGTTTTGCTGTTGTTTGATTAGAAATCTTTGTCAGGAACAAAACCTGAACCTGCTGTGACTGCGGTTCTAGACTGGGATGCAAGAAGCGTGTATGAGGTCTCCAGGCACAGTTTACCTACAGCCTGGAATAAATCACTTGTTTCTCCTTTGCAGGAAGGGTTCATAGGCCTGTCTTTATCTGTCTTCTCCTGGTAGACTCTAAGGTGCTTTGTCAAGGCCATGGTTTGGAAAGTGCTAAGCAAATTTGGCCAAGGCTCGTAGATGCTCCTGTAGCACAAGGCAGGAAGAGCAGCAAAATTTAGTGAGATTCTTTCTCAGGAAGGAGGGAGGGAGAGAGAACCTTTCTAGAGCTGAATACTGGCATAACCTGTATTACCTACAAAACTAGACTGAAGTTCAAGGTAAATCCATTTTCTTTTGTTACCTTTATTAAAGGCAAAAATCTGATAACTTCTAATAAGTATAAAGTGTAAATCTAAATGACTTAACCTTCATCAGAAGACTGGTCTTCCATTTGGGAATAGTCTGTGCAGTTTTCAGTGTAAGAAACAGGCCCTAACCCCTCCACAGGCAATACAATTAATCAAATAATACAATTATGCTAAGCCCGTGCTGACGATCATTTCAAGGGATAAGTATAGTTATTCTGGCTCGCAAATAAAAAACAAAAGTGGTTGAAAGTTAGAACATGGAGCAAATGGACGATTCTGAATCCTCCCTCTATTGTTAAACTGTACAAATCTATTGCTTTTCTAATAAATATTCCCAGCGCAAAGCGTTTTCTTGCCAATATTTTCAGCAGTGGAAGCCAAGCCAGAAGGTTCTGAAACCAGCATATTGGCATGGGTGTTTTTTCTTCTCCTTCTTCTAATATACCATGGAATCTAGTTAAATATTTTTCCACTCCTTACTTCTCTCTGCGTCTTCTGGAGAAAATGTGAGTCCTATTTCCTCATAAAAATATCTTAGCATTTGACAGGTTGGGTGTCTTTGATCCTGAAATATTTTTGGATGATTTTTCTCCCCCACTTTGACTTTGTAATATAACGCTCCATAAAAAGTATATGCATATATGCAACTTTAAAAGGGGATCCTTATTTGAAATTAAACTTTTACACCAATTAACCTCCTCCCAGTGCTCTATAAAGTGCAGTAAAAACAGTGCTCTTACAGAGACCCTTGCAATTCTCAGATCGATGCCTCCCTGGCTGTGGAACCCAGAACATCTGCTTTAAATTAGCTCTGATGGAAGGTCTACTTGTAAATGCATGACTTAATCAGCCTTACTAAAGTAAATGGCACATACTGTAGCAGAGGGTGCTTCAGAGTCAGACTCAAACCTGTCTTTCTTTTGAAGCAGAGAGGGGGGAAAAAAGGGGGGGCACAGAGGGGGCAAACTTTAAACCAAAGGCGATTTCTTTTTTTTTTTTTGTCTTTTATGAGCTGACATTAGCAGACGTGTGGCTGTACCATAGCCAGTCTAACTCCCCAGCACCATGTGCAGCTGTGCAGGGTAAGCCTGCCTTGCTCCTCCCCACCCTCATATCCCCATGCTTTCAGGCCCCCTTTAGGAGAAGGCTGCAGAGAATTCCGTGGAGGTGTGCTAGGGAATCTTCTTGTTCGCCTGAAGGCTCTTGCCCAGCATCCCCTGAGAGTGCCCAGTTTGTCCTGAGGGAAGTCTAAGGGCAGCTGATCCAGCTGACTTCCTCCAAGGATGAGTCTCCCTGCGTTGTTCAGACCCTGCTAATCTTCCCTGAGCAAAAGGAGCCACAGGCTTCCTGTTGGCTTTTAACAGTGGGGATTGTGAGGGGTGAAGGGTTGCAGAAGGTCCTTATGAGGCTGAGTGACGGGGCAATAAAATGACAGATGAAATTCGGTGTATATAAACAGAAAGTGATGCATGTGGGGAAAAACAACCCTGGATTAATTATAAAATGATGGGCTCTGAGCTGACTCTTATGACTAAAAAAGTGAACTTTGAATGAAAACATCAGCTCAGGGCTCAGAAGCCACCAGAAAAAAGGAAGTAAATTGAATGTTAGGAACAGTTAGGAAAGGAATAAAAAGCAAAATAAAAAGTATTTCATCACTCTCTATAGCCATGGTTCATCCACACCTCAAATAACATATGTTGTTCTGCCCCCTCACCTGAAAAAAAGGATATAGTAAGCTAGAAAAGGTTCAAAAAGGGTAAAAAGGATGATCAAAGGCTTGGAATTATTTCCATATGAGAAATTATTGAATCTGGAAAAGGGACAGATTAGGAGTAGGGGTATGACAGACCTCTGGAGCACCAGGGACCAACTGTTCACTGTCTTTTCCCTGGAAGTGTTCAAGGCCAGGTTGGACGGGGCTTGGAGCAACCTGGTCTAGAGAAGGTGTCCCTGCCCATGGCAGTGGAGTTGGAACTTATGGTCTTAGAAGTCCCTTCCAACCCAAACCATTCTGTGATTTTTGCAGTACAAAAACTAGTGGCCATGGCACAGAGCTAGTAAAAGCCAGGGTAAAAACAACAGGAAGTTTTTTTCACACAATGGTAACAGAGCTGTGGAATCCCTACCAAAGGATGTTATGGATGCAAGAACTTTAGTGGTTTCAGAAGAGGACAGATGAGAATTTAGAAGAGATTAATAGGGTAGGGAATCAGTGGATAGGACATAGAGAAAATACTGCCAGAGAAAAGAAAAACCCAGAAAAAATTAGAACAAAGTGAACAATTAGAAAAATCTAGACAATAACAAAGGAAAAGGACAAGTGAAATGAGAAAAGGCACTGGGGAGCCTGAAGAACGGATCTGGAAAGGGATTACTCTCACTTGCAAACTGTGTAAGAATGGTTGTAAAATACACATGGAAGGTACAAGGACACAGACCAAAGATGTCAAGAAAAATGGGAGAAAGTCACAAAGGTACAGGCGGGTGGGAACGAGGACCATCAAGATTGCTGGAGAGGAAAAAAAAGTAAAGTAAAACAAGAGGGAAGAATAGTCAGGGAAGTAAGTTCTGCTGCTTGTCTGCCGAGGAGGGAGAGCTTTATGTGCAGAACAGCAGATTGTCACCACTTCAGGACAGTTCATTAATACATACTGGTCGTGCCGAGGCATCTCATATAAAAACAAAGTGGAGGAACAACATCATAGATGCAAAATGGGGTCCACAAAACTCTGAAACCGCCCAAACCAGGGTAGTTGTGCAATCTTAATCTGACCCTATTGTTCTTTACAGGATAATTACTCCAGTATATCCTTTTCCAAAAATTAACCCATGCATCTCGTTTCCTCTGCCCTTGCCCACAGCAGTTTCATCCCCTCTGCTTTTGAATCAGGCTGCTCTCTACCTTTGCTGGTGGGTTGAACACTTTCCAACAACTTACCAGCTCTTGAGTTCTCCAATCAGAAGGTAAGAAGCACAACAACCATTCACCGAAAAGACACTAAAATTGGTTTAACAGAGAAGAATCAGTATGTTTCTCCCAATCCTATTTTTTCGAAAGAGACGACTCCTTCGTTTCGAGTAAACAAATCTTCTAAAAAGGCCCGAATATTCAACCTGAGACTTCTGAAATATGTGAGAAATCTCTGCAGTTGCATCTGCATAAAATATAAGCAATCAAATTTAGGACATTGCAATGTCAAATGCTGAGCAATTGCAATAAAAGGCAGCACAACTGGTCCCACATGTACCACAATGAACAGCAATGCCATTGTGCCATATTTTCCTCATTTTGGAACTACCTGTACTTGGAAAGAGAGATGTTTTAAAGTGACAAGTGTACACATTAAGAACACCTGAAAAGGGAAAAACAGGGATACTGTGTTATCAAGTGCTAATGTATTTCACTTTGCATGGATATCTTTATTTTCTGCAGTGTGCTTCAGGAATGCACATTAGGGCATGTGAGTGGGTCCTGGTGGGTTCAGTGGAACTTTAATGTGTACTCACTCAAGTGCTCCTTTAAACCAGATTGAGGCATTTCCAACCCAGAAATAATATGCTAATATAAATCTCAAATAGGCATGTTAATTTAACGTTACTGTTTGCATCCACAGTCACTGAAGTGGGAAGATAAAGACTTTGAGACTGAGATAATTTAGGGTCAGAGTGCAGCATTAGATTATGTAGTCTAGTTTAGCAAAGAGTAATCCACTTACTGAGGGTAGCTGTCTTCTGAGACCAGTAATTTGAGTTTGGCACAAGGCTACATTGGGTTTGGCTGGAATTTCTTTTCCAGAAAGGCACATAAAGTGGCAGAAAGCCTCTCGCTGTCCTTGGTGATGAGTCCCTGCAATTATCTGTTCAATATTTCCTTTCAAGAGTTAAAACTCTGTTTTGCCTACGGGTTTTTGTGACACCATTCCTTTTCACATAATCATAGGATTGTTAAGCGTGGAAATGACCTCTGAGATCAAGTCCAGTCATCAACCCAGCACCCACCATCACGTTCACCACTAAACCATGTCCTCAAGTGCCATATTCATAGGATTTTTAACACTTCCAGGATGGTAACTCCATTATTTCCCTAGGAAGCCTGTTCCAGGGCCTGACGACCCTGTCTGTGAAGAAATTTTTCCTAATATTCAACCTGAACCTCCCCTGGCACAAGTTGAGGCCATTTTCTCTCACCCTGAAAAGGGTTAGAGAACCATCGGTGCCTGTCATTTTGGTGGAGAGACTTATATACTGCTATTAAATCACTTTTCAGTCTTCTGTTTGTTTGTTTTTGATGAGCAGAACAGTCAGAGCTGTCAAAGTGTCCATCCATCATTTTCTCTAGACTTTGATCAGCATTTTTGGTGCACAAAAGAATCAACATCCAACACATAGAATGACTACTCCCATTCGTGTGGCTTAATGCATTATAGACCACACCTCCCACCCCACAGATGGATGCTTGTTCAGAAATCCTCCTGATAAACCATGCTCAAAAGGCCTAGACTTTATTTTTCTGAAAGGAAAGACCTGCAAGTGTGGTTTGTGATGTTTGGCAAGCAGCTTTGTCTTCGATTTCCTCTGTTGAGATGCTTGGGACTCTTTGTCTGAATTGCTCTGTGGATTACAATATAAAAATATGGTTTCTGTGAAAAGCCTCCTCTCCCTCTGCTGGTTCCACTCAATTCAAAATTAAACCAGAGTTAAATGGAAGCTTTCAAACCTCAGCACTTCCTGGGGGCCCTGCTCTTTTCTATCAATCCATCATTTCTTTACAGCTCATTTTCAGATGCATTTGTTACAAGTTACTCTCTGGCTACACCCTTCTTTTTGTCATAAATCAGTCACTTCTGGCCTGAGTGGACACTTCTCAGTCCTTCCAGTGCCATTCCTGCCAGCCCTCACAAAATGCAGCAGGCTGAGTCATACCTCAGGAAAAGGTCTGTAATTGCCCAATTTCATGTTATTTCTTTTCCATTAGAGAGCTAAACTAGAGGTGACCATTTACATTTTTGAGGTAATGCATATTCTAAATAATGCCTTGTTGTTGTTTTCTTCCTCTTCCACTTTCTTTTTGGGTTATTCATTATATGTGATTCTGAAAAACATTTATTTAGCACTGGTCTTTCAGTGTTAGAAAATATGAGACATATTGATTGGTAGTTGCTCATGTGAAGTTGTTTAAATAGTACTTTAAAAGACATTAAGCAGCATTTCGCATCAAAAACCACTCAGACACATGAATTTGGAAAGATGCTGACTAGACTCATATTTCCTGTATTAAAACACTTGTATAAAAATGTGTTCTTCTCTGATCTATCAAACAAGCAAATGACCCTCTGGAGAGTTTCTGGTTCAGACAAGAATACCTAAACAAAATCTCAGTGAATCACTTGAACTTGCTAGAATTTTTCCATATGAAGACCATTATAAATGTATCAATATTATGGTGTGCACATATTCAGTACAAGCCTGAAATCTGTACCACTACGGTGTTGGCTCTTGAGATATACGAGTAAAAATGCACACAAGAATACCAAGGAGACGTACAGAGAATATCAACTCCTCAATTACATTTGGTTTGCCACGTGCCGACAAAATGTTTAGCCAAACCTACCTCCTTGGCTCAGCACCACAAATTTAAGCTTTAATTATAATTTCATTATAATTTAAGGTTTTTTTCCATTTCACGTAATTGTCTTGCACACTTAGGGACAAGAAAACACTGGAGTGAGACCCAATGGCAGATCTTAGCAGATAATTTGACCCATCTGTAGGATTTAGGGGTAGGTTGGGAGATGTCAAAGTATTTTAAGCAATTTAAAAGTCATGTGTTTAATTCAGCCCGTAGATATAGATGCATAAAAAACTCTACCAGATGTTGCAAGAAAGGCAGGGAATTGTGGGAGACATGGGAAAATCAGAGTGAAAAGAGAGAGGACAATGTGCAGCTTTTGGCTTAGGCCAAGAATTTGGGTCCTGATCTGAAACACAAGGAGTTGACAGAAAGATTCCTGTTGTTCTCAAAGGCTTTTGGCTAATATTTCCTAATATTACCTAAAAAACATTAGAGGCAGTGAGGCACTGAGATATCACACGGGTGACAGCTACAGTGCCTAATACAGACTGGAAGGATTTTTGCTTAAGCCTGAGTAAAGCTGAGACACAGACATATGGATGATAAATGCGTGTGTGTGTGTGTGCATATATATATATACACATACACATATTTAAAATGTGTTTTATGGAATTACTCTCTTGCTCTGAAGCCAGAGAGGAGCCTGCTCCAGCCTCAAAAGTGGCCAGCCCAGAGGAAGGGTAGTGGGCTAAGTGTGCTTCTGACCCATAGGCTGTTGAGAAGGAGCTAAATTCCTGTTTAGGCAGAGAGGAGGAAAGCTGCCTTAACTGCTGGCACCAGCAGCTACTTTGGCTGCTCAGATGTGGGACCTCCTAAATTGTAAAAGGAAAAAAAAAAAAAGGGTATAAAGTGCCTGGTAAACATGTTCCATGAGAAAGGAGAGGAGCTGGATTTCCCTTTCTGCCACAGGGGAAGCCTGGCATGAACTGTGGCCAGGGAAGGGAAGAAACTAAAGATTTTTTCTCTCATATTGTCAAAGATTAGATGCTAAAGGTTAGGCATTGAAACAGTGAGACCTGAACAGATGTGGACAAGAATAATTAGTCACTAAGGAAGGAGAGAGAGCTGTGGCTGACAGGCAGACTGAAGGCTCAGATAATGTATAGAGGAATCTCAGTCCTGCTAACAGAAACCTAACATGCTTTTGGAGCAGGGGAAGAACCTGGAAGGGAATGCTGGTGGGTCTGAGTGCCCTTCAGGTACACACTGCCCAGTAATGCTGATCTGTGATCACCAGTAAAGGTACCTGAGAAATCCTGGAGATGACTTGGGTGAGGAATTCACCACAAAGTCCAAACGGGTCCAATAACAACCTCACAATAAGACTGAGAGAGGGAGGAAAAATCCCCTATAATGTATCTTCCCTGTGGTTTAATGTTTTACACTGTTAAAATTTTTCCATAATCCAAGCATTTGAGCACTGGTTGATTTTGGACATTTTAACAAAATATCTCTTTTAAAAGTCATTTGTTCTAGGACAGTGAACCAGACAGCACAGGAAACAGCTTAGAGAGCAGTTGAAGGAGCAAAATTAGAGGAATTTATAGTGCTACCTCCACAACAGAAGGAACTTCTGAATTCAGGATGGCCTGTCCAGCTCCCTCTCCATCCGTACAGAGGTAAACTGGATGGAGAGAGTCTGTTGCCTTCTCCTGGGGGGAGGATTGAGAAGTTAGATGTGAGACTGCACATCTCACTTCAGTCTTGGCTAAAGTCTCTTGGGCTCAGGGATTTGCATCATGGTCTGTGCAGCTTTCTTGAAGTCAGCATTACAAGTTCAGCTGTGTAGGGACGGAGGAAGGGGTCTGGTTGCCATGATTTCACTCAGTCAGTTTTTTACTCTCCGTATAAAGATACCTCAGTTTTGTCACCTTATGTTAAAAATTGCTTTTAATAGACACAGTGGAATCACAGCTAACCCAGACAGAAGTCAGCTGGGGTTGTTATTTCTCTTCTCTCAGGTTTTTGGGGCAGGGAGGCCCTCCCTTGTAGCGTCAGAGCTGCAATAAACTCAGGGTGATTTGTGACTGTTAACAACAGTAGGACACCATCACTACCATCAACTCCCCACCATCAACACGGGTCTGTTACGATGGGATTCACGTCTCAAGCTTGTTCAGTAAGTGCCTGTCCCATCACAAGAGGCTTAAATATACAGACTGTACTGGGTTGGCTTCCCCTGTTTGTACAGGGACACCACCGATGCATTTTCAGGTCTTCAGTTCGTAAGAGTGTCCACCTTGGGTTAGCCAGGAAAATGCTGCCAGGAATTGCATATATTTTTCTAGTCAGTAGTAAAAAATATTCCCTTCTGGATCTTTGGATTTCTGGACCTCTGTGAAGGCAAGGATGATCAGCCACTTCTGGAATGACTGCTAACCACAGGATTTCACTCAGACTATTTGTAATGGAGAGGCATTGTAGGCCAAGTAAGTGCCTCTGTACAAAACAGTGTCTTTGGTAATTGCTAGTGCCAGCATGTGAGAGCTTATCTGAAATGTTCTGTGGTTCTGCATCAGGCATGGGTGTTTATAGATATCCCTCATAAACTGATACCTCGTTATAATAGTCAGCACAGTGACCTCCAGAGTGGCTCTTTTGCTCTGTTACTGAAACATGAGCACATTGAAGCCCATGTGGGTGAGTGTCTACCCACGTCCTTCTGGAAGTGCAGGAATTAACTCCATTTCTGTATTTCATTTCATAGGAAGGGCTGGTTTCCTGCACTTGATGCCCATCAAGAGTTTACCTGACTCTGCAGCGTGAGAACTCCGAAGTTAAGAGTTGTACTTCCAGAACTTCAAGGTTTGTTGAAATCCTCAGATGTTTCACTACTGCCTTTGTTGTTCTGTATTTGCCTTCCCTTCTATAACTCACTGCTTTTTCTTAGTTGAAATCCATGCTGTGGTGGCCTGGGATATCTCTCTGTGCATGGAGTGAGTAGAAGCTACTCCAGAGTTTCCCTTTCAGTGAGAGGGCTCTGTGACACAAACATAAATCTTTGAAGTATGTGTTGAGCCAGCTGCTACATCATTTAAAAATAGTCAGGTTGGTGCCAACAAGACAGATCACTCAACTTGGGGGCCATAAACAGAAATCAAAGGCATGCATTAACAATGCCCCAGTGTTTGTGTGGTTCCATGATGAACCCTCTGCCCCTTCTAGCACGTATGTGATGGTGTTACAGAAGAGCCTGCTGTCACTTCTAGCATGGATCAACATTGCCCAGCCTGGGAAGATGCTGTATGTTGAGGGCTGTATGAAGGGGGAAGATATTTTCTAACTTTCTGTGTTGGACTGCAGTCAGTTTTCTCAACTGCACAATAAAGGAGAGGTTTTAAGAGTTCTAATAGCCCCAGCAGCTCTGGTGACATGCCATTTGGGTATTAAATACTTGTAAAGGGTCAAAACCTATGAAGTGGTCGAAGGGAAAAGAAATGAGGTCAAAAGTTTAAGCCATGATACACGGTAGGCAAGAACTCATATTTTAAGCAGTCTAGACAGCATATTAGAAGAGAAAGCTTACTGTGTTGTACTCTGTTTATGGGAGTTTTCCATAAACTGCAAAAAATATTAGGAAAGCAGCATAACCAAAGCTTTTCCTTTCCCTGTTGAGAATAAACTGCTGTGCAGTTTTATGTTCAAAGAGCATGGCACCTATACACACTTAATTCAAGTAAAAGGGCCACCAGGCCTTAGGGAAAAAGATGAAAAAAAAAAAAAGTTTATTTAAGATGACTTTTTCCTGCTAAAATACCCCAGACCATTAATTTATGTATCTGTCTGGAGACAGGTATAACATAGCTGTTGGTGCTTTATAGCAGATTTAGGAGGCAACTGTAGTGCTTGGGCACCTGTGTTTTTTATGTTCATGTGTATATATTTTCTTGTTTTCAGAATGAAAAATATGCAGTCTTGATCCATTTGCTTTGCTCAGCTTGTTTCAAGCTTTTTTTCCTCCCTGAATAAAAAGCAAAGTATGTGGCATTTTCAGTCCATAAATCTTGGTTGCTGTGGGCTAAGTTCTTCTTGCAGCTCTTATTTAGAGTAAGTTAATGAGGCCAACACGTACCCCAGGGCAGAATCTGGACCTCTGAGGTTACCTGGGTAAAACTGCCTAAAGTGGAAGGATGGATAAAGCTTTGTCCTGGGACTTGGGTTCAGCTCAGGGAGCTCAGCTCTGTGATGTGATCCCTGAGTTCTTGGGGGAATCTGCTTATGCTCTCTCAGGCTCCATGGCTGTGCTCCATTAGGGTCCTGGGTTGCAACACTTACACCCTTTATTTCCTTCAATTTTGGGCTAAAAATTCACACTCTTATCTGCCCCTTTGCATCACTACAGAAGTGGAAACGATCATTACTTTGGTCTGACATGACTAAAAGTTCTTTAGGGCAGGGAGTGCTTTTTTCTTTGATTCACTTCTACAAGAAAGTAAAATTGTCTCAAGTGTTCTGCTAAAAGCAGTGCCATCAACAACTTGATTACGTTGTACCATACAGTTAGCATTTATGAGCTCTAATCAAGATGTTCTTGCCAAAACTCACTTGAGAGTGAGTTCAGGTAAACCTCTAAGCTTACCTGAACATACTGAACTAAAAGAGGGCACTGAAATAGCTGTCCACACGTGTGCATATCTAAAATACAACTGTCAAAACAGTTTTATGCAAAACACCTCAGCTATTCTATTTTTGTCTCACTGGGACAGACTGACCCTCTAAACTGTGAATTCTTGGTCTTCATGGACAGGAACCTCCTTTCTGGACTATAAACCACCAGCATCACTTTTTAAGAAACACAGGATTATTTAGGAATTGTTTCTGAACTTTAGATCAGGAGTTTAAAGCTTCGCAGTGGGAATTTCAAAAGCCCCTTTTGGAAACTGTGCCAGGCCACTGCAGAGCAGTTTTTTAAAGCCCTACATAAGTTCTGAGTCATGCTGCCCTCTTACCTGCGGGTGTTCAATATTAGACTGAGCATTTTGCCTAATTTTGCCTGCATGCAAACACTGTAAACTGATCTGGTTCAGTTTGATAGTGGCAGGGTATGTATTTTGTAAAAGTGAGTCCCTGAGAAGAAAGATCAGGGAGAAAATTTAAGTGGGATTGAGAAAGAGGGAGGTGGGAATATTGGGAAAAAACAAAGATGTGAGAGCTATGTGAGAGAGCAAAATGAGGATAGAGAAAAACTATTAATTAATAAATATGATCTATATGGAGTATAAAAAAGTCCAGCTACCTCCAGCATTATGAGATAAACTGGATCTTATACAAATGTTATGATACAGCAAAGGAGTCTTTTGCTGTAATGTAAAATGTAAATTTGAATTCAATGTTCTTATTGCTTGTATACATGTGGGGTTTTAAAGCATCACTGAACAAGGACCCAGAGGGAGAAGAGTGAGCAGGTGTTCTTTGCCAGGAAGATAGTTGGGTTTTGAATCCCAAATAGGATTATAGTTTAACAGTGACCCTTGAAACAAAGTCAAGGTGCTGCAGCCTGGTCATTGGGATGGCAGGCTGAGTATCTGCCAGCCCAGAAAGAAAAGCAAACTTTTCTTCCCAAGAGAATAAGGATGTGTGAACTTCTAGCAAGGTAAGCTGAGGCAATTCACATGGAGCAGAAATCTCTCTGTGAAGATGAGATGAGGGAGGATTTTTAGCAACGTGCAGTGATGAGTCATTGCAACTTCTATTAATATAATTGGCACGTATGTAAATAAATTCACATGTGCTCCTCTGAAAAGTTAGCTCATGAAGTCAGTCAGCAATAATAAACCAAGAAGAAATGCAGTTTCATAGAAACAGTGACCCATGGCATTATTTTCCAGGCATTTTAGAAAGAAAAGGAGCAACGTGGTCATTTGCAGCGGGACAAGTGACTGTGTATTTCAGAAATCGTCTTTTAGCTCTGCACAGGTATTTTCATTTTCGTATGGTTTCATAGAAAAGTTTGCTAAAGAAATTTGTGCACTCTATGATTGCTTACAGACAACATATGGTGTGTAGATATATGGCCAGATCTGGGAAAGTAAATCATCACAGCTCCCTGGAAGTCAGTAGAGCTTCAACTACTCTATACCTGTTGACCTGCCCATGTTTAACAGGAGCTGGATGAAGTCCTTTCATGTTTCAGGTAGTGGTATACATTAGCACCACAATGTAGGACTGCCTTTGCCCCCCCTCCTCATAAAAGTCTGAAACCTGTGGCCTATTACGCCCTTAGCCAACCATTCATGGTTCAGAAACCCTTGAGTCCAGCATCGTACAAGAAGAAACTTGTATTTTTCTGAACAAAAGCTGCTGCTGCTCTTAGGGTGGGACTTTCCAGACTTATGGGTTATCCTAGTAAAACCCAGGAATGTTTTAAAGGCAGTAGCATTAGAGACCACCAACTATTTTATTGTTGAAGCCTAAAGAAAAATCTATTATACCTGAGATTGACTCTGTAGCTGTTTCTTTTAGCAGGCTCCTTAGAAAAGTAGAAGAGCTGAATTTTTACAAGGGCATTAAATGCATTATTTTAGATTGCATGAGCCTGGATATTTACACACAACTATATAACAAGCATGTGAGAAAATAAACTACATTCAGCCATGTCACATCTCCTTTCTAACACAGAATGCAGAAGAAAGAGTACAAACCAAGAGGACCAGATCTTGCCTGTTCGGCACAGTTACTTTTACTTTTCTAGATGTTTGTCTGTCCTGTCCTCATCAGTGTTATATGCAAAAAAATCATGCATACATAAATTATGTCCAAACATGCATCCGTCCTCACAGTCTTCCCAGGAAAGAGTTAATAAACAGACAGGGAATTTTGCAGGCTGAAAACTGAGTCACCTAAAACTGAAAACCTGAAACGTCTCAACAAGGTTCAGTGACAATTCCCATTGACTTAAATGGACTGACTAACTGCATCTGATGGATCTGGGCTTTCCATGGACAAGGCTATGCAAGAAGGTATCAGCTAAATGGATCCAGTTCTCTTGAGAGCCAAACCAATCCTGTGCACATCACTTATTTCAACACTTGTCCTGCTGAAGGTAATGAAGCAGGTGAAGTGGAAGCACCCCATGCTCCATGGTCAAACGTCCAGAGGCTCTTGTCCTGAGCATGTGACTTTTAATTTTTGGAAACACTGATGACAGGTTTGCATGTGGTAGCTCAAACTGTATTCAGTGATCCAAATGTCTCATCTAGATTCCTAGATGGTAATATGGCTATGCAGAACTTTCTTCACCAGCCATACCCTTTGCCATTAATTACAACTTTGTTGGTCACTGAGTTAGTATTTCTATCACAAAGCACTGCCTGTGGAGGATGGGAATGCATAATGCAGGTTTTCAGGGGTGAGGGTTTAGTTAAAAGTGTTGCTTGCCTTCTCAAAGAAGCCATGTCCACTGTCTCTCTCAGTGCAGGATGATATATGTAATTGAGAAGATCTGAGCCTTGCCATAAAACTCACTGTAGCCCTGACACTTGAGACATAGGGCCAGGTTGTCAAACTCTCAGACAAAGAACAGTTGTTCAAAGTACACCAAGGGAACCTGCATCTCCCCATGTAACATCCGCCGTGGTAGCCTAATTTACACCCACCAACCCCAGTCAGTATTTGCACTGCCTGCTGACAGGGAAGGTTACAGGAACTGCTCTGTAAGAAGGCCTACAGAGCTGGCTCCTTACCTTGCTAGTTTGGAGGAAAATTCCTGCCAATTTGGCTGTTTTTATGTTATACTCCAAATAACAGAAAATAAAAAAGAAATTGGAAGTGTTGGATACATTTTGGCCTTATCTTAAGTCTGATTCAAATTTAAATGTAATACTTGACATGGGATTACCTCTTAAAATGTCCTTGATGATTCCCTCTCTACCTAAGAGGGAAGAAAATCAGACACAAAGAAATAGTGATCAAGGTCTGGAGATTTAAAAATCAGCTGCTGTGCTTCATCCGATATATTCCCTGATCTACCCACACATTTATACTCTTGCTCACACACAGACAGAATTAATTCATCCCAAGATGCAATTGTGCATCTGTTTTATATATTTGACTAGTCACTTCAGAAATATTTTTAACTTGTGGGGAGCATTTACAAGTGTAAGAGCAGGAAAGGTGACAAATAAAGGTGAGAGTATACATTTGCCAGACAAGAATAATGAGACATAACAACTATGGACAAAAATCTACTTCTCTGTGATTCATCCTATATGTAATCCCCAGCAGGGATTCAGTGATTTCACCTGGAAAGTATTGAGAGATTATAAGGAAATCCTGCCTGTTACTAGGCATAGGTAGGAGTCAGGTCGTCTGCATCCACATCTACAGTAGCACAGATTTCTGTTGCTTGGTTTAAAGGTAATCTCAAGCTGTTGTTTAAATCAGGCCAGCTGCTATTAACTGCTCATCCAAAGCAGCACATGATGATATGAAGCAATAGATAGGAATGCACAAGGCAGGAAAAAGTCTAAATAAAGGACCCTGCTGCCTTCCAGGCAAACCCCTCGTTTCCTCAGGTGAACTTTTGCCTTCATTCCTACTAATGAATTCTTAATCTTCCTGCTAAAAATCAAAGGTGTTGTCCTCTCTCTGACAGCAATTGCTGTCTTAAATTCCCCAACTTAATTTGCCCTCACACAAATGCGAGCTGAAGGTTCCTCTCTGATCTGAACCTCCTGCTTCTTTCCCGGTTACTGAAGTTGACAGGGATTTCTCTTTCCTTCTAATCTGAGGATCCCTCCTGACAGGGCTGCAGACGAGGAAAGGAGGCTGACCACAAAATGCTGAAAAGTGAACTACCTCCGGCTTCCTCCAAATCCTTTTCCTGGTCCCCAAGGAATGCATTCAGGAGGCCAAATGCCTCAGGAAGCAGCTGCCACACTAAATACTTCTAGCTGGGGATTGGTCCTGAGACGGTGGGAAAGTTGAACTGGTTTGGAAAATGCAAGTGAAATCGCCTTCGAAACCAGCTTAGCAGGGAGCTGCCTCTCAGCTCATGTTTCATGGCACAGAGGAGATAAGAACCCCCCTCGCAGTGCAGATGCAAGGAGCTTTTCACACTTGATGCATCAGATGTTGTTTAGGGTAAATAAGCAAAATCTCTCGGTGTTTCATAGCTATGGAGCTGAGATTTCTTTTTCCTCCTCCCGAAGGGTGACCCAAGGCTCACAATGTCAGAAGATGTCTGCAGTCATACATTTGAGAATTGTGGAGTTGGAGGGGGATTTAAAGGATGTTGTAGCCTCTAAGATTGTGTTCTGGTACCAATTCAGGAGCAAGGCTACATCTCAACTTGGGCAAAATGTGTTACAAATTTGAAAAAAAAAAAAAAAAGGGGAAAGAAAAGCTGATTACATTAGGGGCTTGCTCTATTTCACATCTTATGCCCAGAGACCTTGGTTAGTGTCAGTGCAAATGCTGGACTGAAAAATAAAATAAAAAGCCTTAATTCATTCATATTTATAACAAAGCTAGGTTATTCTCCAGTTACCAGAGGGGTTTTCTTTTTAAATAAGATTTATCCTTTGCTTTTTGCATTTCTTGGGATAGGTGATATAATTTGGGAGGATCATCAGATCATCATCACTTGTATTTTTTCAGAACATAAACTCTTGTAAAAACGATGCATCTCTGTTTTAGAGAGAAACTTTAAGGAAGGTTGGGGTTTTTTTTTGGGGGGGGGGGCGCACAGGGAGAGACAGACAAAACCTTCCCAAATTATAATTCTCCTAATCCCTGAACAGTTTTAGGAGAGAGGAACAGACCTGCTGTTTGCAGTGTGTTGCAGGCAAGACCGACCTCTGCAGGACAAAATGGGACAGGTCTAAGAAATATTAGGCTGAATGGAATTGTGGCTTGTAGTAGTAGCACTAAAAAGTAAGTATTCTCCTATTTTTTGGAGAAAGTCCTTCCTCTTCCCTCTTTTCTTAAGTCAGACTCCGTGTGTGTGTTTACAGAAAGGGGCAGGTGAAATTTTTATGTGAGCTCCAATCCTCCTCAAAGAGAGTTTCCTTTGCTCCCACTCATGCACAGGATGGTTGTGAAGGGTAATAAACTCTTGCCACTACTTTCACTCAGCATCAGAAGCTCCTTGCAAAGTGTCTGTCGAGCCCTAGGACACTTTGCTATGAATTTGAAAAGTTACACAGTGGTGAAACTCAGCCTAACACTGAAAAGGGGATTAACATTTTTCCAAGCCCCCTATGACCAAACCTGGGATAGGTGACAGGGTGAGTGTGTGTGGCAGATTGGAAAGTGTTTCTCCTCCCACACTGAAACTAAGTCTTTTTTTTTTTTTTTTTAAGGGTCCTGGATCAAAAAGCTGCCTTGATTGTTTTAAAGGCTGTTCTGGTTCTTTTCCTTCTAATCACTTGCCAGCACCAAAGAGAGCTGTTCTTGTACAGTCAGCACTGCAGATTCTTTGGAGACTCCAAACCAGTCGAATAAAAGCTAGTAAATCAAACAAGTTGCTCAGTGAGCAGTGGAACTTGTGAACCCAGGCTTCCTGTGTCCCTCCAGTGTGGATGCTTTGGTGACTAATAACACCAGTGTCTCTGAAAGTGGCTGGACATGTGGATTCTCTGATGGCTGATAAGAGCTGAGCTCACACTGTGGTTTTTCTCCTCTGAGGAGTCTCTGACTTTGATCTCTCCCCTTTTCTCAGGAGTGAGAAGTAGGAACTTGATGTATTTGAGTCCTCAGCCCTGCTGTAAGGTTTGGTGGAGGTGACCAGACAGATTTAAGAGCTATACAGGGAGACAACAGCAAAGACTGATGAACACACAAGCACACATGGAGTACTTTGGTGACCCTTTAAGCTGTCCACTGGAAAACTCAGCACTCCTCTCCCTCTCTGCTCCCTGCAGGCTGTCTGTTGCTCCTCTGGGTGTTTGTTCTTGGCACAGGTATTTATACAGCTGGGTGGTGAACTTATCACAGTTAAAAATGTATGAAGGATTGGATCTGGGTATTAGGTTTGGGTTATCATGGTTTGTCTTTTTTTCAGCCAGCACCATTCCCTCCTCTGCTTTGCTGCAAGGCTGCATGAACCCATCCTGTGCAGGCAGAAGAGGGAGGCCAGGAGGAGTGGGGTGAGGGCATGCAAGTATTTTGTCTTTACATTGGCAGCACCTGCTTTAAATGCACACCAAACTACAGCCACAGACACCATGAGAGCTCAACTCTTCTTTCTTAAGAAAATAAAACTAAAATTATCTATTAAAAAAAAAAAAGTGGTGGGTTTCATACTTAGCCGAGGAAGAATAAATATGAAACCGATGGCCAAAATATGAAAATTTGCTTTTCCAGCAGCTCTGACTTACACAGAGAAGTACTTCTTTTGCAAGAATTATGAAGGGGGAAGACAGAGCAGAGAGATTTTGCAACTATGTCAATCTCCCAAATACAGATCCAGGCATGAGAATTTTAAGAAAAATTTCAAATTACCATGTAAAAAATAGCAGTGGGGAAGTCATGGCAAGAATATAATAGCCCTGAGGAGATAATCACACCAAAAGCATTGCCTAGGGTTGCTTGGAGTCTTTAAGTCGGTATTGGATGCTGTACCATGGAGGAGGTAGCGTTTCTATGAATGCTGAACAGCTTTACTATATGTCCAGCTCGCTTTTCATTAGATTTTTGTGCCCTTTTCATTTTTTAAAATGGCAAAATATCATAAACTGAAATTCCATACAACATCTATATGACTTGTCATTGTTCTGGCTGTGGGAGTGTCAGGGAAAAGTTCTGTGCTTGTGTAACGCAGGAGATCTAATTTGATTATCACAATGACTCCTTATGGCCTAAAAAAATCTGTTATGTAGCCTGGGCTTGGGCTACTGAAAAAAACCAAGTTATTGTTGAAATGGAGCTTTTGAGACCTGTTTTTTAAGTGCTGGAAAGTTCTTGGTTTTCAGATGATAATGCCTTGGTCGGTGATTATCTGACAACTGACCACTGTTCTGCTTAGTGGCAAACACCTGCCATAACCAAAGCAATGGCAATGACAACCATTACCTACATTATTCCATGTATTCCTGCTTTATCCTTTTACTGAAAATTTAATTATTATCATCTTAGCTACTCTTCTGTAGTCTATGTGCTGCAGAAATACCCTGGAATTCATTAAAATGCCTTTTTTTTTTTGACTGAGGCAAAATACTTAAGTAATTGATTTGAAGCGGGATTTTCTTTGATTATAACAAAATCACTAGACTCTTTTGCTGCTTCAGTTCCCTGCTTGCTTCCAGGAGGCTTTCATTTTGAACAAGCTCAGTCTCTGCTCCTCAGCCATCTGGCTTTGAGTTCTTCAGCATTTTCATCCTAATCCCCTTCATATGCAAGCCCAGAATACAGGAGTTTGTTCCAGCTCCAGATAAGTAGTAGCTGGATTTTTCTCTCCCGGTTGCCAAAACTGCCACAGCCCATCAGAGTCCAACTATGCATTGTGACCTAAAGGACCTTGGTTGAGGTACTTGGCCTGCAGCTCCTATTTTGGCGATTCATCTGTGGGGAAAGCAAAACTGTGTCTGCAATGCTGATTACAGAATTGGATGTTTTCTTTGATGAAGACATTGCATTTTTGCTATTCCACCCAAAAGTTTGAATCAGAGCTAGTTAAACATGAGGGGTGGGTTTCATTTGTCCTGGTGGAAGTGCCTGCAGAGTAGTTCTCTGCTCCGTGCTAATATTCTGCATTTCTTTGTAGTCCATGGAGGGAGAGGCACATGGAGTGTAGGATTTATCTCACAGAAGACATCTGAAGTAATTCAGATGAACTAGACCTGGAAGTGATGTAGTTCATTCCCTCCAGTGATTAAAGGAAGCATTAAGTGGTTACAAACCAGACTTTTAAGTGCAAAATCCATTCTAAGTCCTTACAGAAATAAAGTGTCTGAAAGTCTGCAACTTCGCTGATTGCATTTCTTTCACCACGCTCGGGCTGAGCTCTACTCTTCATGAGTATCTTAGGGGGATTCTAACAATCAGGTATTGTAGCTGTGACATTATTACCATAAGCTGTAGCTCAGAAATGCCTCTAGATTAGCTGAAATGTGCTTTCCATCAACACCAGGTAGGGACACGTCTCTTTCCCTTCCTTTTTTTTTTTTTTGCAGGGAGGGCAAAGGGGAGCAAACCATGTCTTTTGCAATTCAAAACTGAACAGTCTCCACTTGTGTCAGCGTTCCCATATGACTTTCTTATAGTACAGTGGGGTCTCATGGAATGAAGGATCTTGTTTCACACACATCTGTCTTTTTAGAACCCACATCACCACAGCAGCAAACACTTGGTTTTAGTGACCTCCTGTGCCAATACTTGTGTCTCATTGGGAAGGGAAAGGATTTTCCTCCCTTGGCAGGTGAACATCTAGATTGTGTCTCATATTCCATCTCCTCAGAGCCAAGATCTGCAGAACATGCATTAGGAAGGCAGCAGTCTTAAGGTCTCTGGAGAATGAGATAATGTTATTAAACTTGTGCTCTTTTTTTTCCCTTTGCAACAGTGTTTTTCAGCCTGTGGTCTATGTACCTCTGGGAGTCTGCAGAATGCTCCAAGAGGTCCGTGAAAAACAGCTAACAGAAGCAAGCCTATTGTCAGTGGGTTTAAATTCCCTATACAAGGATACATACCTCTTTTGGAAAAAAAAAAAATAGGAGGCTTGTGAATTGAAAACTGTTGAAAACTGCAGCTCTGTAATATTCCAAGGAGTAATTTTTCTAAACACCTCGATGCGTGAAGGGTCGGAGGGTGAATTATTCTAGCTTGGTGGTTAGCACCATCACTCAGGCAAAAGCAGTTGCTTTTATAAGCATTTAATTATTTTGTACAAACAGGAGAGACTAAAAATTTCCTACCTCTGAATATCCTATAGCACAGGAATTAGGAAAATCTCTAGGAAGGTGTGAGGCTTGAATCGGGCAGGAAAAAATGTTGAAGCTTAGCACATGTGTGGGGAAAATTCCCACCTCCTCTATACCGTAGATATAAAAGCAACAGCTCTCCACACATCTCTCTCCTTGATGTTTTGTTCTGTGTGGGATCTGGTAAATGTTTCCTTGTGGCTGTATGTGTGCTCAGCATTGGAGTGGTGGTACATGTCCTGCAACTAGAGACTGTGAGGGTGCTAATATAGAGATGGCACTGCATCCAGGGTGCTGAAGGTCTGTGTTGGTGAGCTGAGCACCAAAAGATGCTTCATGATTTAGCCTTTTGTGGTTCACTCGAGGCCATACAGGAGGTCCTTGGTAGAGAAACGATGTGAGGCTGAGTTTGCCAAATATGAGACCAGTACCTTCGCCACAGGGCTGTGATGTTTCTACTAACACAAGATAGACCAGATTAAGGATGAGCAAGGGAAGCTTTCTTTCCCCACAGAGAGCTTTTAAAGAGAACCAGCACATGGGAGTGCTACCACCGAGGAAGCTGTGCCAAGTGGCAGAGGGGGAAGACAAAGCCCTGGATGTGAGAAGTACAGAGGTGATGTAGAAAGAAATGTAAGGTTAGATTTACAAACCAGAGGGGGGTTACAAAGAGGGTTACTGCTGCTCTGTGATGCAAATCCCATTGTATCTCTGCATACAGTTCAGAGCATCCAAATGAGAAGCAAAGATGGGTTCATGGTTCTAGCAGAAACAATATTTGGGTTTAAAACAATGAATCAGTTTAAATGGATGAACATCATCTTATTCCTTGAAAGACCTGTAATTCCTGAGGGATTGTCATAAGGTTCAGACATCCTGAGGAACTGTATTTGGATTTTTACCATAAACAAGCGTGGAGAAACATGTTTCTTATTTAGATTGTTCATGTGTTCATGCACTTTTTTGCTTCCCTGTTAGTCAACAGAATTTCTGTGGACACAAAAGGGAACAGGAAGGGAATATGTCGTGTGGGGAAAGGCAAACCTCCCAAAGCCCATAGAACTCAAAACTATTAACCTATTTTGGGTATTTAGAAAACAAAATGTTTACCTTCACAAACTTGTTTTGCCTGTAATTTAAACTCATGTTCTCTCCCGTGCTATTTAAGGAGATTACATTTCAAAACCAAAGAGATTTTGTAGGGAGCCTGTTTATGTGTTAAGGAGGGATGATGAAAGCAAAGCAGCCACAGATCAGCCTTATGGAAAGGATTTCTGTATGTCCTGCCCTCATACTTTCTGTGGTTTCTTCTGTCGGAAAGTGGTTTAGATTTTTATGTGACATGAAATATTAAATTATGTATTATATAAATGCAATAATGCACATTAATTTTAGCTTTGTATTTGTTATCTTTATTGCTTGTACTTATTTGTATTTTTGTTTGTATTTATTATATCTACTAAAGCTTCTGTTTGTTTCTCTCCCTTTTAATTTGTTGTGCCTCTGTCAACTTCTCACAGCAGTGCATGTGTTAGTGGGAGGTTACGCTCTGTTTAGAAAACATGAATCCAATAATGTGGAAAATAACTTTCAGACCTAATTTATTGGCATTGTCAAAGAATTTGGAAAATTTCAAACTTTAAGGTCAAGACAGCTGAGAAAGCAAATGTTTAAATATGCCAAAGCTTGAAAGATTGAGTTGTTCTTCAAACTCCTCTTTCTTGTCAGTCTCTTTCTGTTGCTCAGAACTGAGTCAATTTTGCAAGCAGGATACTGTGAATGGGAGTGAATAAGACTCTTGTTTGTATTACAATGACAACCAAATAACTTGTAACGATAAGGAGGTTTTCTTTTATGAGGGGAAGAACCAAACTTGGGCTTTCAGGTCTAACTTTCCGTGATCTGACAGTTGTGTGTTTGATTTCTTGTTGTTATGGTTGTCTGCTAACCCAGAAAGACTATAATGAGAGTTTTGAAGCACAGTGATAAAATTGGTTTGTGCTGTGGTCCCTGAAAGTAGACAGTGTAGAAAAAATTTGGCTGCAGTATTTTAAACAGTGGTTTGAATTGAAATACTTTATTTTTTAGAGAACAGGAATATTTCTAAATTTTCTATTTATTTTAACCTACGTGCTGTATTTCTGTGTTTGTTGTGGTTTCTAAGGAATTACATTTTATTCTTTTGTCTATTCAGAAAGTTTTTGAACACACCACCAGCAAAAAAAAAAAAAAAGGGTGGTTCCTGAATACAGTGCTGAAGAGCCAGACCCAAGTCCCATGGAAATGCTCATCCCATCGATACATGAAGAGCAGGGCTGGGTTCACAGTGGGTCTGAGTCAAAACCTTGCAAAATCATTGTGAGCTTTCCCTGTGACTCCAGTTGTCTTTGGCCGATGTTCAGTGAATGGGGAGTCAGTTGACTTGTAATTCTGACCCCAACTTATTTTTATTTATTATGAGTGGACACCAACTGCTTCTTTGTTGTCTGAAATATACTGTGTGCCCTTGAACTTTGACATCTTCCTTCCAAGAGGATGATTTAGGCTTGTCTGTGGTTTGCCAAACCAGCAGGCTACATCATACTTTTGGACTTCCGACAGACCATGAGGGACTAATCCCCCACCTACCTTTGGAGTGATACATAAAGCAAAATATGGAAAACATATACGAGGCCTTATGAAATAGAAGCATTGAGATCGACGGGGCCACAGTTTGTGTGATTACCTCTGCTGATATGTTCAATTAACAGTCTTGTCAAGGAGAACCTGGCTTTGGTCACTCAACCTTACTTCATTTAAGTTGATAGTCCACGGCATCCAACAGTGGGATAAGCCAGATTCCTTAGCTTTGTTTGTTTTGGCCTACCGTGTCTCTTTATGAGGAAAATGGTCAAAGTAAAGTGCTTCCTCTGTGTATTTTGACAGGAAACAGTACTAATATGCTTTCCTTTTGTCGTATGCCTTGCTCTTTTCTCTCGGTGTTGTTTAAATATTTTCAGTCCAATGACATATTTATTAACCCACCACCCTCTGCATGGGGTAAGACTTTGATTGGCCCATCTGTAAAGACTCTCGGTTAAGGTGGTTTTTTCAGCGAGAGTTAATAATATTACTACTATTCACGTAAAACTCTGAGACAATCTCTTTAAAAATGGAGCACATTTATCTAAAACAGCTGGTTAAGAGAGCATGAGGGCCCAGCTAGAGTCGGCAAGGTCGGGGGTCAGGGTTAACACCAATCTCTGTGGAACTTTGAAGCTGACATTTTACAGATTATATGTGTCTCAGTGCACAGTGGGCATGGCATATAAATTGGTCTTAGAGGCCCCTATTTGTTCTCTGCATTTTTATGAGCCCACAGAGTTGTTCTTTGAAGCAGCACACACAGAAAATAAAAACTCATTTTAATGTTGTGGAACTATTTGCAGTAAATCATGTTAACATCCTGGCTTTTCTTTAGAGAGATTCAGTGTGTTTTTCCATGTTCTTGGGTGCTGTGATCACCCCTGATTTAATCTTGTATTTTTCATTTTAATCTCACTTCATACATCTTGTCTTCCCTCCTGTTCCCCACTTTGGTATTTGCACAGTTGTCCTGCCTGGTTGGCTGATTTTAAACTCAGGGACAACCTTCATTTTGCTCCATGTAGTGACTTACCTATTGTAAGTGCTTACTCCCTCCTCTATCAAAAATCTCCTGGCACTATAAACCCCTTGCTATTGTATGGCACTGCAGCCTTAGAAGAAAGCATCTGATTTCAAAGAGACCAAGTTCCATTCTGGAACTAATTATATCATTTATTTTATGATTTTTTTTTTAATTGCTAGGTGTTTTAACTGGAATATACTGAATTCTGGAGAGCCACAAGGAACAGACACTGTTAACAGAATCTGCTGGAGGTATTTTAGCCACCTAATTAATTTTCAATAAATGCTTCCAATAGGTAATTTGCTTCTGGCCAAATGTAAATCAACTGGAGACAAATAGGGTTAAAATTAGAAATGTGTGATGGGGACAATGTTTATGGACAAAATAACCTGGCACTCCTAGAAATAACTTGCTGACAGTAATAGAAAATTAGACCACACAGACGTTAACAAAAACTGAACATTGTGTGTCACATGGCCCTGGTAGAGTTTCACCAGCTGGACATGCAACGGGCTCCTACGTGTGAGCCCCACCACACAAGGCCTGCTTATCCTTAATCTTCCCTTGGTATGGATTTGACATGACATGCCCCAGTCCTCTTCTACGTGGCATCCTTTCTAAGGTGCCTTTTCTCCATTCTCTCTTGCAAAAATTGACTTTATCATCCTCTTGAACCTCCACGAAGCCTCAGAGACACTCCAGCTTGTACAAATATCCTCTGCAGAGCTCCAAGATTCTGTGTTCTCTGGTCTCAGAGGTCATGTTTGCAGTAGCTGGAACACAGACAGTTGAGGATTAAAGTTTTCTAACTTTGTTAATTACTAATGGTACAAATCTACATCGGCTTCTGAGAGAAATTTAAAATACAGATTAAAAAAAACAAAACAAAACACTTCTTGTGTGTTTACTTTTTTAAATTTCCTCACCCCTTTCACACGTTCTTTGCTCCTTCTAATCTCATTGTCTTCCCCTCTAGTAAATGAAGTCATCTATCCCTCCCTAAAAGGCCTGGTGAGAGATTAATCTCATACTTCCCAGTCTCCCATGCCAGGTGGCCCTTGGACAGGCCTGTCACATGGCCAAGGTCCCACATGAAGAAACACACTGCCTAAATCCCTTCCTGCCCTTAAATTCAAACTATGAAAAATCTGACCTGGGCAGAAGTAGAGTCTTTATCCATGAAAGCCTTCATATGAAAAGAGGAGTGTTAAGGTTTGATGCCTCTTTATTATGGGTCTTAAGTCACCTACCTTTATAATTTAGAATAAATTAGGCAACTTGGTTCAGAGACAAGGACAGGATTGGTGTTACTTGCTACTGAGTGTGCCTGTGGATACTGGAAGGGCCCTCAGAGCAGATACCAGCTGCTGTATAAACAGGGAAATCTCTCAAAGCTGGCATTCATGGGCAGACCAGCAGCAGCACTAAGGAGGCTGCAGTGACATTGCTGGCCTGAAAAACAGGCCACAGAAAACACAGAAAATGAGATGGGACAGACATAGGCTGCCATTAAACAAACCTAAGGGCAAGTGAACTTTGGAGACATTTGTTTGCCCTTCTAGAAGGAAGCTTGCTTAAGTCTCTAGCATTTTCTGAAAGCAAAAAGTTAACATAGGAGGCTTGCAACTCCTGTGAACTTCTCTAAACATAAAGGTGACAAAGCAAACTGATAATTATCCTAACATTTTCCTAGTCTCTGCTACTGAAAAGACACTCACACAGTCTCAACATTTGCCTGGGTTTAGTGGATTTAGGTCTTGTCATGCTCTGTAGGTAGGATCTCTGTCAACTTCAGGAAAAGGGCTTGGCAGCAAATTTGCTGGTTGATTCAGAAAATCTTTTAACACTGTAGAATCATAGGGGGTCTGGAAAATCTTGTTCATCTTTTTGAAGTCCCACAAAGTTTATTTCTGTCACTTCTACTTTTCTGTGATGGCCAGTACATGGAAAATGGCAACATGTCAGACTCCATTCCTGCCTCAAGCAGCCCCAAACAAGGTTGTGTGCTGGCTCCCACGCTGGTTTCCTTCTTTTTCTTGGCTGTGCTGGCGGAGGCATTTTGCTGACATTGAGAGAGGAATATTTATTTAGTTCTATACCAATGGAAAGTTTCTCCATCTGCAGTGCTGCTCATCAGAGATCTTCTTTTTTTTTCAAATGGCTTAGTGCTGGTAACCTCTCCAGTGGAAGACTTTTGCTCAAGCATTTTGCTGAGCAGGCGATCGGGTGGGTTTCGTGATTGAACAGGACGTGTATGTCCATTCTGTTCCTGCTTCTCTCCAGCCTGGAGAGCTTTGCTGGTTAGTAAGAATGCTGTCACAGAACCTGCCCATAGGGTCAGCCACTGCAAGGCTTTGCATTTTGTCTGTGGTCACACCTCTGTAGAACAACACTGTGGAACTAAGCAGTAATAACAGAGTCTGTCAAAAGGTCCAGCTCGTGCCTTCCTTGTTATAAGACGTGAAACACACTGTTGCTCCATCGAAATACCTAATCTGCAGGACCTATATTATTTGGTTTCCCCTATTTTTGAGATTAGAAGGTTGGGGTGAAATACCCAATACACAAATCCTTGTATATTGACAAATTGTTCTCATTGAAAGGAGAACATGCCCGGAGACCTTACTATACGGCTTGAAAATTCTTAAGAAAATACTTTATGATCAACAAAACCAAACCAGCTGTTCCCATTTTGCTGGAATAATGCAAACCCAGCTGGAAAGTGAGCTGGACTGACCCCTGCCCTGAGGAGGCAGCAGCCCACAACAGAGCAGGGTGGTGGCAACAGTGCTGTAAACATCTTTGAAAGAAATTGTGAAATGTACAAAAAGAGAGCGCTGTTCCTTGATGTCCTTGACAATTCCACTTATTCCATGTCTAACTATTCTTAAGTCTCTTGCAAAGCACCACTTTCCAAAACACCTGTGCAAACTGAGTGTTTTCTGAACTCATGTGTGCTGAAATCAGGATGAGCTTTCATAATTTTTGATGAGATAACAAGAAAGGCAGGTAAGAGCTGAATCCAACAGGACTGTGCAACTCGACACAGAATCCCATTACAAACAGATATTTTAGATGGGCTCCCCAGAGCTAATGTAGTTTAAAATGGATAAAGGAAATAACTGGTAAAAAAAGATTTTGTAAAGATGAGGACAGATCCTCAGCTGGCATAAATTTCTGTAGCTCTGTTGAAGCCAGTGGAGGCTTTTTATACTCTGGTGTACTGATGTTTCAGCCCATAAACTTGCTCTTTTAATTCCATCATTAATTATGAGCCATATTTTTGAAATTCATAGCCAGACAAATAATTCTTTACTTAATGTTGTGACTAAACACACATTTAGGGTTGCAGGAAGAGGGATCAGTTAATCTAAAGAGCAATATGAGAGTAATACACATGAGAAAAGAGAATCTGATTTTGTATGGCATTTTTAGCTTATTTTTCTGTTGTATTATGGAGTGAATTGATGAATTAATCCTGAATCACATTTAATAATCAAGACTCAAGCAATCAATTATGTTCCAGAAATTCTGATTTTTATGACCCATCTACCTACAATAGCAAATTACTAGCTGTGTTTCAGATGGAATTATTATGAGTTCTTTACACTGCTAGAAGAACGGATGGTCATAACATCAGACAGATGGATCAGTTTTGGATAATAATCTTGACTTCTGGAAAAGGACAGTATTTTTATTCCTAAAATTCTATTAAGATAAATGATAATAAGTTTTCCTTAAGCTCAGTGCTACCTAGTAGTACAAGCTACTTAATGAGGGACTTAGAAGTCGCTGAAAATACTTTATTTTTGAGTTTATGGACATTTGATACAGTGCTGAATCCATATATTGCCTTTAAACCTAAAAAGCATAACAAAACTCTACATTTTCTGCATTAATCTAGATGTATTTAATTAGCAGTACAGCACAAGGCTGGGAGCCAGGAGGTCTGGGTTGTAACTCCTATGGGGATCCTTTGCAAGCCTTGCCTTGCCTGTCACCTGGGAATAAAAGTCTCTCTAGGGAGAGTTTGCCACAGTGGAACTTAATTTACTGATGTTTTTAAAGCACTTTAAAGGACTGAAATGGGAGGCACAGGAAAAATGAGAATTGTGTGGATCTATTGTGCATCCCAGGACCCTGGTGACTGTTAATGATGGACACATGGCAGAAAGTTTACAGCATAGCTTAGATAGACATGTATTTGGGCACTTACCAAACATAAAGCCTGTCTCTGCTGAAATCAATAGAAGTCCTGTGCTAAGCCTCATGAAGGCAAGACTAGTCCTTGTTCAGGGTCTGTGTCAAAAAAACCCAACTGTGCTGGACACGTTCCCATAAAATTTTCTCACCAAAACTACCTTTACCACAGTGAACTAGAGAGTGCAAAGGATATGTAGAAAGTGCAAGATACGTATCTCTTTAAATGAAATGGAATTTTATTCTTAATCTCAAGACAGGCTTTTCTTGAATGCTGTGCACAAATTTGTTTTACTTTGCTATTGCTAAATTTCTTGAGCTGCTGCCAGTCATAATTCATTTGAGCTCTCATGTCATGATTAAACACGTTGAGTGACTGAATGAAGATGGGAAATGCCAGTGTATATAAATCACAACAGACTGCCAGTTGTTCTCCATTTGCTTCCTCCTCGTTGTCTCCCAACACCCATGATCAATGCTGTTTCCTGATTGCTTCACTCAAATGGAGATGTGTCCTCATCCAGCCTTTCTTACAGATTATTTTATAAAAGCCTCTCTCTTGCTCTGCCAAGTAGCCCTTTTTTCTGGGGGAAGCCTGAGTGAGCCCAGCTGTAATACTCAGATGAGCCAAATCTAGTGGTTTCCATTAATATTGCAGGGGTAAGTCCACATTAGTGTGAAAAGACATCTCAAAAAATATTTAGCTTGACTTTTCAGCCACATGAGAAATGTCATTAATTCACATCTGTCTGTTCTCATGGATCTACCCCAGCAATGGCTCCTACCCCAGGCCAAAATGCCTTTAAGCTCACAGCTAGTGGAAAAAGCAGACAGAAATCTGGTGCCACATTTCATCCCTGGTTGATGAAGATAGAGAAACGTGCTGCTGGCAGCTGTTTGGTTCTTCGGCAGAAGGTCACAAAAAATGGTAAGTGAGACACCGAAAAAATGGTAAATCATTTAAGGAATACTAGATCTATTTTGTTTTGTCCCAAAGTGTTTCATTATAATCATAAACTATAAGGTGTTAAAGGGGTTAACAGGCTCTCAACTCATTGTCAACTAATTATCTTTAAGGTGTTGTCATCACATACTAATCGCTGGGTGAATGCCGGTCCCACCACTGGGAGGTGCCCAACCCCAGGGTGACCTTCTCTCACCTAACAGATGCTTACTTCATTAACTTCAACCATCACTTGCACAAAAAAAAGCTTTTAGGGACTTTCATCTTTTTAAAAGGGCAGGCAAAAAACCCTAATAAACTGGTAGCCTGGTTAGCAGTAGGGGACAGCTTTAGCTTAAGGCACCATGGGTGGCTAAGATGTATGAGAAACAGATGTAAGGCCTTTGGTGATAGGTCTGCACTTTCTATTTATTGACAAATGAAACAGGCAATAGAAGGCAATTAAAAGCCAATGATTGCACACAAACAGTGCAAACCATAACAGCAGAGAGGAAAGAAAAGCAACAACACAGTGCAGCTCAGCTTGTTCGGGGCCAAGTGACATCGATTTGGGAAGCAAAAATGTGATTTCTTTGCAAAGAAAATGTTTTGAGTTTAAAGCTGAAGACGTTTGATAGTTGTTCTTGCTTTTGTATTTGGTTTTTCCCCAAGTGCTGCCTAGTTACAAGGCACTTCCCAACTGTTTGACAATGGTTTTGTTTCTGTGGTTCAAAGAGAACGTTTAGTATTGGTTTTACCTGATGGAATGGAAAAGAAAGATAATCAAATGTGAATAGACAGCAAAGGGACAGTCCTTTCTTGCAATGACTGACTGTGTCAGTGATTTGACATCACACCCCAAGTTTGATAACCTCTTTATATTTTAATATTTTCTTAACAGGCACTTGAGAGCTGGACATGAAGAGATAAATTCAAATTCCTTTACTCAGCTTCTCTAAAGAGACAGATTTATCCCTTTTATTACTAATCTTCTGCCCTCAGGAAATAAGCATGCAAGACAGTTTATCCCTGAAAGAACTCGAAGAGTGTGTGTTCTGCCTGTGGGCTGACCTCCCTGATCCCAGAATGTACAGATAGGTAATGTGGGGAAGAGGAGATCTTCTTTGTAGGCATTTTAACAACCAGACTTGAGATAACACCTACTTTTCACTTAATAAGATGAAGGTGGAAATCCATAGGCCTAATTTAAATGCATCTTTATTCTGCAAACTATGATTTTGCACCAGAGGCAAGGACAAAGCCAGCTCACCCTCCCAGGATGATGTTACGGCCAAGCAGAATCTCATTAAAAATCAATTCCTCATGTCCATAAAACAAGTTTATTTTATCTTGTGGGAGCCTGCTGTTAGCACTCACACAGTCCCATTGTGTGGAATTCTTGCCCCTAGTTGTATGCCAAACTGCACAGTGTACCATTAACGAGTTTCAATTTTATGCTAAGCTTTTCAATATTTTTGGTGTCATTTACTGCAGGTTATTTTGCCAGCATGTGGTGTCTTATAACATATGTTATTAATAGTGATGACATGTTTAGGTTCTGAAGGTTTAAACAAGACCTCCAATATTTACATTTATAAAAGGGGGAAATGATGAGAGCAGGACTGGGATTGGCCACTGAAGGCTCCAGCTGTGCAGGTATTCATCCTAACCCTTGCAGGTCAAGTCTTGCTAGCCAACTGTTACAAAAACATAATGCAAAACACATTTTATAAGTACCACAAGACAAGCCAATACAGGTTAATTATCTATTAATCTGCCCTTTTTTGCAGAGGGCAGTAGGAGGCACATGTGTTTGGCCTTGTGCTTTGTGGTACCCCATACACCCATGGTCTGCATGGGATGATGGAACTCTTGGCTGGGCTATTTGGGGCATGGGGCTCAGGTGTCCTGATGAATTTCACTGGTTTAACACCACAGATAATCATAGATCATCAGATAATCCCTTCCTTGATTTGAAAGGGACCCACAAACATCTTTGAGTACAGCTCCAGGCCCCACACAAGACAACACCAAAAATCACACCACGTGTCTGAGACCACTGTCCAAATGTCTCTTAAACTCTGGAATAGTTCTTCACTGAGACTACAAAACCAAAGCAAAGTAAAATACATTCACTCACATCTCAGTAAGAGAGGTTTGAGTTAATGCATTTTATGCCTTACTGCAGCAGATTAAGGGTATCCACATGCTCAGTAAATAGTTTTGCTGACCTGTGGTAATTTAAATTGCTGTAACTTGGTTTTGTCTCTGGGTCTTTCATCTGTGGGGCTTTTGCATGTCTCTGTCTGTGTCCTGGTGGAAAAATGGTAATTGGGACTTTTAGGTACTCTTGTAATTAATAAATAATGGTCTCATAGTAATTTAGAAATATCATTTTTAAAAACTGTGAAAAAAATATTATATGTTCGAAGTATTGCTAATCTTGTATGTGTGTATTTGGGAAGGGGGGAGGAGAGGTGCTTCAGTCCTTAGTACCAGCCATAATTAGGATGATTAGTCAAGGCTGACTACACTGTAAATTATAGGGAGCAAAGAATGGTGCTTGAGTGATGTTTTGTGGTGCTAGGAAATGACTCATGTCTAGGAAAGATAAATACAGAGTATTAAATGAATTATCATATATTGTATTTAGTGATATCGACAAAAGAACTCTAATTTTTTTATTTCTGAGGTGCCCAAAATTGCAGGGTTAGGATTTTCAAAAGGATACTTCCATCCTTACTTAGGCAACCAACCAATTGAGTTTGTTTGCTTGATTAAGCTTCCCTCAGAAATTCCAGTGACACTGGTTTAGATTTTTAGTTGACCAGAAAGTGCAGGCCTGGAAAAGTGCTGCTTAAAGTGAAATCTCCTGTGAACACACAGCATGGTTGTTTTTATAACAGGTAGGTGTAAGCAGCAAGGAACTGATGGTCTCAAATATACCTGCAGGCCCAGATGCTGAACTTGCATATGTGTAACAGAACATGGGCATGGGACCTCTTGGGAGAAGACAACAACTTTTATTCCTTTACTTGTACATTGTTTGGTGCAATAGCATCCTTGAGGGCATCATCTCTTTATTTAAACATAATAATATGAATAAATATCATGTATTGAGTAATTAATAAGCTGATGTTTTGTTTTGTTCTGGTCAGACAATTGTGTCAGGTTTTAAAACACCTTATTTTATAAATAAATAAATTCTTTACCGGAATGTTTTGCACTCAGAAATTGGGCACAAGACCTTCGTGGGTTAAAATCATAGTCCTATTCACCATATAAACCCTAACAATACAGGAATATCTCTGTGTGTCTTCTGTCCAGTCCAGCAATGGCAAGTGTGTATAAAGTGGCCTGAAAAACTAGTAGTCTTTATGCTGTGTTGTTTTCTGAGATTTCACTACCTAGAAAATATCTATGAACCATTTTACGTTCCACGGTTGTCTGGCAGCTGAGGGCGGCAAGTAAAGGACAGAGCAATTATTGTGCTTTATATAACAGTGATGTTATTTGCTGTAATCTCGACTGCTTCAATTAAAATACAGATAATTAAAAATACGACATGACCTCATGGTAGTATGTCTGAAATGCCTGGCTACAGAGAACAGCCAGGAGCCTGTTGACACGTCACTTGTTTGGATCACCAGGGAGCCCAAGATCTCTGTTCCTTGAACCTCTCTGGGCATAGGAGATGCTATGGTTAGTCAATTTATTTTATTTTCCCATTATTTTGAATTGAAATTTTGCAATAAATAAAGTCAAGGATAAAATATAGCTGGAATTAATCTTATGCTTTTGTATAAGGAAACGAACAAAATTGCCTACTGCATCGCATTTTTCCACACCTGTACTTTTGGCTTCTATTCACCCAAGAAAAATTGTGAATGTTTTAGGGAATTACAATCAAATCAGACTAACAGGAAGAAGATTCAAAGGAAGGATTCACAGAAGAGTCCTACAGGTTTATGGAATCAGATGTCTGTGTAAAATGGAAACCATTTTCGGTACTTACAGAATAGAGGGAGAGCAGGCAGGCAGGTAGTGACAGGATAAGGGGAAACTCTTTTAAACTAAACAAGGAGTGATTTAGATTGGATGTTAGGAAGAAATTCTTTACTGTGAGGGTGGTGAGGCCCTGGCACAGGTTGCCCAGAGAAGCTGTAGATGCCCCATCCCTGGAATTGTTCAAGGCCAGGTTGGACAGGGTTTGAGTAACGTCATCCAGTGAAAGGTGCCCTTCCTGTGGATTGGATCAAGATGATCTTTAAGGTCCCTTCTGATCCAAGCCATTCTGTGATGATTCTATGAAAGATGTAAATGAATGCCCCCCTCCCCAAGAGAAAGGCTGCGGCACAGCTCCTGCTGTATTAATAGAAACGGGAAATACATGAGAAACAGTCATACTGAATACTCCAAGAAGAGGAGAAGCCTCTGCTGGAGTTCATGTAATATTAGACACAGGTTGATCCAAGCATGAGACACAGCCACAGCTTTCACCCTTTGGTTTAAATCCCCATCCCCAGAAATTACAATTCAATTTGAATTCATCACTGTAAGAGCACCTATGAATTGGAATACTTGCAGTACAGTCAGGAAACTTGAGTGTTTTTATAATGTTTAAAAGGGTTGTTTTTATGTGTTCTCTCAAAGGTTACACACAGAAGAAATAATTTGTTCTTTAATTTCTTAAAGTCAAGAAAAATCACCCAGATTTTATTTTCTTTTTACTTAATGAATTTCAAAATAATATTTATTAGAGTTTTCCAAGGCAAATGGACAAGTTAGGCATGCATCTCCTGCTGATTTCAATGGGGACTCAACAATTTCGTGTCATATTTTTTCTTTAAAAAATCTCCCCTACCGGTATGCAACTATTCATTTAGGCAGGACTGATTTTGTAGAGAAGGAGAGCCAGGACATTAACACAGCTCACAAATAACAGAGGGCTCAGCTGGGTGGTGAACCGGGTCCTGCCTCACCCTGCCACAGCCCTCTCACAACAGAGGTAATCCTGGATTTAGGCATCCAGCACTAGGAGTGCAAACTTAAAAAAATGCAGCTGGTGACTTTTTGCTTTATTCTTGTTTATCTCCTTCTCCTAAAAGTCTCCAGGCCAGCTAGAATTTCACAGCAGGGTCCCCTGAAGACAGTGGGAGCAAAGTAGTTGGTGGAGTCAGAAAATTTCGGAGAATCAGAATGATCTGATCTTCATTATTGATCCTCTTGTTTCATACTTAGTTTCTGTTTTGGGAAGTGTCACCGCCTCAGTACAGCATCTCTTAAAGGTCACCTGTGGACCTTTTCAGAATTTTAAGAGCCCCCAGCTTTCTCCACTTCATCTGGTAACAAAGAGGTGGGACAGCACAGTGCTGTACCTCCCCAGAGAAGGCCTGGGAAGGGAAGCGTGACATGGACTAGGGTGTCCCAGCTGCTGTTGGGGCCAGGAATGTGGGTCCATATGCAGTGAGCTGGCTCTCCTACACCCTGTCAGTGGGGGCTCTGCCCTGGTCTTAACCTCAGCACAGGATCTTACCTCTTCCCTGAAATAGGGGTTACATGTACAGCAGCTGAGCAGCCTCAGGACCAGTGTTTTATTTCCTCTTTGCCTAAAACTGCCCTTTCTGTGGGCTATACCCATGCAGTTCACTGCTTTGGAGAAACACACAGAAACTTAGGTTTTGCAGCAGGATCTAAAATCAGTTATTGCTTTGAAGTTATTACTATAATCAACACCAAAAAACATATGGACTCAGATGCACTTCCCTGCTTTCCTCATTTTTGTGTGCTCTTTGGGATCCAGGCAAAGTTCCTGCAGGTATGGCTCTTTCTCACTCTTACTACCTATGTTTTCTCTTTAGCACTTGGAAGCCTTTTCCACTCCTCACTGGCTGGATTTCTTTATCTCAGCTGGTCTTGAAGTCAACATCCTTCTGGGTTAAAGCACACTTCCATGTCCTGTTTCCGGCACACAGCGTCTTTCCCAGAATCTACAATCCCTTTGGCTTCTTCATTTTTCGATTCTCTGCCACTGCTGTTATTCCCTCAATTGTCAGGTGACCTCAAGCAGACTCCAAAATGATCAAAGTTCCTATCTGATATCAGCAGCTTAGTTCTCTTCCCTCCCTATCCCTTAGGTGTTCATCATACTCAAGAAATGAGGTTATAGCCTTCTCCTTGTCCATGACTGTTGCAGTGGAACAGACTGTCAGCAACATTTAATGACCCCTATGCAAAAGCATAAAAGTTTCTCTCCTCACCCCTTGTGGATTCTGGGATACTGTAAGCCAAAGGGAGCCAAGAAAGAAAAAGATTCCCTGCTCAGAGTGGATTTTGTAGCCCCTCAGACACGCAGAGAGAGTCCCCTGTAACAAGCAAAATTCACAAGCTGTATGTGGAGAGATTGCCCAAATTGTCACTTAAGTTAACACGAAATTTTACAGTCTTTCCCTAGGAACGTATATTACTTTAACAAAATAAAAAGACTTTCCCCCTTATCAAGTATTATTCTTTTACATTTACAGTTTGCCTGACATACAGGAGTAATATTCCATGGTTTGCTACAACTTATAAGTTTATGACCCTTCTGTGGCAGATCAGACTAAACATAATTCATTCACAGCTACTTAGTGTTCTGGGAAATAAACCCCTGAACTTAAATAACTATAGTGTGACCTCTTTAAAATATTATTTATGGGTTAAGAACTATTATTATGTACATATCAAGATGTGCCAAAGGTTATAAAACAAACACTAGTCAGCAAACTGCACTGTTTACTGGCTGAGTCACTTGTGGCTTGCTTTCTCGTCATGGTCCTACAAATATCTGTAAATGGAGAAAAATAAGACCTGGCTGCCTTGGTAATTAGAATGAAGTTGATGCTATGGACCACTAAGGATTCAATAACAAATAATTCTCTGCCATAAACAGAATGCCAAACTATAGCTAAGCAATCCAGTTGAAATACATGGTGTTTTCCATTAAAAGAACATTGATTGCCACAGGGGTGCAGCCACTGTCACAATTAGCAGGGAAATGACAGCCCTTCATCTGCTATTCATTTTGTAAATCAGGTGATTGAATGCAGGGAGAAAGCTCCAAGCATGTAATGTAAGGCTCCCAGAAGGGAATTTCAGGTTCTGGTTTTGATATCTACCAGCCCACAGGGGGTTTGGGGAGCGTGTATGTATTCATTGCACTATTTGTTCATGTGTAATCGACCTATATCAGAACACATCTTGTGCACAAGGCTCCTAAAATGTTTTATGGGCAGGGCTGTATAGACACATAGATCAGAAGTGTTCATATGAGTCAAAACTACATGATATAATTTTATGTGAGAAATCTGTCATGGTTTATTTCCCCTTCCCCTCATCCCCCTCAATAATAATAATAATATAATAATAATAATGACAAAAAAGGTTTGAATGAAAAGTTAACCATCAACTCTATCTGGACAAGTATTATAACAGCCACATATAATGTCACAGGACAGCCCCTTCTATTCCTTTTTCAGACAGGGAAGTTCCCCAAAAATGTCAAAGGGGATTAAACAATTTCTGCAGTAAGGACAGATGGAAGTACCTGCATACAGGTTTTCTTTGCTTTCAAATCAAGTCCAGCTCACAAAGATCATTTCCATCCAACTTGCTAGACATCAGGAACAGTTTCACACATGTAAAGTAAATGCTGAGTAATCAGTATGGGGAAATAAATAATTTTTCAGCCCTCTGAAGAGAGTTTTTTTCTGCTATTAACTCAGAGGAATTTTTTTCTCCTTCGAGTACAAAAATACTGTGTAAGAGAGCTGGTACCAACACAGTAAAGAGCACTGTGGTGAGGGCAATCCCTAGAGGTGGTGGAGACCAAGTTTGTGTCCTTTTGAAAACTTGGGGTTTGCAGCTTTGTGTGCCACATCCTATGAGAATGCTTTGTCTGTTTACCCTCCTCTGACACTGACCAAAATCCCATCCTGGGCTGAGCCAGCTTTCCCTCTGGGAGCTGGGTGGAAATCAGCACCTTTCCCATCAGAGGATTGTGTCCCTGGAATGTTTCAATCCATTTTGTTCAATAGTTCTCTTCTGCCCTACTAGTTAATGATTCTTCTACTGTGTTTGCTGAGGGACCTCAGTCTGTTACACAGCTTAACCTTTCCTTCCTCATTTGATCCCATTACACCAGTGACGCCCCTGCAGCGACTCCAGATATTCACATAAAGCACCATTTTCATTGGATTGAGGCTGTTGAAAGATCCCAGTTTATTAGAAAGCAAAAGCCAGGTCTTGCACCCATATGGTGCAATATGGGAACAAGGAGTTTGCTCGCTGTAGCCAAGAGTTATCACTTCCCAGAGAAGTGAGATGGAGTCATATGAATTCCAGGATGATATCCCTTATCTGGATGGAAAACTGACTGCTAGCATGTGAGCCAAACTGCTTACAAAGTCCTTCTGAGTTTCCCTTAGAACATGGCAGGTGCAGACTTCACCACCAGTCTCCAGGGATACGTGAGGTACTGGAAGAGGCAGATCTTGGAGTGCTGGGTGTATTTTCCATCAACAGAAAATAGGTAGCATTTCCTAATATTTGGTTCTTTTCCCTGGCTCACAGTTTAGGTTAATGTTTACTCGTGGTAGGTATTTCCCATGACCTGCTTTAGTTTAGCTGAAGCAGGACTGTGGGGGACCTGGCTTTCAGAGGAGCTGTGCATCCATGTTTGTATCCTAGCCGAGAAAAATCCGAACCACAGGGAAACCAGGGCATGCTGTGAGCACAGAGCATCTGGGACCATGTGAGCCAAGGAGGAGGACCCTGGTAGAGGAACTGGGTGAGCTAGGTCCTACTCCTGGCTCTGTTCCATCTGCAGGGTGGTCTCAGGCCACCACTTTTTCCCTCTTTGTCCTGTTTTCCTTCTTCCCTTATGCATTGCCTGTTTCGATTGCAAGTTCTGTGGGACAAGCTGTGTGCTTCTTACTAGATGTTCATCCAGTTCCTAGCACAGTGTAGTCCTGTGCTTATTTAATTACTCTAAGGCACCACTACAGTGCAAATAATATTAGATATCTGAACATTTTTGCTCTTATATTTTTAATAAGATTAAATACGTGTTTTAAATGTGGTCCTTTGCAGGCCTCCTGGTTTTTTTTCATTTACACCCCAGAGTAATTTTCAGCTTTGATTGCACAGGAGGCTTTAACATTTACATCCCTGGAAGAGGCCGGAGCTGTTAGTTGAAAGCACAGCCGTGTGCTGCTCAGTGCAGTCCCAGCCTGCCCAGGGGGCTGCCCTAACTAACCAGAATCAAATTAAAGCGCATCATAAAATTACAGCATGCTTTTCTGTAAAGTTTTATTTTTACTTTCCTGGGCCTGGCCTTCAGGTTTCATTAGGAGCAGTGCTCAGCAGAGCTCCCTGCAGGCTGAGGGTACCCTCTAGAGGAACAGGCACTGGCAGCAGTGAAAAACAGGGATGCTCTGTCTTCCTGGGGGCTTTTTTAAGGTCAATGAGAAATCAGGGGAAATGAAATGCTGAGTCTGGCCCCTGTCCACCTGTGCACTTTACCCTCTGCAAGGGAGACAGGATGCTGGTGGGTTTAGGTGTCATGTTTAAAGGGAGATATGTGCTGCCTTAATCCTTCAAAAATCAGGGCTTTGAGGTTCTCGGGGCTGCTGGGAAAGGTACAGTACAAACAGGGAAACAACACTGTTCATATTTCCTCCTGTCCATAGTGCTGGCAGAGAATCAGGTAGGCTGGAAAACATCATCAAGTCCAACCATTATCCCAGCACTCCCAAGCTCACCACTAAACCACGTTCCTAAGCACCACATCTAAGAGTTTTTTGAACACTTCTAGGGACAGTTATTCCACTGCTTCTCCAGATAGCCTGTTTTGGGAGGCTCGACCACCTTTTTGATGGAGAAGTTTTCCTAATACCCAATCTAGATCTTCTCTGGTGCAATATGAGGCCATTTCCTCTCAGCCTATTGCTTGTTACCTGGGGGAAGAGACCAACACCCACCTGTCTACATCCTCCTTTCAGGTAATTATAGAGAGTCATAAGGCCCCCTGTTTATCCTCCTTTTCTCCAAACTGAGCATCCCCAGCTCCCTCAGCCACTCCTCATCAGACTTTTGCTCCAGCCCGTTTCCCAGCTCTGCTGCCTGTCTCTGGACACGATCCAGCACCTCAACGTCTTTCCTGTAATGAGGGGCCCAAAACTGAAAACAGGATTTGAAGTGTGGTCAGGGTGGTACAATGGCCTCAAGGCTTGTTCTCCAGGCTTACAGGATCATGCAGGCTGAGCAAGACGCTCATGCTGTCAGTTTTCTTCAGCCTGGCCAGCCCTATTGGTAAAATTGCTGCCTCTGTCCATGGAAGGGGTAGGTCTTCCTGAAATGAAGCCCCACATCATGGGAAACAAAGGACTTCTATAGTGTCCAAATTTTTGCAGTTTTTCCCTCTTCATAGGGACCTAGTCCAGCACTGAGCTCAGCTCTCAGGCTCCTGTGTGTCAGTGCTACACCACTAAGATAAATTCATCTGGCTGATCTGCTCAGCTGGGGACCAGCCATGTTCTTTACATTCAGATCTCAGCACTCTCTGGTCCAATCTGACTGTTTCTTCACTCTCAAAAAATTCTCTTCTGGAAGGAGTGACTTCTGCAAGCAATACAAGGGCATTGGCAACACAGCTGGTTTCTCAAAGAATTATGGAAAAGCTTACAATATGTAATGACAGCACAACGTGTATGCAAAATGATGCTCCCATCCCATTCTCCCATTGCAAATGCCTAAGCTTTATATTCCTGTTGCCTTGCCTCATGGCAATACTTCAGTGGCTCTCACGTGGTTTGAAAACAAAAGAGGCAGCTCCACCTAGAGGTCTGTGACAAGGCAGGAAAACCTGGTTTTCATAGTTCTGCACTTAGGGGTTTCTGTCTGATGCAGTGCTGTGTACGTGGGAGTGCTCTCTCTTGTGCACGGTGGTTTTACCTTCTGGTTTCTGAATTTGTTATAAGTTCTAAGATTTTTGGAGCAGGGCCTTGAGCATCTGTATGTGTAGTTTGCTGCCTGTGTACAGAGTTTGGGACAGAAACAGGGTGGGTGGAGAGGTCCTGAGCATTGTTTCTCCCTGATTCTTTACAGACATCTCAGAATTTCTCAGTGCAATATGAGAGAGAACTGCACTCGAGCCTACATTGGTATTTTCTGGCTGAGCCCACACTCTGATTCCAAAGGAGGGAAGAGTCCCACTGTGGTAATCACCATGGAGTGGGGATGGGAATATGCTGGTAACTTTTACTCATAGATGTACACCAACAAAATGGCTACTTTAAGTAATTAGGAATCTAACAGTTTGATTCAAAGGGTACTTGTGATGGTATCTTTGTATCTCAGAGCTCTCACAGCACTGAGATTTTAAAGATCTTGGTAAAAGTGCATACACTGCATATTTTTTTCCTATCAGTAATGATTAAAGCATAAACACAGAGATGCATCCACTGCATAGCATATCCCAGAGTGCAGGCCTGGCACAGCACTGCAATTGTATGCTGTTTTTGGTTCTGAACCAAGAGGAGAGTTCTTTATAATGGACTGAAGAATAAAAATCAATCTTTAGGTAGAATTTAAAGGTTAATAATGCTCAATTACATGTTTCTTTTTCTTCTAATCACCTCATCCAGGTAATTGTTCCCTTCTATCTTTGAGCATCCTTCATCACCATTACATTGTCTATAGTGTACTCATCTCAGAATACTTTTAAGTTCATTTGCTCTAACCCTTTTCTTCTGTCTTTTCAACTTCCATCTGTACTATAGGTATTAGAGATGACAGATCTGGTGGTTACCAGAAAATGTACAGATAAATAGAAATTATTGGTCAATGCTAACATTTCAGAGGAACAGAGTTCAGCACTTGAGGTGAAAAAAGAATATGAAGTTCTTGGCAGATGAGACTTTGTTTTAGTGAGAAAAGGAAATTTAATGAGAGGGCAGGAAACTGATAGATGAGGCTCAGTCTTGACTGAAAAAGAACTTAGAGGGCTTGCTGATCCTTTGTCAGAATTAAAGGAGTCAACTCAGATATTATTAGCATTAGTCTACAACATGCAGTCATAATAGTCTCATAATGTTAATACTTTTTTTTCTCCTTTTTAGCTTACTTACTGTTAAACAATATCTACAATTGTTTTAGCACAGATTATAGTCTTTTTTAAGTCTTTGGAAGACTTGAAAAATTGCAAAGTTAAACTATTCAGGAAAAGAACAACATCCTACTTCTTAAGGAATAATACTAATATTAGATTGGGGTGTTGATTAAGGCACGAACTCCACTCAGACACAAACGAGTGCCAGAGCAGAATTACAGTTTATTTCAAACTGCTTAGGTTTAAATACAATGCTTAAACATGTCACATGACCTTCCAACCACTGACAATCAAGTATTGTCAGAGCATATGTAAGAACCCAGAAGACTACAACTTCCATGGTTCCTTGTTACATTCTTCCTGCCACATCTCCCCCCTCTTTTTATTAACAAGTTGAGAAGCAATACATTTTTAACATTCTTATTATAACCAATCTTATTTCAACTAATTATAAAAAACAGGGCCTATCGTCACAAGGCCTTTATTGAACAGTTTACAACTTTATTGGTTCATGCAATATTCAATCAATCTCAAATTTCCCAGGGTTTCCAGGTGTGGATAACCTTTTATCTGAGGGTGACTTTGTGTAATGGCATCATCTTTATTTAAAAGGGAAATGTGTTGGGTTGTAGATGTTGTGTTTGAGGTGGTATTGTTTGAAGTAGTGTTTAAGATGTCTTGCTATAAAGTGTATTTGCGTTCACACACACACATACATATCTCCACTCAACTTTCTCATTCATACTCTGGTGGCCACAGTTTCATTCTCTCCTTACACATGCATTCTTAAACCCTTTATTGTGTTTGACTCATGGAGTTTTGGTTTTGTATTGGTTACTGTTTATGTGTTTCTTTTGGTTCTGTTGTATCATTTATTGCTTCTTTGTGATTATCCCTGTTTTAAAGAAATGTTAATGTAGATTTACACACATAGGGACTAGATCCATATCTCTTCTCTCTTCCCCCCCTTTTTTGTGTATTTATAGCATGTTTCTCAGTGTGTGGTGTGTTTTTTTTGTTTTGTTTTTTTTTTTTAGGTTTGAGAGATCAATAGATTAGTGAAAGGGTTTTTGTACATAGTGAGGCTGTGTTTATATGGTTTTCTGGTAGTGTATGTAAATGCATCACCTCTGTTTTAAGGAAAGGCCATTGTTTTATTGATTTTGGGCTACCTGTTGGGTCACTTGTGGGTTCAGCTGCAATAAAGCTGCTTTTGGGAAAATCTGCTGTTAATTGACTTCCTCTTTGACAGAGGCAGTCTCTGTTCTACAGAATGAGTGATTTCAGTGGGTCCAATGGAAACAGAGTTAATGTTTGGGTTATTGCTGGTTATAATGTCTCTGTTTTGTTTTGGGGATGCTAGTTTCAGAAAACTTGTTAAATAGGTTTGGATGTTTTTTAAGGGCCATTGTGAGGTTATATCTGTTCTGCTGCTAGAAATGTTTGATATTCCTGTCTTTGCCTCCCATTCTCATTGTTTAATTTGGGTATAGGCCAATTTATGCATGTTTGTGTTTTGAGTGGATTTAGAGGTGTGTATTGTTGTATGTTGCAACTTTGTGGAGCATCTTTGGGCTTGTGTTGTATGAGGGTTTTGTTTGTTTTGCTTTCTCAAGGCTCTTGCAGTGACTGTGTATAAAGAGTTATGTGTTTCTGCAGTTGAAATTGTAACTGGTTGTTTGTTTGCTACTTAAATTTGGCTTTCCATGTTGTGTATGGCATATTGTCTAACAGCATTTTAAAATAGTGAGAAGTTAATACTTGATTTGGGGCCCCTCTTATTATTATTCTTACCCCCTGTAACACAAAAGAACTTTTTATAATAGCAGATAATCTGTCAATTAGTAAAGTTGTCCTTTTTTGACTTAGAAAATTAAACATGGTAGTTGATAGCTGTGTGTCTGCTGTGCTTTGCAATGTTACCTCTAGGTTGTTGGTTCTGTCAGGAGGTGGATTGTGTTGTCCCAGTTGAAATTCTCGCAGTACAAAACCAACAGCTGTCATCGCCAGCAACGCAGTCAGTACATGTACTGTCCACTTCAACGTCAGTAGCTTTGACTTTGCTGATGGTCTGGGCTTGGGTAGGCAGATGTTCTGTGTGCTTTCCCAGTCTGCATCTTCTTCCTCGAGCTGAAGTAGTAGCTGTAGCCACGTTTGCTGTTCTTCCTCTTTTGCAGGATTCAAAACTGCTTGTCTTTTTTCTGGTTCTCTTGTCTCGCTGAGTTCAGTTTGCCACAGCTCAGCTAAGCTTTCTAGGGAGTCAATATCTCTTCTTCCTCCTCCATCAGGCCATCTTTGGCATAGAAGCTGTTCTGAGGCTGGTGAGGGCTGTGGGTTGGTTTCTTGGTAGGAGAGCCACAGTGATGCTTTAACTGTTGTGCATTTGATGTGAGTTGGTTGAACTGGTGGTGACGGAAGAGGCACTTTCACTTCCGCCTCACGGCCGGAGTAAGCTTGCTGTGTCCATGTTGCTGCGTGGTTGTTCTGCAGCGGTCTCATGGCCGCTGTGCAGCCAAAGGGCGTTAGTGGACTGCCCTGACCCCTGCAACAGCAGTCTGTTCGTTGCTCTCCCCGTTGCAGCCCCTGCTGCTGTCGGTGCCCTAGCCCCGAGCCCCGGCTGCCCGGCCACATCCCTGCAGTCTCTCTGCGGTGGTCTCATGGCCATCGCATGGCTAAAGGGAGCTAGAAGATTCTCTTCAGTGTCCTCTATAGACTCGCCGTCTGTTTGTCCGTCATAGTCATCCTCCCCCCTTCTGGGTGAAATGCCTGAACCTGGGGGTGGCGGCAGAAGTGAAGGCTTCACTTCCACCGCGCGGCAGGGGCAACATGGCGGTGCCTCCAGTGACACTCTCCTTCCGCACGCTGACTGTGCAACCGCCGCGTGACGGTCACCCCGTAACAGTCCTGGGGTCGGTGCTGTTCTGTGACGGTCCCCGGCTCCAGCAGCACCACTCGCTGCTCTCTACGGCACGGGCTCAGCTGCAGCCATGGGCGCTGGCACAAAGCCAGCATCCCCCCCACTGCCATGCCATGGCAGTTTATGCCAGTCCATAAACAGATCTCTGGCACCCACTGCAGTGGATTTGTTTACCAATCTCTCCATCATTTGCTGTTTCACCTGTAGTTTCAAGGCTCAGTCTCCTTTCGTCTGAAATACATCTATATACTGTTGCAGTGATGGGCCCTGATCTGACTCATGACTCTGAATCTTAACATAATTTCCTAATTAACATAATTTTAAAATGAGCTAAATGTGAACCTGTTACCACATTCATCTAGGGCTCATCAGCTGAACTTAGGCAGCAGCTCCTGACCAAAGCAGTATAGAAAGTACAAACAAAGATATTTCACAAGTGGAAGGACCATCCTGTCAGTGTTCTGTGGCTGGCTGCACCAGCAAATCACAGAATCATTGAACCTTTTGGGTTGGAAGGGACCTTTAAAGCTCAATCTCCGTGCAGTGAGGGGGGATATCTTTAACTAAATCAGGTTCCTCAGAGCCCTGTCCAAATGGACCTTGAACGTTTCCAGGGACTGGGCATCCACCACCTTTCTGGACAACCTGTACCAGTCTTTCACCACACTCATTATAAAAAATTTCTTCCTTATATCGAATCTAAATCAGCCATCTTTTAGTTTAAAACCATTACTATTGTCTTACTGCAACAAGGTCTACTAAAAAGTCTTTTTCCATCTTTCTTATGAGCCCTCTCTAAGTACTGAAAGGTCTTCCTGAAGCCTTCTCTTTTCTGGGCTGAAGAATCCTCTCATAGGAGAGGTGCTCCAGCTGTCTGAGCATCTTTGTGGCCTCCTCTGGACCAGCTCCAACAGGTCCATGTCTTTCCTGTGCTGAGGACCTCAGAGGTGGATGCAGCATTCTAGGTGAGCTCCCACGAGAGCAGAGGGGCAGAATCATCTCCTTCGACCTGCTGGTCACTCTGCTTTTTGAGGCAGCCCAGGATGTGATTTGGTTTCTAGGCTGCAAGCACACACTGACGAGTCATATCCAGCTTTTCACCCACCAGTACCCCCAAGTCCTTCTTGGTAGGGCTGCTCTCAATCCAGTCATCCCCCAGCCAGTATTGATACTGGGGGTTGCCGCAACCCAAGTGTAGCACTTGGCCTTGTAGAGCCCCCTCCCAGGGGCTCATTTCTCAAGCTTGTCCGAGTCCCTCTGGATGGGATCCTGTCCCTCAGACAATCATAATGTCCTTTCAGTTGCTGTGGCAGGATCGACTCCTTTTCTGAGCTGACACTCAGATCCTTGGACAGAAAAAAGATCCAGTGACAGCAAAAGGAAAGAATAGCATACTTCGTGAAGTGCACAGTGACTTTGTTAGAAAGACCCACTTCTGCAAGAGGAGCTTGAGGGATGAGAGGAAACAGGAGAGGGAGGTTGGTACAATGGCACAGTATGCCATGCCAGAGGGGGAATGGAGTGCTCAGCCTTTTTGTACAGTAGTGTCTTGTATATCAGGGCACTGCAGGTTGAAGAAAACTGCTCAGACTGCTGGATGAAAGCCACTTTCATGAGAAGCTGCTGCCAGTCCTTCATGACAATTTGACACTGGTGTTGTTTTTCCATTGTTCTGAACCAAATGAGGGTGAAGAAAGCAGAGAGAGGTGTGCATCAGTGGTCTTCAGCATTCAGAATGTGGGAGGGAAGGTCTTTCAGATCTTGATAATACTGGGTAATATTCCTCACCTGCAGGCATTTGTGGCTCTAGGCTTGCTTGTAAACCAGAAGGCCAGAAGACAACTGTACAATTATCTGGACTAAATCTTCATGCAAAACAGAAAGCACCACCCTTGTTTGATGCATCAGTCCCAACAAAGAGGAACTAAAAGATATGTTTAAACTTGAATGTTGGATTCCAGCGAATTAGAAAGACAAAACCATGAATGAAGTGGAAGATTCTACAGCCTCCCACGTACACATTAATGTATCTTTACTTAAATCCCATTATTATATATGTGGGTGAAAGCTGCTGCCCAACAAAAAGATCCAGAAAAATCAGAAAAGCAGAGGGCACTGCAGATGCCTGATGCCTCAGAGCTCTCTGGTTTAAAGGAGGGGTTTGTTGGGCTCAGAGGGACTGGCAGGAAGGGCTGGCATGTGAATCGACTATCCACATAGATGTCTTGAACCCATTTCTGAGTGTGTCCATCATATTCGGGAATAAGTGAGAAACTAAATTATAAATAGTAGGGCAAGACTGCTGGGAAAGAAATAAATCCCAGTAAATCAGAACAATCAGTTTGTTCTCCAGTGTTTCCTGTACAAGTAATAAAATCTAATAACTGAGTTGCTGTTAACAGTTAATGACCACTGCATTTGTTAATGGACCCAGACAAATGAGAGCAGTTTAATACAACAAACAGACCATTAGCTGTATTAATGGTTGGCTTGTAGGAGTTAGGGCTCTTATAAACTATATTCTGCAGTTTATAATACCAGCACTTTATAAAATGACCTGGTGTTCTCCAAAAAATAAAAATTAATAAGGATCAGGTGAGCTCTAATGTAGTAGAAAATAAGTATGCATGGTAACTAAGAAAAGCTGATATTAGGTTAAAATCTCTTTTTCTAGTTTGCACTGGAATAAATCAGGATCAACAGCAGACACACAAGTCTTATACAGCTTAAATGAGTGGCAGCTCTGCTTTTGACTTCAATGAGTTTGGGATTGATCTTGTAATTATTATCATTAGAGAGGAATTGGATCTTTTCTTTTCCCCCCCCAGACCACAAATGATTCCACAAATGAGATATTTGGTCTTTAGCAGCTGTCGTTATTTAGAGGTTTAACAAGCACTCTTATAGAAAGAACTATAAAAGGCAAGTGGTATAAATAGACTAAAATTAATACAGGAACAAAACAGAGTTAGTTCCTGCTTCACTTGCCTCTACAGCTCTTTTAATTTTTGTATTTTTATAGTGTATTTAGCTGCAGTTTCATTTACAAGAAGTGTCAGCAGCATTTTTTGCAATGGTTGTTATGAAAGCCACAGTTTTTCCATCACTTTACAGACTGACTGCTGAATGTAACCAGTGTCTGGTAGAAATATGAAGTGGAATGATTTAAGCATTTGCTCTTAACTTGCCAAATGAGGATGACACTAAATTATTACAGAATTATAGGTTACTGAAGAAGGGAATAATTCACACTTTGGTAGGAAAAAGGCTCTAATTTGTGTATAGCTGCAGTGTGACATAAGGCCAGGTTTAAATCATAAGCTTACAACAGAGCTTGGCCAAATTCTTTGGCTTTGTTCATGGAGCTGAATTGCAAGTTTTCCAGATAGACCCCCAAAAACACAAGAGAGAAGTTGCATAAACTTATCCTTGTGGTCACTGTGACCTGAAGGAAGAATGCAGGAGTAAACTCAGAGAGTTGTTCCCATCTATGGCCATTCATCCACCTGCAGGAAATGGTGCCTAAGCCAGTCTAAAGAGGTGTCACTCTGCAGTTTTTTACTTAGATACGGAAATTACAATCCAGGGGAACAGAATAGGCTCACAGGGTCTCTCCTAGATTCATCATATCTCAGCCATGCTGTTCCATGTTCTTCCACTGTTGATTCCTCTCAGCTGGCAATTTGTGGTTTAAGAAGTTCCTGAGCCAGGGTTTATCTCATGGTCAGTAGCCACTAGTAAGTCTATCCTCCATAAATATCTAGTCCTTTATGAGGCCACTTATATTTCTGCCCCCCATTTTTGGCAATGAATTCTCAATTATTTTGTGAAAAGGTGTTTGCTTCTATATGTTTTAAACCTGTGACGTCAAAATTTCTGTGACTGCCCTTTAGGTCGTGGCTGGGAAAGAATGAAAAATCCCTTCCCATTCATCCAGCTCATACAGTTTTTGACTGTACAGATGTCTCTCACATTTTCCTCTTCAGTCATTCCTTCCCAGACCCAGAAATCTCAAGCTAGAGAGTCTCTCTCCCTTCTCAACCATATTTCACGCCTTTCATTATCGTCATCATCTTTTTTCTGTGCATTTCCTAGTTCTAGTCTGCAGTTTTTTAAATGCAGGGAGAAGTGGGCTTGCACATAATAAATGGTATGGATGTATCATTTATAAAGTGCCTGAGTGACAGTTTTGGCATTGCCGTCAGTTCTGTTTCTAATAATTACCAATAGTCAATTTGTCTTTTTGACTGTTGGTGAGCACTAAGCTGTTTTTTTTTCCAGGAGGTTCTCCACCACTACACCAAAATCTTCTCTCAGAGTGGCAGGTTATCAAACCTGCTTGTTTATCCTGTAATTTACCCATAATTCAGATTACATTGCCTCTTGTGCTTTATTTTCTGTTTGTTGTCATTGCATGTCTTCCAGCACGCTGCTGCTCAGGCGCATCAGATCTTTTCGTTCTTCTCAGGGGGTTTCTGGAACAACTCTGTGTCATCAGCCAACTGCTCAGGAAACCATCCAGCTTGGCAGGAAGCACTGGGAAGAGCCCAGCCTAGCTGAACACTGGAGGGCACAGAATGAATCACTGTGCCATGCCTGGAGCCCGGTCTCCGAGGTGCTGCGGAGAAAGAGAAGGGAATCCATGCTCCTGCAGTCCTGCCTGGCTCCCGGAGCTGTGCAGGGATGATCAGCGCTGTCATCACCAGATGGTGCTGCTGCATTCAGCCTCGCAAGGTCATTGTGTGTACGGATGTTTCGATTCCTTGAAGAAAATACTGAACTGGGGATGTTTTTCCACTGTGCAGATGTCTGGAGAGTAGGAAGGGTATGTTCTGACTTCGTGTCACTCCTCAGTTCTCTTTGAGAACAGGACATTTGGCCTTTGGCTGGGAGTTCAGAATAGGGGTGTGTTCAGATGCTGTTTGAGATGATCAGTTCCAGAATGTTCCAGTGTCTGAGTGGATAAACAAAATTAATTAGATTCACATCATATGCATCCACATGACTGATTTTTCCTCCAGCAGAAAACTGAGTCCCCCTCGGCCCTGGCCTGGGACGGGACGGGGTGGTGGCCATGACCTTTCGTCCATGGCAGCTGCTGGCCCGGAGCAGAGAGGCTCCTGCAGAAAGGCAGTGGCAGCCACGGAGCGGGTCCTGCAGTGCTTGGAGCAGCAGCAGCGCATGGCACAGAGTGGAGCAGGCCTGGAGTGGCCCGAAGCGGGCACAGAGCGGCAGCAGCGCATGGAGTGGAGCGGACCAGCTCCCACAGCAGCTCGGAGTGAGATGGGGGAGAGCAGACAGTGAGCAGTGAGCTCGGATGTCCCGCCGTGCCCAGCCCAGCCCAGGATGCCGGAGCAGAGGGAGCGGCAGCAAGCAGGATGGGCCAGAGTGTTCCCACGCCTGGGAGCGGAACAGAGCGGAGAGGAGGAGCGCAGCCAGCAGAGCTACTGCCACTGCTCAAATTTGCAACTCAGAGAGAGAGAGAAGCCACGCTGAGCAGGTTATTTCTGGATAGGACTCTGGTGAAAACTATTGGGGTATAGAGACTGAGCTGAATCGCAGAACCTGCGACCCGGGGGAGGTGTGGATCTGACTTGGAGGGGTCCCCTGAGAGCTCGCTCGCCTGAGAGGGACCCCACATAGCAGGGAAAAGACTCAGAGCTTTAACTCCCTGTAACCCGTGGTGAGGATGATGGTGGAGTGGGTTGTCCCCCCGCAGCCCATGAAGGACCATGGGGGGTGCAGAGACCCCCCGCACCCACATAAAGAGAGATTTCAGCTATGGCCCTGAGAGTTCTCCTCCTGCATTGATGCAGGGGGCCAAAGGGTGGTTCAAAAGTGTATTTAACACTGTTATATTCTCACTTGTTAGTTTTTATCCTGTCAGCAATAAATTTGGATACTATCCTCCTGTTGAGTCTGTCTTGCCTGTGTGAACCTCTCTCAAGCTTTAGCAATTTTTGGGAGGGTTTGAATCCGTCCAGAGTAAACCCATGACACATGGTCTAGTAACCATGGCAGTAGCGGATCAGGGTTGGACTTGATAAACTCAGATGTCCCTTCCAACCTGGCTGATCCTATGATTCTATGATTTTATGATTCTTAAGCTAAGGGGAAAGGGAGGGATAAACCTTCTTAACCTAAGGGGAAGGGGAGGGAAGAACCTTCTTAACCTAAAGGGAAGGGGAGGGATAAACCTTCTTAACCTAAGGGGAAGGGAAGGGAAGAACCTTTTTAACCTAAAGGGAAGGGGAGGGATAAACCTTCTTAACCTAAGGGGAAGGGGAGGGAAGAACCTTCTTAACCTAAGGGGTAGGGGAGGGAAGACCGTTCTTAACCTAAGGGGAAGAAGAGAGAAGAACCTTAACCTAAGGGGAAGGGGAGGGACGAAGTGTGGGCAGGAGAAGGGAAGGGAAGGGAGGGAGCTGTCCATAGGGATGGGGAGGCCAGGAGCTGCCTGGTTTTGCTGGCTGGCTCAGTTGGGCCCAGCATCAGCTGCAGCTCCAGCTGCGCTGAGAAGCTGACTCGTCCCTCGGTCTTTCGGTGCTGTTGGAGGGACGCTGGTTGTGTCGGTGGAGAGGATTATTTTGTTACTGCCCGTCGAAAAGCGGACAAGGCTGCAGTCCGCATGGTGGAGTAGGAGGGGCAGTCATCTTCAGTCATGACTTCAAGGGCTGGAAGAGAGAGGAATGGAGCCAAGGTCAGAGCCTGGATCTGCAGGGACTTGAGGAGCCCCTCCTGAAAGGCCATCCCAGCCAGTTTTGCCATGGCCAGGAGGGAGAAGGGGTCAACAGGATGAGCGGGAAGGTGCTGGCCCTTGATGCCCCCTGTGCCCCTGAAATATGTCCCTGCTCTGCCCACAGTGCAGCTTGTCAATGCAGGGAGCAGAGCCCTGTGCAGGTGGGGCAGGGATTGCAGTTCCGTGCCCAGGGTCTGTGCTCCTCCCCACCAGCCCCCAGTGAGAGCCC
>NW_021940750.1:37572303-37746521 GCF_001715985.3 Manacus vitellinus | reverse complement strand
TTCCCCAGCCCCAGGCTGCCAGTGTGGCTTCAGCCAGGTGTCCCCTTCTCACCATTGAGGGATCCACACTGAGAACCTGGAGGCCTCTGAGTGCCAGGCGATGCCTGTCTGGGCACTGGCTCTGCAGGTTCCTTGACAGGATGGGCAGGACCCTGTCATGACACTCTCTCCCATCCAGGTAGTCCAGGAGCTGGAAGGCAGAGAGCAGTGATGGGGTTCCCATGCAGCAGGAGCCTGGAGCTGCCCAGGGCTGGGCCCAGGCAGCAGCACAGGGCGCAGGCACCGTCCCGGGCAGCTGCGGCTCTGAGAGGGTAGAGAGGGGGAGGCAGGCGGGCAAGGCAGCGCTCGCCATCGGGCTCACCTCGACAAGGAAGGCCAGGGCAGGGAGCTCCCAGCGAGGTTGGTCCCTGCTGAGCAGCCCAAGCAGGTGGATTGCCATCTGGGAATGGAAGGGGACCAAGACGCTGCGCATCTCCCTGTCAGGAGGAAAAACAGAGCCATCGAACCTGAGCTGGGTGGGCAAAGCTCTCCAAGGATTGACTCCAGAACAGAGGCCTGGATTTTTCCCACCAGCCCTGGACAAAATAGGGATGTTTTGGGAGGTGGTTCCTCCTGTGCACCTGCCTCTCACTGCCTTTTCCAATCTGCTCTGCCATCCCTGGATGTCAAGGCCCTCTGGCCCACACCCACAGGGGCTGTGTGGGATGCCCCGTGCCAAGGGGAGAGGTGACAGAGGCAGTGGGGAGAAGGGTGTCTCACCTGGCCAGCAGCCCCACTGCATAGTGGTGGGTGTCACAGCACAGCAGTGTCTCCCAGCCACACTTCCCTTCAATGGCCACCATCTCATTCTCCCAGTGCAGGCGGCAGAGCAGGGCCTTCAGGGTCTGTACTGCAAACCTGTGTGCAGAGCAAAGGCCAGGTCATACTGGGAGCCCTGGCCCCAGCCCCAAGGGCATGGGAGGGATAGAGGACTGGGATGCAGCACCTGTTGGGGTTACTGGGAAGGCCATGTTCCTCCTGGCATCCCCTCCAGAAAATGTTGACATCTTCTGGCATCTGCTCTGTGCTCATAAAAATTTGGAAGAGCAGAGCCATGAGGAGCTGTGGGGCATAACTCATCAGGGTCTCTTGGCACTTGGGCTCCTGCATGATGAGCCACAGTGCCAGGGTTGCCTGCAAGAAAACCACACAGAGACAGCGCTCAGTGCAAGATATCCATGTGGCTGGGCTCGAGTGTGGGAGGGAGAGGCCATGGGAGACCCAGGAAGAGCAGCCAGCCTGGTGTCCCTGAACCTGCCCCTCAGATGGATTTGCAGTCCAATGCCTGAGGCAGGGAGATGCAGTGGTAGGGGACGTGACCTGGGGAGGAGCAAAGGCCAGATCCAGAAACTCACAGCCAGGGCAAAGATGTCTGTGTCGTCGCCATCAGAAGTGGACACGCTGTGCACTGGCCAGTCCTCCATTGCTGGGAGCAGTGTTGGCAGCACCTTCTCCACTGTTGTTCCCGAGGAGGCAATGCTGCTCCACATCATTGCAGCAGCTCTGTGGAGTCAGAGCTCTGCGTCAGGGGTGTCTCAGCCACAGCACCATGGCCTGGGCAGCTGTGGGGGCCCAGGTGACAGAGCCAAAGTGCCTTCAGAGGCAGAGAGGGCACATGGCTGTAGGATCAGGGGCTGATAGGCCAGGGCTGGGAAATGGAGGGACCAGGGTTTCCTGGAACTCTCCATCTCTCTGGCAGACCAGGTGGGACAGGCTCTAGAGGGTGATGGGTTGTAAGGGTTGATGATCCCTGAGCCACCAAGGCATCTGGGCCATGTACCTGTCACACGCTGGGGCACAGCGCAGGAGAGTCATCACAACCTCATGAGGGTTTGTGTCAGCGAGGCTGCGGATGTCAATGTGCTGCCTGACATCTGGAGACACGTGGAAGGTGAGGCACTGGTGGATGTACCTCACGATGGCTGGAACCTGGAAGGGGAATGGGGGAGAGTTGTCAGAGCTGCCAGAGCAAGCAGGGTGCCCAGTTTCCCCGAAGAAGGGCTTCCCTTCCCACCACACAGTGCAGCCTCAAAGGCTTAGAGGGCTCAGCAGACCCGGTTTGAGGGGCCACAAGACCCCTGGTGGGCAGGAGCCCTGGTCAAAGCCTGCTTGCCTGCTTGCTTCTGATTTTAGGCACCTTTCTCCTCTAAAAAGTTCAGACTGGGAGCTGTCTTGGGTTTCTGTGGCCAGGTCTTGGTAGCAGGGTTCTACAGGGGTGGTCTCTGTCAGAAGTTGCTCAAAGCTTCCCCCATGTGGCAGAGCCAATGCTGGCTGGCTCCAGGACAGAGCTGCCCCTGGCCAAGGCCAAGCCACCCAGGAATGACAGTAATGCCACTGTGATCCCATATTTAAGAGGGGAAAGAAAATTCTTGTGCAGATGCAAATTGCAGCCAGGGAAGAATAGAGTGAGAACATGTGGACCACAACATGGAAAGCAAGGAGGAGGAGGAACTCCGGGTGTTGGAGCTGAGGTTCCCTTGCAGCCCGTGGTGCAGATCCTGATGAAGCAGCTGTGCCCCTGCAGCTCATGGAGGAGCACCAGGGTGCAGAGATCCCCCTGCAGCCTGTGGGGGAGCCCCCGTGGCAGTGGGTGGATTGTCAAAGGAGGTTGTAAACCCGTGAGAGGCCCATGGTGGAGCTGGCTGCTGGCAGGGACCTGCAGCCCACAGACAGAGCCCACGCAGGACCAGGTTTCCCTGGCAGGACTTGTAGCCCTGTGGGGTCCCATGCTGGAGCAGCTTGTTCCTGAAGGCCTGCATCCCATGGAGGCACCTGGATGAGAGGCAGCCAAGCCCCCTGCCACAGCGACACCAGAGCCCACAAGTGCTCACCTCTGCCATGCACTGGTTCTCATCATCCCAGCGGAAGAATGGGACCAGGCTCTGGTGCACATCCGTCTTTCCCTCTTCTGCTACCAACTCCATCAGCTCTCGGAAGAGGCGAATGGAGAGTAGCTGCACGTGGGTGTTGTCCTGATGCAAAAGAAGACAAAAAAGACCTCAGCACTGGCTGCTCCAGGCCCAACAGGCAAAAATGGAGTTCAAAAACCCCCAGGCCATGAAGATTCCTGGCAGCACCAGAGCCTTACATTGTCAAAGAGAGGCCGAAGTGCCTCAGCCAGCTTTGGGGCAGCGGAGCTGAACGCCTGAAGATCTTCGTCCCGGAGCACATTGAGGAACACAGAGAGGGTCATTCCGACCAGCTCTCCATCTTGATGGTGCAGCAGCTCCAGGAGGTTTTCAGCCAGGCTGCAGATGCTTTCGGCCTGTGTGGAACACAGTGCTGTGCTGTGAAGCCCTGAACAGCTGCCCCACCAACAGCTCTCTGGTGGTGCAACCCCACAAAGCCCAGAGGACCAAGGCCTGTCCCACAGGGCCTGGTCAGTTGCACAGGGAGGCAGGAGAGCTGGGAGCAGCAGCCACAGCTCCCAAAGCCCAGCCAAGCCCAAGTGCCTGCGTTCCCCAGCCCCAGGCTGCCAGTGTGGCTTCAGCCAGGTGTCCCCTTCTCACCATCGAGGGATCCACACTGAGAACCTGGAGGCCTCTGAGTGCCAGGTGACGCCTGTCTGGGCACTGGCTCTGCAGATTCCTTGACAGGATGGGCAGGACCCTGTCATGACACTCTCTCCCATCCAGGTAGTCCAGGAGCTGGAAGGCAGAGAGCAGTGATGGGGTGCCTGGGCAGCAGGAGCCTGGAGCTGCCCAGGGCTGGGCCCAGGCAGCAGCACAGGGCACAGGCACCGTCCCGGGCAGCTGTGGGTGTGAGAGGGCAGAGAGGGGAGGCAGGCGGGCAAGGCAGTGCTCGCCATCAGGCTCACCTCGACAAGGAAGGCCAGGGCAGGGAGCTCCCAGCGAGGTTGGTCCCTGCTGAGCAGCCCAAGCAGGTGGATTGCCATCTGGGAATGGAAGGGGACCAAGACGCTGCGCATCTCCCTGTCAGGAGGAAAAACAGAGCCATCGAACCTGAGCTGGGTGGGCAAAGCTCTCCAAGGATTGACTCCAGAACAGAGGCCTGGATTTTTCCCACCAGCCCTGGACAAAATAGGGATGTTTTGGGAGGTGGTTCCTCCTGTGCACCTGCCTCTCACTGCCTTTTCCAATCTGCTCTGCCATCCCTGGATGTCAAGGCCCTCTGGCCCACACCCACAGGGGCTGTGTGGGATGCCCCGTGCCAAGGGGAGAGGTGACAGAGGCAGTGGGGAGAAGGGTGTCTCACCTGGCCAGCAGCCCCACTGCATAGTGGTGGGTGTCAAAGCACAGCAGTGTCTCCCAGCCACACTTCCCTTCAATGGCCACCATCTCATTCTCCCAGTGCAGGCGGCAGAGCAGGGCCTTCAGGGTCTGTACTGCAAACCTGTGTGCAGAGCAAAGGCCAGGTCATACTGGGCGCCCTGATCCCAGCCCCAAGGGCATGGGAGGGATAGAGGACTGGGATGCAGCACCTGTTGGGGTTACTGGGAAGGCCATGTTCCTCCTGGCATCCCCTCCAGAAAGTGTTGACGTCCTCTGGCATCTGCTCTGTGCTCATGAAGATTTGGAAGAGCAGAGCCATGAGGAGCTGTGGGGCATAACTTATCAGGGCCTCTTGGCACTTGGGCTCCTGCATGATCAGCCACAGTGCCAGGGTTGCCTGTAATAAAACCACACAGAGACAGCGCTCAGTGCAAGATATCCATGTGACAGGGCCCGAGTGTGGGAGGGAGAGGCCATGGGAGACCCAGGAAGAGCAGCCAGCCTGGTGTCCCTGAACCTGCCCCTCAGATGGATTTGCAGTCCAATGCCTGAGGCAGGGAGATGCAGTGGTAGGGGACGTGACCTGGGGAGGAGCAAAGGCCAGATCCAGAAACTCACAGCCAGGGCAAAGATGTCTGTGTCGTCGCCATCAGAAGTGGACACGCTGTGCACTGGCCAGTCCTCCATTGCTCGAAGCAGTGTTGGCAGCACCTTCTCCACTGTTGTTCCCGAGGAGGCAATGCTGCTCCACATCATTGCAGCAGCTCTGTGGAGTCAGAGTTCTGCGTCAGGGGTGTCTCAGCCACAGCACCATGGCCTGGGCAGCTGTGGGGGCCCAGGTGACAGAGCCAAAGTGCCTTCAGAGGCAGGGAGGGCACATGGCTGCAGGATCAGGGGCTGACAGGCCAGGGCTGGGAAATGGGAGGGACCAGGGTTTCCTGGAACTCTCCATCTCTCTGGCAGACCAGGTGGGACAGGCTCTAGAGGGTGATGGTTGTAAGGGTTGGTGACCCCTGAGCCACCAAGGCAGCTGGGCTCTGTACCTGTCACACGCTGGGGCACAGCGCAGGAGAGTTGTCACCGCATCACAGGGGTGTGCCTCAGCGAGCCTGCGGATGTCAATGTGCTGCCTGACATCTGGAGACATGTGGAAGGTGAGGCACTGGTGGATGTACCTCACGATGGCCGGCACCTAAACAGGGAGTGGGGAAGAGTTGGAGAGTTGTCAGAGCAAGCAAGTTGTCCAGCTTCCCCCAAGAAGTGCTTCTCTTCTCACCACAGAGTGCAGCCTCAAAGGCTTAGGGGGCCCAGCAGACCCAGCTTGAGGGACCCCTGCAGCACTTGAGCCCTGGCCAAAGGCTGCTTACTTGCTTCCGACTGGAGACACCTTTCTCCACTAAAAAGTCCAGATTGGGAGCATCGATGACACTCTGAGTGGGGGTGGTGTCATCGTTTCCAATGCCCTCAGTCGTGGCATCACCCTCTGCCATGAGATCAGTTGGTTCGGTTTCAGCGTTGATTGTGTCGTGGGTCAACGCAGTCTCAGGCTTTGCTGTGTCATCCATTGGTGCTGTGGCTGAGCTTGATGTGCCGTCGATCGGCATTGGCGCAACGTCAGCCTTGGCCAGGAGATCATTGTCAGTGCCTGTTCTGTCATCAGCCAAAGCAGTGTCAGGCTTTGCTGTGCTGTCCATTGGTGCCCCGTCAGAGTTTGAAGTCCCATCAGTGAGCATCGGTGCCATGTCAGCCTTGGCCATGACATCAGTCGCTGCAGTGTCAGAGCCGATTGTGTCATCAGCCAAAGCGGTGTCAGGCTTTGCTGTGCAATGAGACAGTTCGATGTCATCCTTCCCAGTGAGAGCGGCCAGTGCGGTGTCAGGGTTGGCCGTGTCCTTGGTCACAGCGGTGTCAGAGGTTTCCGTGCTGTCAATCGGTGCAGTGCTGACATCAGGCTTCTCCTCGATCTCAGTTGTCCTGGTGTCAGGCTCTGCCACAACCTCAGGTGGTGTGGTCCTGGGTGTTCTGCGCCGAATTCCCATGAATTTCAGAAACCTCTGCACCAGAACAAAAGGCAGGGAAGAGAGAGAAGTCGGATGGAGTGATCCACCAGTAGTGCCAGGTTGAGCAGTGACAGCAGGCCCAGCCCAGGGGGGGATGGCTGCAGGTACCTGAACTGCTCTGCGGAAGCGGCCATGGGGGCGTTCCTGTTCCTCTGTCCGGTTCTGGTCTGGATCTGTCAAAGAGCGAGAGCAGGCAGAGCTGAGGGGCTGCAGGAGAGGCCAGGGAACAGAGCCCAGCCCTGCACTCCAGAGACAGGGCCGGCCCTGGCATGCCCAGTGGATGGAGCACGGATGCTGGGGAGGTCAGCCTTGGCCCCTCTTCCTCCCTCCCTTTCTCTGAGTGTGCCCACAGGGGATGGGAAGGGGCCAAGCTGGTTGCAGCCAGTAGCCCTGTGGCCCAGCTCCAGCACTCACCCTGCTGCAGGGGTTGGAAGTGTTGCATCTCCTCAGGTTGTTGTGCTGAGGTAGCCCCAGGGCCTTCTCTCTTCCTCTTTGGCCTGAGCAGCCTGCACAGGCCGGAGCGTCTCCCCGCCATCCCACACGTTGACCTTGTGGGTACAAGAGACGCCTCGGAAAAGACCCTGGTCTTCAAGTCTCACAGAGTGTCTTCAAGGGCACCTTCCCCAGGGAGTGGGAATGCCCAGGAAGAACTCCGGAACACAAAGTCGAGTGGTCTGGCCTCGAGGGCACCTTCCACAGGCACTGGTGATGCCCAGAAAAGCTCCGGGTCACCAAGGCCCGTGGCCTGGCCTCGAGGGCCACGCCCACAGGGAGCGGGGATGCCTCAGAAAAGCTCTGGGTCACCAACTCCCGTGGGCTGGCCTCGAGGGATCTTGCTTTAAAAAGAACTCTCGGAAATGCTTCGGATCAGTGACGAATGAGTTGGCTGCGAGGAGACTCCTCACAGCACGGCTCAGTCCCGTCCTGACCAGACGCGTGCTCCGAGCACTGTGGCGTGGCCGCGTTGTCGCCCAACACCTATATCAGGGCGTGTCACAAAGGGCCCTTGGACACACTGCCCTGTGCCATCCCATTGACGACGGTCACCATGTCACAAAGGGCTCTGTGACACACAGACACATGCCCTGGGGCTTCCCCCATTGTGGCCAACCTGCCCCAGGTTGGAATGAGTGCATTCCCTAAAGCATCTGAGACAGCTGGATGTGAACTTTAGGAACGGCTGCAAAAAGCAGCAAACACTCCCCTCCTGTGCCACTGCCCTGAGTCCTGGCAGGGGTAGTGCCCGTCTCCTGCCTCAAAGACCTGTGCCCCTGGGGAACTTCTCTGCCACAGGGCAGCCAAAGCCAACAGGCATTCATGGCTGTGCTCTTGCAAGGGGCTGTTGGGAGGAGCTGCTGCAGCAACTGCTGGCAAGCCTCGGCATCTGTCAGAAGGCAGAAGCTGTGGCTCCTTGCTGGAACGATTTCTTCACGGAAGTGATTACCTGCAGCACAAAAACATCTTTGCTGGGAAGGCACAGAAGAATCTGGCCTTTAATAAACCTAAATTCAGGAAAGCATTACTTCCCATTACTCAACACAGGCAGTTGAAAGAAGTGGCAAACTTCCCAGTTTAACTGAATTGGGACGACTCGAGAATGTCAAAGGTTTGGAAGTTTGCTTCCCCTCTCAAACCTGCAACTCCTTTGCCTTCACATGGTCCACTGAGAGTCAATTTCAAAAACTAAACAGAAGCAAAAAAATCTGGCATTGTTTGGTTTGCAAACAATTATTTATTAAGGGAAAGGAATAAAATAATTCTGGTAAATGATAAAAGCTCTTTTAGGGAACAAAAGTTCCCTCAGTGTTCCAAAAGCACCCCAAACAAGGGAGGATATGGTAAAAACACTAATCCTGCCTCTGGTGCAGAGAGCCAGGAAAGCCTTTGAAGGGCTCTCAGCAAAGTAAAATCTGTATTGGATGATTTGGAGTTGAGAGAGCGAGTGCTCCAGCCTTTCTAAGGCCTTCCCACTCATCCTGTGGACACTCATGCAGGTGCTTTAAAGTTCAGGCTGTCTTGAAATCTTGCCTGCAGCCATGAGGGAGTCCAGGGGAAGTCTTCTAAGAACTGTGGGTTGGCCCTGGTGGTCAGGGTGGATTCTGCCCTGGTTCACGTGGACAGCTCCAAGGGACAGCTCTAAGTAAGAAGGAGAGAGAGGACAAAAGTGCCAAGTGACAACTAGTGATGCTCTTGAGAAGGGAGATAGGGGGTTTTTTATTTGAGGGTGTCATGAAAGCAGCGGAGTGGTGAATCAAGACACGGAAGTGAGAGCAGAGACACAGATGACAGAAAGAAATGTTTGTTTTGGACCAGCTCGCTGCTGTGGGATGGAGGAAGCCAAAAAGTTATGAATATTCAAAGAAGGGAAAATAAAACTCCCCAGAATGATCACAGCTCATGCTAGAATGCATTTCAGAAGGAACATCAATGTCCACTCCCCTACACCCCACCCCATCCAAAAACCCTCAAATAATTAAATCTTCGAGTCTTTCATGAGAAAGGAGTACTCTGTGTTTACTTGGCCATGCCTGCTGTTAAAAGATCTGGAGCTGGTCACTGCTGGACACAAGATCCCCTAGTGTGTGGTGGCTGGATTTTGTACAGTTATGCAATTTCTAAGGTGAAGCCTGTGTTCCTCCCCAGGGTGAGCTGTCCCATCTGAGCTCCAAAAAATCTTCCACACTTCTTTTTTCTGGTTAATAGGGAGAGATCAAGGAACTTAGAAGCCTCAGAAGGAGGCATGTCAGAAATCTGATTTCAGACTCTACTAGGTTTTCTGTCAGAAAACCTGCTTCCCTGTGAGGAATGATGACATTACTGAAGCTGTTCCACCTGCTCTCTCCAGAGGAGGCAATGGGAAGCCCCCTGCTCTTCCCGAGGCTGGAATGAGCCTTGGCTTGGTGCTCCTGCAAAACTTGGAGCTCTGGAAGAAGAAAAGAGCATGGGCAAGGGGGCAAGGAAGAAAGGGAGTGGGAAATCTGGGGCAGTCTGCTCTGGCATGGCTAGAATGGGAAAGATGAAGGGTTGAGGTGAGAAGAGTGGTCTGGAAAAGTACAAGAAAAGAAACGAGGAAAGAAACACACCCTCAAAAAAGGATGGAAGCTCTCAACCAGCCTCGGCACCATCCAGCTGCGCTGGGGTTGTTCAAAGGACCACATCCTAGGCATTGCAACCTCGCTGGGACGATGTCAGCCAAACAGTGCCACAGGGAAAGCAGGATTTTCTTGTTTGCTACTCAGTCACCCCATTTTGCTGTGAACTTTGGAAAGCAGTTAAAAAATCTTTTCATTCCGACTTTATTAAGAAAGTGCGATCAAAGCTCCCAAGAAACGCGCCCCAAAACAAAGCCAGTGCCAAAAACGTTAATCCGCTACAATTACTGCCCAACCGGTAGAGCTGTTCCAATAAAGATTCCAAGGCAAACCCAGCCCATCCCGATGTGCTCCTCCGTGCGGGCGGCTGGGGCAGCGCTGCCCTGGGTCACTGCTCTGGCCGTGCAGGCGCCGAGATGCCGCAGGTCGGAGCAGGGGCAGGCTCAGCCCTCGCCGGGAGATGCGGAGCGGCGGGTTTGGAGCCCGGCGGGCGGGGCGGAGGTTTGTCCCGGCCTTGTCAGCGGCTCTGTGTCCCCGCCGCGCTTCTCGGGCGGGCCAGGCGGCTCCTCCCGCGGCCAGCTCGGTCCTCCCGGCCGGGCCTGGCTAAAGGCGGGGGCGGGAGACGAAGGGAGCGGAGCCGAGCCGAGCGAGCCGAGCCGCTCCCCAGCCGGCCCGCCCCCGCGGCGCGGCTTCGCGGCTCCTCCCCCCCGGCACCGCCCCGCGCCCAGGTGCCCCGAGCCGAGCACAGCCGGCCGAGCTCAGCCTCGCCCAGCCCAGCCCACAACCCAACCAACCCAACCGAAGCCGCCTCCCCCTGTGGCATTAGGAGGGCGGCCGGGCGGTGGGAGCGCTGCGCGAGGGGCGGGCGGTGCCGGCGGTTCCGCAGCTCCGGCATGGCCCGTGGGGCGGGCGCCGGTTGCCGCCGCCCGGCCCTTGAGGTGCGGCGGAATGGCTGCTGCCGGCCCGGCAAGAGAGGCTGGGATGTGCGTGTCCCCGGCGGAGAGATCGCTGTCGGCTGTGCTCCGGCTCCCGGGCGGGGCGGGCCATGTCCGGAGCCATGAAGTTCAACGGCGACTTGAAGGTGCGCATCGGGAGGCGGCTGGGGGCTGCAGCCCCCGCTGGTCTCTCCGGCACTCGCTCTTCCGCAAGGGCTACCAACTCCTGGATCCCTATGTCACCGTCAGCGTGGACCAGGTGCGCGTGGGGCAGACCAGCACCAAGCAGAAGACCAACAAACCCACCTACAACGAGGAGTTCTCGGCCACGGTCTCCGACGGCCATCAGATCGAGCTCTCCGTGTTCCACGACACCCCCATCGGCTACGATGACTTCGTGGCCAACTGCACCTTGCCCTTCCAGGACCTCCTGCGCTCCGCCGGCCCCAGCGACAGCTTCGAGGGCTGGGTGAGTGGCCGCTTTCTGTGGGGGAGAAGCTGAGCCGGACTCCTCTCGCAATGAATGGAGACGCCGGAAGGGGACTCGCAGAGCTGGGGCTTGTCCTCGCCTGCCTGTGCCGCAGCCGCGCGATGTGTCTGTGTCTGCATGGACACAGGGCTGTTCTTCCCGCACGTCTTTGTGCCCCTCTGCTTTAGGTTGGCATAGGCTGCTGCTGCAGCTGATGCATTTGGGGACCCTAAGAGCAAAATGTCTCAGGTGTGGTAGCTGGAGGGTGCAGCCGCTGGAGCAGTCTTTCCTCTTTGTAGACTACCATAAGACTTGGAATAGATAACTGAGAGGAAGGTGTCCATTCCTCCTCTTGCTTAGCACTGCACAGAGACGTACTTGGAGACGTGGATAGCTGGGGTTGTATTTCTGCTCAGCTCTCCACATGCTTGCACAAGAGTTTGCTGTGTGCCTGTGAATTTCTGGGACTTCTTACCAGAATGTCGGGAGTAACCTTGTGTCTGTTCTGTCCAGTGTTGTTCTGGGTGAAGACAGTTTCACATAGAGCTAGTTCTAGGTTATTTCCAAGTCAATGTCACTTGCATCCAGCCCGGAGAACCTCCTTTATGCCTTAGTCGTGATGTCAGAGAAATAGTACAGGCTCTAAAGTTGCACCTTTGTTTCCAGGACTGTAAAGGAGGAGCAAGTGATTGTGTTGATCCAGACAATAGTTTGCTTATGAGAGTTAGGGGGAAAAGGCATTTCTTCAGAGTAGAGAAGGTGCAGAAGAGATGAGAATTTTTGAGGCTAAGCTAGATGTCAACATTTTGAGGCAGCATGTGCAGTCAGGTAACCAGCAGAATAAATCAGATGGGGAGGAAGGAGAGCTGAGTGTAGAGAACAGATTGACATCTTGATCCTATCACAAGGAGATCAGTGGTGCTTTCTGCTCTCAGCCAGGGTCTGTGGCTGAGGTGTGATGCTTCACCTTTGGGGTGCTTAGAGTGATTGATGGATAGGTGTAGATTGATGCTGTTTTTGTTGTTTATTATGGAGTGCTCAGGTACCCTATGGATAGGCTTGAAGTTGATGTCCTGAAGGTGTTGTCTCTGAGACAATTAGTGCTGCAACTGAGTGTGGGACAGAAGGGCCCCAGTCCAGCTCCAATGGCTGAGCTGAGGTGTCACCTCAGGCAGAGCAGAGTTACTGGGGGTTTGCTCAGTGGGTGCGTGCCCAGCTTGCCAGGCTCCCTGGAGAGAAACTGCTGGTGGGACTTGTGCTAAAGCAGCTATACATATGGCCCAGAGCCCTGCAGACAAGGCAAAGGAGTGAGCTCAGGAGAGTGAGCTGTGGTTTTGAGGGTTTTCTTCATGTTTGCTTTGCTGGGGGTGTTTCCTCTTTGCTGTTGAGTGAGGCCCTGTCCTCTTGGGATGCTGGAATTGTGGTTGTGCTGGGGCTGGCTACATGTGGGATTGGACTGCTGTGCTGCAGAGGTGGTGGCCTTATTCCCATGACTAAAATATCTGTCATCATATTGCTCCAATATGGATGCATGCACATTTCTTTCATTTCATGTGCTGTTTCTTTCATTTCATCCATCCAGCAGTGCTGATTTTTAGGGCTGATGCAGTCTGAAATAGTCATCTGGTCTTTGGTGAGGGAAAAGTTTCTAAGCCTTGCTGGATAGACATGTGTTTTATGAACTCCTGTACCTGTGAGCTGATGGGTGCAATGCGTTGAAAAATCGGCAATTTTTTTGAATTAGACTGATCTAAACTGATGTTATATCTCGGCACTTACACAGAGACTAAGAGCTGCTCTCCTTTCTAGTTAATGTCTGGAAATTACAGCTGATGTGGATTTACTGGGGAGTGAACAAGTGTTGTCTTCTGTTCCCTTTCTCCTCTCCCCTCCCTTGTGATTTGCTTTTTTAGCCTCTTGCATAGCGTGCAGCCAGGGTCACATGATGACAGGGAACAGCATCTTGCCCTGATAATTGAATATGTCTTGATAAATGCAGCAAGGCTGTCACGGGTGTTTGTGTATGAGAAGGATAGGAAATGCTGGTTTCTACTAACCCAGGGTCCACGAACTGCTGGCACAATACAAAATACCACAAGGAACTGTAGATTATTTGCGACACCTTAACTTCTGCCCTTTTCCATCCCCAAAACAAAAGCACAGATAGGCAAGGAATGAGTGAATAAAATGTGGGGAAAATTGGTGAATCCCCAACATTTAACCTGGTTTATGCTCCCTTGGCTGTGCACGATTTTTGATTTTGATTTGAAATAGAACTTTTATGTTTACCAAAATTTTCAGAGACAAAGATAACAGTATATTGGGAATCTCCAAATGATTGATAACAGCCAAAGAGGGCAGGGCAGTTTGCTGCCTCTGCTCCCTGAGCTCTCCTCCACAGAGTGAAGCTGCCTGGGAATTACCTGTGCAGTCCCTCAGCTCACCTTCTGGCCTGAAAGTTTTGGCAAGAGTTCTCAGGCTCATGCTGCTCTGTTTATACACATGAGTTTTCTTCTGCTGAAAAAAAAAAGGAATGATTAGTTTTGACTTGGTCACCACCTCTTGTGAGATCTGTAGGAAGTGTCAGCGAGAGGCAAGGAGGAGCAGTTGGTGTGTAAGCATTGGTGCTTCCCAGATGACTTGCAGGTACCTCACTGCAATTATGGCCCTGAACACTTATGCAGATGAGTAAATGTATGGACATGAGCTGTCTCATCAGTAATGCTGATACACCTGAGTCATACCACTGGGTCAGGGACAGAGTTCTCTGCTCATGGTTTGCATTAAAATCCATGTTTCAGAGATTCTTCAAAGGTTACCCTTTTTCTCCCAACTATTTTAGTTGTTTTCTGAAGTCTTTCTAGTAAACATATGAGCACAGTCTGGATATTTTCTAACTTGTATATTAATTGTTAAACACATTTGACTAAGTTTCCACTGATCAGACATCCAAGATCCTTCTCTGTTTCCCATTTCTTACGTTTACTTGTCAAGTTGCGGCACCGTAGTTTTTATTAATATTGTCAAATAAATGCCATCTAGCCTTCAGCATGCTCTAGTGTAGTCCAAACTGAGAGCGATCTCTCCGGTGCCATGTTCTCTCTGGGAGGCATTTGCCTGTGTGGGTGTGAAATTGTGCAAACCTGAATGGTAGCATTTCACACAGGTGCGCATGACCAGGTGCAGGGCAGGAGAGAACTAAACTGGCTGCTATCCGAAAGCTCTTATGCTATGATTTACATCAGGGTTGAAACTTGCCTTTTAAAGCATTTAGTTTTGCACTAGCATGTGCTAAGATCTTTTTACTCGGCAGGTAAATGCATCTTTAAAAGTTATTATCTCTTCTTTAACTGCCTCTGAGTGCAGCGTAGGAAGCAGTCGTAGGTCAGTGAAACAACATAAATAAGTTGGAGTACTGAGTGTAGCTGAAAGGGTGGATGTTTACAATACATAGGATTATTCCTATGAGTTTTATGTAGTAGCTAAAGTAATTTTTAACCTTGGGGAAACACTGTTTACAGATACTGAATGGCATTGTTACCAGGGAATTATTTAATCATGATTGTAAAAATTGTTAGTCTCTGGGCAGAGATGTCATAATTTCTAGGACTTTAACAAGGAGTGTAAATTAAACCTTCATCTTGAAGTAGCACATCGTCAGAGCACACTGAAGGAAATCACATAACAGATGGGCTATAAGATTAATGAGCCCATCGCAACTTCCTGATGAGTTTGTTATGATTTGTTCATGTGTGCAGGAAGAGATTAAGACAAATAATTCTCGTGCATTCCTTCACTTGAGCTCTTTTGCTTGTACCCTTCCCTATGATTTTTTTTCTTTCTGAAGGCAAAAAAAATTGTTCTTTACCCATGTTTATGTACAATTGTATTTGCTGAACATTAAGTTGAGGAGTTAAAGGAAAAGGCAACTTCTCCAGAGCATCATGACCATGGCAGAGAGCCAGGATGCTCCAGGTCAAATATGATATAGGTGCTGCTTGTTTTATCTCCTGCTTGGCTACAGAGTGTTCTCCAGGTGAGCAAAACTTTCTTCAGGAGCCAAAATAGTTTATAGCTCTTGACAGAGGACTTTGTGGAGCAGTATTTTGTGTCTGCATCAGCCGATCCCTACCTGTAGAGATGGACCACAGCTTGTAGAGCTGGGAATAAACGGTGTCTCCTTCCGCAGGGCAGGAGGAGGCTGAGATAAAAAGCAGTACTAATCTGTCCATATGATTTCTATTTCCATGAACACAACAACCATTTTTGTATGTAGTACAGATCTCTGATTTGTGTGAAGGTCGCACTGCACGTTAATTGCAAACTAGGCTCCGGTAAAATAGGATCCTTCCCTATTTCTTGATAAGTTTTATGTCGTTTCTGTAATTATTATTACTGAAATGCAGTTATTATGTTTAGTAGGACTAGTGGAGAGAAAGACCCGCTGCAGAATGTAAGATGGGTTTGAAAACTACTGTAATTTCAGCTTTTCTTTCTTTCCTTTAGCAAACACTTGTCCTTTGGCCTTGCAAACAGACTCTTCAGAATGCCAGCAGAGTCCCCTGCACCACGGCTACCTGAGAGTGCCCTGCAGCCTAAAAGAAAGGTTGTAATAACTAAAAGAAAGGTTGTTGCTATTTGTCAGGTGTTAAATAATCCATGGGTGTGTGATGCTGATAACAGTTGTACTGATCAGAGCAGATGAGAACATCTAGAGCTGACTGTCGTGAAGGGCTGCACACTTTCTGCCCTGTTTCAGCATCAGAAGTTGAGCTATTTGGAGTTCTGTTTCCTGCTCCTCCCCAGTAAATGACCCGTCTGGCAACTGTGGGCATCCTTGGAGAACACAGGCATTTTGCTTGAGATTGTGTTTGGCTGGAAAGATTTGGTCAAAGCATGAGAAGAACCAGTTTCCAGTGATTGGAACCAGTAGGGGTCTGTAGAATTGGAGTCCCTGTCTTGCCTTTGAAGTTGGCACAGCAAGATGTGGGTTTGTCTGTCCTTCATGTACCTGGGTGCCTGGTCCTGCTGCAGTAATGGCTCTCTAGAGAGTTCCTTAGTCTATTTTTCCACAGCTGTGTCTTGAGAGCTGTTGCTTTGATGTTCTTGGAGCTGGGAAGGGCTGTGGGAATGCTGGAGAAGTGTATGTGAGAGGAGCATGCTTCACTCAGTGCAGTTTGGGTGGGATAGGCTGTGCAAGGATCACCACATCACTTTCCCCAGCTATGAACATCCACTGAGCCAAAAGCTGAATCCAACCCCTCTGCAGGGTACCCAGGCCCTTTGGCTTTGCAGCTTGGTGGGCCCATAGGTTTGGGGAATATGGACAGTTAGGTGTTTCTATCCCCTTCAAAGATGTTGGCAGTCACTGCATTCACCTGGGACTGTGGCTGAAGGGGGGGAGAATTCTTTGCCTGGGGAAGAGCAGGAGTCCTGAGAGTGAAGGATAGGGCAGGCCAGGGTCCAGGCAATCAGGTGCTTCAGTGACCCAGAGAGAAATGGTCTTATGGGGACTGCAGTGGCAGTCACTTCAAGGTGAATCTGCATGTGAGGGATGATGTACAGGAGTACTGCATTCATCTCTGGGGCCCCCAATAAAAGATGGCCATGGACCTGTTGGAGCGAGTCCAGAGGAGGCCACAAAGATGCTGAAAGGGCTGGAGCACCTCTGCTATGAGGACAGGCTGAGAGAGTTGGGGTTTTTCAGCTTGGAGAAGAGGAGGCTCCAGGAAAACATTATAGCACCTTCCAGTACCTAGAGGGACTGCAAGAGACTTTGGACAAGGGCATGGAGTAACAGGACAAATGGTAATGGCTTTAAACTGAAAGGGGAGAGATTTAGATTGGATATAAGGAAGAAGTTTTTTACAATGAGGGTGGTAAAACATTGGCACAGGTGGCTCAAAGAAGTTGTGGATGCCCCATCGCTGGAAGTGTTCAAGGCCAGGCTGGATGGGGCTTGGAGCAACTAGTCTAGTGGAAGGTGTCCCTGACCATGGTGTTGGGGAATGGAAGGAGGTGATCTTTAAGGTCCATTTCAACCCAAACCATTCTGTGATTCTATGGAGCCCTTGTTGATGTGGTTTGTTGGCATGGGGGCATTGACTTTGATGCCAGGGATACCTTTATATTCCTGCTGCTGGTGTTGCCACTGAATTACCTGCAAGCCCCAGTTAGAGGGAGAAGAGGCAGCCAAGGGCTGATGCCCACATTGCCTTCAACAGTGTTGGTCATGGTAGAAGCTCATGAGAGGGTGTTTGCAGACCTGCGCCCCCAGCCCTGGGGCTGCTCTTTTCAGAGAGACTGTGTGTGGAGGAGGAGGAGGGGGCAATGGGGTGACCACAGCACAGGTGAGCCCAGCACCCCAGGAAGCTCTGTCCCCAGCCCTGGGCCCCACAGCGTTGCCTCACTCAGTTCATGGTTTATATATAGCTTTTTCCACAGGTCTTTCAGTAAAGCACATTTCACCCAGGCTGTCAGAAGCTTTCTGTTTGGAGTATTTTCTGAGTAATGATTTGGTTTCTGGCCATTTTGAGCTTATTGGCAATAAACCCTGCAGAACGGATTGTCAAGGGGGCCATTTAAGCTATTGAAATACCATTAGAAAGTCTACTGATTTGCAGGGTAATTCAATATGAAAAACATATCCCTTAGTGAAGTGAATAAGACTCCCACCCTTTCTTCACAAACTATCAAAGCTCCTTTGATGCTTTAGGCTGGATTGTAGCTATTGTGCTTTGCTAATACAATCGGAAAATCGGGGACCTTTTGTGTAACCATGGAGAAAAAGATGAACGGAAGAATTTCTGCGTGAAATGAGTTACCTGAAGCTTTTCTAAAGGATTCTGGATCAGCCATCGCACCTTTTTGCCTCCCAGATCTCATCCTATTTATGCATGCAGTTAATATATGTCATACCATGCTGCAAACTTAATTTCTTCTCGAAACAGTGAGCAATCTTTGCTCTGACTGCTTGTTCCACCCCTGCATTATTTGTGGGGTGACCCAGGCTGGAGTCCTGGATAACGAACCTTGTGCCGTGTCCTGGTGGAGCTCACCAGGTGGTTGCTCCTCTCCCAAGCCATGCCCTTGTGCTGGTACAAGATCCCTGGATGGTTGTGAGGAAGAGACTTACTTTATAATAATTGTATCAAAGATAACTAATGTATATCTAAAACAAAGCACATCTTAAAGCATCCAATTAACATTGCTAAGCCACTTAGGGTAAGCCAGACAAACTACTTAAATTTCTGCAATGCCAATGATGCTTTTTTTATGCTCTGATATCGTGAGTTTTTCTCATCACTTAGGGAGGTCAATTGCTGAGGAAACCATCCTGCTTTATTTTGGGAGCCAGCACCATGAACAGATGTAAGCCAGGTCTTGTTGTGTTAGAGCAATGCCATGCAGGAGCAAGCATTTCTCAGCAGTTCTGGTGTTCCAGATATTCAGCGTCTGTCCTGGGCCCAAGGTGATGGAAAAAACTGCCTTTTCACTTCCCTGACCTTGTGATCTCTCGTACCCTTGTTGTGCTAGACCAGAGGCATCTAATCGATGGTCAGATCTATCCCGCAGCTGCCAGAGCAGTCTGACCGGCTGATGGCCCCGCTCCCTGCTCTGCTCTTTCCTGGGGCTTCTCCAATGTGGGGCAGGGGGCAGGTTGCAGGCAGAAGAGTTGCTCTGGCAACTGCCAGTTTTGGGCTACTGCCTTTCTTTGTGGGACCCACTGCATCTCCAGAAAGCCTCGTGCTCTCTAGCCCAGCAATGATCCTGATGAAGGGATGCAGTCCTCAACACGAACAGAGAGAGACAGGGGATGCCTGTGTCTTGTCTGACAGGTAGATGTCACACCCAGGGTTGTCTCCTCTGAGTGCCACCTTGCAAAGCAATGAAGCCCAGCCTGGGGAAGATGGCAATCCTGGGCTGCACAGCCTCAGGGCATTTGGGATGTCAGGTCTGGGATAAGATTTCTGCTTGTGTGCTGGCCCTCCATGTCACTGGATGGGAATTTCTGTGCTCCATCATATGCTGTGGTCCTGCCCTTTGGGCCAGCACAGCTCGCACTGCAGGAAGAGCCAGCTGCTGTGACTGTGCTTACCCAGGAGCTTTACCAGTACAAAAAAATGTTGACAGGGGAGGAGGGAGGAACTGGAGTGTGAATCTGTAGATGACATTACATAAGGACTTTTTCTTGGTGTTCACCTGCCCAGTTTTGTAAGTATTGAGTTTCATGAGTGAATTGATTGTATTTGCTTCAGTGGTACGGTGGCAGCTCTCCAGACTCCTTCTAGGAGAGTTTTCCTGACTGTGGAACAGGCAGGAGATGAAATACTGGTGAAGAAAAACAAGTTGGGCAGCTTGGGTAGGTGACTTGAGTTTGTGAGGTGGGAGACAGATTATTTATTCTATTTTTTAAACCAACATGAGAATGCTGTTTAGGCATAAGTGGAATTTCTTTTTTATTTTGTTGTTTGTTGTTGTTTTTTTTTTTTACTTTATATTGCAATACAGATATTTCTGTCAAAAGGAGGAGAGGAGGAAAATACATCCATGCAAGTCACATTTCTAAACATGATTTGCTGTATGAGTATTGTGTGTCTGCTGTATGTTTAAAAAAAATTCATAAAACCATTTGCAGTGTGAAATCACTTGACAGATCAGTAGAGCCCTGTAATCTCTCAAATGGAGGCAAGTGAGGGAGAGGATGTGAGAAACAGGCTATGTGACTATGCTGTCCCAGGACATTACACCTAATAGCAAGAATTACAGTGATAGACTGTCTGACAATGTGCATCTAGAGGCTGAGGAGAGGTTTGAGATAGTAGTTCCATATCTAACAGTGAGGTGTTTTTCCTGCCTTTGTCTTGTATATTCTATGCCAGCCATCCTCAGACAGGATTTTGACTTGCCAGCTGGTCTCATTTAGTCTGAAAAAGCAGCTCATACCTCCCTGCAGCACCTCTGGTTTCTAGCCCTCTCTCTCTCTGGCCTGCTCTGTGGTTTCTGTTTTGCCTTTGCTTGTTTCTTATTTTTTTCTTAGTTCCTTGTCATTAGTCTACATTTTAGCATAACACTGTCTTTTGTGTTTTTTCTCTTGAGTAAATTTAATTTTACTCTGTCATGTAGGCAAGACGTCACTTGTAAATTAAAGTCTTCATATAAATCTCCACTTGCTTTAGTGTTTTAAACCACCTGTGATAGCAATGGGGTCTTAGTTTGGGAATCCTTTTATTGTTTTTAGGATAGAAAATATTTACCATCATTCACAGTTTTATAGATGCTGTAGTAGGTTCAACCAGGGACCAGCTGTAACTATGTCGAGCGCTGTGGGTGTGAGTCAGAGAGAGACGTGCACTGTCAGGAAGATCATTTAGGGTTGTGTCAGTCTGCTGGAGCTGGCTCCATGGTTGGGATAGGAAGGAGGGTGACAGTTTTACTATGACAGTAAAAATCAGCCCACAGCATGGGATGTCTGTGCTCCGAAGTGCTTTTATCTGACAACACAGTTGCAAATCAATGCTGTCTCTGATAGCATTGGAGCTGGATTGGCAGCATGTGAGTTAGTTCCTAGAGGGATTCTCTCCACCTAGTCTGGTCAGTGTGCTCATCCCTTGCTAAATGTATTCAGTTCTGGGCTTTGTTCCTTCAGAATAATGAAGGCTGTCTAAATCAAGAATGGCTAATGAAAGACTAGCTTATCCTGTTTGAATTCCTACTTTGTCCTGCATTTATTTTCCTTGGTAAACAAGGCCTTATAGCTTCTTGGCCTTTTCCCCAGGATTGAAGAGCACAGGAAAAATGTAGTCCTAAGTAATGAAATTTGGGAATTGATTTACGGCATGTTTCCTTCTATCTCATATCCTTTAATTCTTTCAAATTTTAAGTGCTTTAAATCTTATCCTTTCCTCATATGTAAACTGATACACACATGGTGTTTTCTATACCTCACTTTTTTCTGGCATCAATTTTTAATAACATCAATGTGAAAGTTATATTCTTCCTTTCTTACTTTTCATAAAAATCGTTTGCCTGTGTCTTCAGTGTGATTTCAGCAGAACAGGAGCCTGGTGCTTGCTTCTGGTGTTGCTTGCAAGATTTCCATCAGTGGATTCCCAGTGGCATTAGTGGAGTTAATGCTGCCAGCTTTGCACTGGCTAATTGGGAAAAGAACTGGACACGTTTCTTTCCCCCTTCTTGCACGTAACAAGAGTTTATAATGATGGCTGGGTTGTACATTATTTATTGGGCACAGTGAGTGCCTATGAAGCTCTGAGGAAGAGGAGGGAACTGGCTCCCATGCAATGAGTTCATTATCTAGGTCATTCACAGACTTAGGCATCTAACATTAATATGTTCAATTAAAATTTATTCTGTAAGGCAGTTTGCTCCCGGGCAAGGAAAAAAATACAACCATGTGAGGAAAATGTTCCTGTGCGGTCCCAATCCATGGTGGGATTTTTCTCAAAGCTACTCAGTTGGAATACGCTGTTAATACAAAAGCTCTATTGGTGCTGAGTGTGTGAGCCTCCATCTCCTAACAGGTCTTGGTGGGAGTATTGCTGTTGATAATCAGTTTTCAAGTTGGAGCCCCACACCTGTCACTTCATAATCTCTTTAGTCAGTAACAGTAAAAAGCACAGCTTTGGGTACTCCCCAAGAATTGCTCATGTGACTGGCGTGTGAGGGAGGGCAACTACTGGAGATTGTTGGAAATGACCCTGCAATCTGTTTCCTTTCTTAGGAGTTTCTGTCCCTTGTTTCTGCAGGGGGCTCGTGACGTGGCAGCTCACAGACCTGTGCTAAGGAAAAATGCTGGCTTGTTGCGTCTTCCTTAACGTAATGGGATGTAACTGTGGTCATTTAGTAGCTACTATATAAGCAACTAAGCTGTTCTCAGTTTTGAGTGGAGCAGAACTGGGTAGAAACCCAGCTATGCTAGATCAAGCCATCTTCCTCTCAAAAATTAACCCCTGTTGTACTAACCCCATCAGTACTTCATGATAGCAACTAATTTTGACCACATTTTCAAATAATTAGCTCGAGTAACATTTTTGCCAATCAAGATGATATTTCTCCCTGTTTTCTTGATTCTAGAAAGGGACACGTTTAACTTTCTTTTGCAAAACCTTGCTGAATGATTTTTTGACATGAACCTAGAAGATCATCAAATTCATGGTGCTCATGTCCAAAAAAGGAGCAAGTTCAAGAGATGTGCTCATGAGCCCAGACAGTGGGGTTTTCTTCTTTCCCTTTGAGGGACAGAAGGGGTATGATGAGGCAAAAGAAATGGGCAAAAGTGATACAGAAGCAGATGTCGTTTCTTTGTCACGTTCTGATCTCCAGCTCTACCTGAAGGACAGTGGAACCCCCATGTCTACTGTTAAAATGTAGTCTCTGCAGGCCAAAACTCACTGTATCCACATCCTTAGGGCTTGTCATCCTCTTGGAGTGAGAGTGCTGAAATGGAGAGCAAACTCTTGGATTCTAGAGTGTCTGGAAGGCTCAGGAATAAAGCATCAAAAATTCAGGCATCCTCACAGAATGTTTTTCAGCCCCTTGTAGGCAAAATACGTTCACATGCTAGTATGGATGAAACCCTTTTCATTTGGGTTAATGCTTACAAAGTCATTCAGACTAGGAATGAGTTTTGTGTTTAAACATGATGGAGCACTTTTTCAGCAGGCTTGTGACTTGTGAGCTCTGGGAGTTTGTACAGGGCAGATCTGGGAGGGCACCCAGCAGGTTTTTGTCCTCCTCTGCCTCATGGGCAGTTGCCGTGAAGCAGGAAAGACAGAGAGCTTCCTGCTTGTGCCTCTGCTTCTCGCCTACCCTATTTCACAGCTGAGCTTGCTAAAAAAACCATCAGTCAAATGCTGAATGAGTTAATGTGGTGGGCTGTTAGCTGTGGTTTTGGAGTCGTGCAAAAGCAACCGTCCATTCTGCTGCCTTTGCAGAGGAGTGGTGATGGCCGGAAGAAAAGGGGGGGGGAATTCTGGGGGGGCTTGGGCCAGTAATCTGCTTTTGATCAAAGCTTGATACCAAGATGGATTTTCCCTTTGTTTTGTATCTACCAAAGAACTTGGTTAATGATTTATCAGTTTGTAGAATCACAGAATGGTTTGGGTTGGAAGGGACCTTAAAGATCATCTCATTCCAACCCCCCAGCCATGGGCAGGGACACCTTCCACTAGACCAGATTGCTCAGAGCCCCATCCAACCTGGCCTTGAACACTTCCAGGGATGGGGCATCCACAGCTTCTCTGGGCAACCTGTGCCAGTTGCCTCACCACCCTTACAGTAAAGAATTTCTTCCTAATATCTTAATATAAATCTTCCCTCCTTAAACCATAGTCAACCCTGTGCTCTTCCCAGAAGTTGCCGATGTTGGACACGTACAAAACCCCACTCTGAGGTTACCTGAGCTCTGCCAAAGGGGTGTTGGGAGCTGTGTCTGGGGTGAGGAGTTGCTGTGTGTGGCTGCACCTCTGCAGGAGCACAGGATGTCACTGCTCGTGGTGTAGAGCTGCCGGTGAACGCGTGCGTGTTGTGGGACAGACAGGACACAACACAAACTCATTTCAGTTCTTGCTCAGCACTGCCTGTAGCAAGGAGAAACCCCTTTGACTGCTTATGTTCTCTCTAGTTACCACTTCCTCGGATAAAAGTCTTAGAATTGAAAACTTTAGCGCTCCAGAATTTGAGAAGAACCTTGGAATGGAGAATTCAAGCTATCGCCAAATCACTGACTGGTTCCTTTTAGAATTGCACAATTCTGATCTTGTCAAGAATAAAATTTTAGGGTTTTAGGTGAATTTCTTCAAAGAAGAGCAAAGATCATTCAAGTTGTCACATGTTCTTGCTTATGTGGATGCCATATTAGAAGGCTTCTGGTGTGTCCTTGCAAGTTTGTCATTTCCCTTTGTCATAGGGAAAGGAGTGTTTGTGATTAGTACGAGGTCACTGGTGTTATTTCTATATATAAAAGAGCTTACTGCAAAGAGACTTGCCTCAGCGATGCATATGCAGTACTCATTGTTTTTAAGCAATGCGCTTCTTATTTTAGTAACATTTTTTGAAGCGCCTGTTCCTGTTTTGAACGTGAGCATTAGGTGAGAAAAGAGTAACTGAGCTTGTTGGTTTTAAACAGCTCTCGGTGCCCGTGTGCTTGGCTCCTGAAAGACTGTTCTGAAAACATCTTCCTGACCTCAGAAAAGCTCATCAACATTTTTTCAGTATAAGTCTTGTGGTTCATTTCTAGGTTGACTAAACTGTCTCTTTATGTTAATAGTCTGGGGCATAAGAAATTTTATTTGCAGAGAAATTTGCAGATTCTCCCGTCCCTGGAAGTGCTCAAGGCCAGTTTGGATGCGGCTTGGAGCAACCTGGTCTAGTGGAAGGTGTCCCTGCCTGCGGCAGGGCGTAGGAACTGGATGGTCTTTAAAGTCCCTTCCAACCCAAACCATTCTGTGATTCTATGAAATATGGGTTTGTTGGGGTTTATTTTAATTACTTCAACTGCATAAAAATACACTTTATCTGTGCCCGATAATGCTTTTCACTGTCAACAGTAAGAACAGGACGTGGTTTTTTTCTTTTAAATATATACATATTTTAGCCAGTAAAAGGGTAGTTGCAAAATTCTTCACACCTATAGCATTTATTCTTACTCCATCTCTGACAGTATTAAGCAACTGTTTCCACAGGAACAGTGCTCTTTACAATAGACAGTGTTGTGGTTTGCTTCAAAGCCACAACCAGAACATGTAGGTGTTTGAAGAGTACCAGATCTTTCCATCACTCAGTGTGAATTTTCCAGTAGGTCATTACTTGTTCAGACTTTCAGTATCTGAACCCACCCCACTGCTTCATGTTACCGTCTGTGGTAATGTCCCAGAAGCTTTTCAAACGCTGCTGGGCTGCAGGAGGAACCTTTTAGAATCATAAAAAGCTGAAACTCATCATGTAGCTGTGGTAGGGATCTAGTCAGCAGCTCCAATTTAGGATCAGCTGTTCAAGGACAGGATGGACAGGGCTTGGTGTAACCTGGTCTAGTGGAAGGTGTCCCTCCCTGTGGCAGTGGGATTGGAACTAGGTGATCTTTAGGGTCCCTTCTAATGCAAAGTATTTATTCTATGATTCCATCTAACTCTTCACTTCTATAATCTTAGCTTGAGCTCTTCCTATATCATGTATATTAGGAGTTGAACAGCATTATGTGTTTTATTATCCTTTTTAAGGGACTATGTTTGTAATCATTCCCTTCACTGAATATGTATCGGTTATTAGAGGGACTGTATCTCTTTCATTTATTTCCCCTCAAGGTGGTTGCTGAGAGTCCTGCTCATACAGAAGACAGGAATTGTTTGACTGGCTTCTCAGCTTTATATTACAAGGCTTGGTAAATCTTAAAGAAGGCAAGTGATTTGATTTTATTTTGAAAGAAAAGAAATGCTGACCAAGGGATTTCTGTCCTCGGCAGGTGAAAGCTCTCTGGTTGAGGTTATAAGACTAAAATTGATGTGACTTTTCCTGGAGTGAATAAAATTTTGCTTGGGAATTAAGGGAATGTGTCCCCCCCTCAACAAGGGCTGTTTCTCAGTGGGAAGAGGGGAAGAGGAGCATAAGGTCCACATTAGCAGTGCCACCCACGTGCTTTTCTCCAGGAGGGTATTTATACTTTTGGTAGTGTGCTGGAGTTAAAAGCATGTGTGTTTGTATAGAAAGCATATGCAACACTGTGGCACAGATAAAATGCCAGGCCTTCCATTTACAAGGAAACTAAACATTTATCAAGGAGGGAACATGGCAACAGTTGTCCTAAATATGATGGCTTTGTAAGGGAGCCCGCCCTCTTGGTTTACCTGAGATTGCCTGGGATTTATGGCAATCATCAGCAGAAGCTTCGTTTGAAGAGAAGAACATTTACCTGCAGCTTTGTGGGTGATGTTGAGTTGCGGATGGGAAATGTGGCCAGCACCAGATTATGTTCTCAATTGACGTGAGAGCAAAACCACTCCAACCATACTCTGACCTTTTCCTCTACATACCAGTTCTGGGTCTCCTCCACCTCTGTTTTTCAGTCCAAGGTAAATCTCGGTCACATTGGTTGAGAAGTGCTTCCTCATCTTGAAACCACGCTTTGGAATGGGAAAAAGAAGCATTAAAAAGAGGAAATACGTGTGCTGCTGGTAGATACCAGCAGGCTGCCTGTCAGCTTGCAGTTGCACACAAACCCCAAAAGAGCCTGCTCTCCTTCAGATGGAGGCAGATGGCTGGGTCAGCTGAACAGCACATCCCAGTGACACGGCACCTCGTCACCCATCCGGTGGCTTGGGAAGGCTGGAGGCCTGTTCAGCTCCTTCTGGTCTCAGCCTAATTGCTGGAGTCACAGCTGTGACTTAATGGTCACAAGTGGGTAGTGAGATCATCTTTCTCATGAGGTAGCTGAGGAAAACTGTAATCACAGACTTGATGGGACTAAAAATTGCTTGTCTTGGACAGTCTGTCTCTTATTGCAGTGCAGTGCTTGGCCTCAGGATTTCAGGACTTTTTTTTTTTCTAATCCTTTCTGTACAAATGAACAACCCACGTCCTTCCCTATGAAGAACCTCATCTATGCACCCTTTTTTCTAACTGCTGTTTTACAGAAATATTTTTATTGAACTCTTCCCTCTCTCCCACCAAAAACACCCCAAACCCCAAACAGAAAAACAAACCCATAAACAAAAACCACTATAGACATAGGATATGATCTAACTTGGCAAAGCAGATGTTGGCAATGGTGTGTCCCTTCTGGGTGTTGTCAGCTGCAACCTACATTCTTTTTGCTGCATGAAGACTTGACTGTGGCTCCCAGCACTGACCTCGTGGGATTAGAGCAGAGTCATGAGCGGTAACATCTGGACACCAGGAGCAAACATCATACCTTCAGGAATGCTGGGGGAGTGCATGCCTTGGCACTCCTCTTTTTTTTGTACCTTTGGAAACATCTGATTGGCTATGCAGCCAGAAACTGCTACTGCTTTTACATGATGTTCTGGGATGTGTGTACCAGGGATATTGAACAATTTCATAAGTGGTTGGCAGAGTGGAAGAGGGAGTATGTGGGATAAAGTGCTTTTAACCTTTCTCTGCATCTTTCCCTGTGTCCCAAGCAGGTTGTCTTCTGTGAGATGCCACTCATATTTGATGTTTTGCTTTTCATGCTTCTGTCTCAAATCATTTGGCAGATCATCTTGCAACATGGAGTGTAAGAGGGGATGTGGTGGATTAATACTGGCTGGCTATAAATGATAGTCCTTAATAGTTTCAGTGTTAAGAAACTGCCAGGTGAGGAAGTGGGAGGAGGAAGAAGGAAGTCACTGTGATTATTCCAGATCTGGAAAGAATTATCAGAACATAGGTGCTTAGGCTTTCCCATGGTGTTACAGCCCATGCCAGCATCAAAAGTTCCTTGAATTAATCTCTCCTTTTTGGATCCTCACTATGGATGAGTAATGCAGTTAAGACTTTAAATGGGAAAATCCATGATGGAAGCTGTACTTCTAAAGACTGGCATGCCCCTGGGACATGTCTTTGAAGTCTAAGGTTTTGCCAGAAATATTGCTGATAACTTGGTCTTGTACATCAGTTAATGCACTGTGATGCTGACAGGAGTGGTGGTGGTGTGTGCCCCCCAATGCACTTAGTGCAAGGCTTTAAAGTCACTGAAAAGACTGACGGGTTCTGGTGCTGTGGAGCTCTTCTTGACCTCTGGACTGCTGTGCTTAACCTCTGCACTTGTTGCTTTCGTGGGTTCTATGGAGTCTTCCTTGCACTTTTCCGAGGTGTTTTGCAGTGGGGTAGGCCAGGCTTTTGAAGACCCCAAGCCCTGTTTCTAGCTCTGCCTGTGCCATCCCCATGCATTGCTTTCCTTGTTGGCAGTCTAAGGTTTCCTCGGCACCCCGAGGGGCTTTGCTGTCTTTGGTTGGAAAGGTGGAGATGTGCATGATCTTGTCTGCAGCTCCTTTCATCCATCACACTGCCATTAGGAGTGATACAGCAACACCGCTGTAGGAACTGGAATACTAGGATGGCAGCCTGCCTGGGAAGCTTCCCTGGGTGAAAGCAAGTGCTGTGGTCCTCCCTGGCATTTCTACCATCCACGTTTTAGGGTTCAATCTGTCCCTAATGTAGTGCTCTAGCAGCTCTGGAAGTCAGGCTGAGAAAGGTGAGTGATGATCAGGGCACATTCCTCTTGGACCCTCATACACCACACGAACTACTTGCCAACTGAGCAAATTGGGTATTGCAAGGCCCTCAACTCAGAAGAGATCTTTTCAGCACTTAATGTCGAGGGGAAGAAGAAGGAAGGTGCCTGTAAATCAAGCCCTCTGTTGGTTTGTGTCTGTACCTCTGTGTTGTAGAACCCCATCTTCCTGCTGTCAAGCTGCTGGCATTGAGATGTCCATCACGTCTCACTCCAGAATCCTTCTTTTTTTTTTTTTAATTTTACTGTGCTCATTAGTGGTCATTAAGCACTATAAATAACTAAACTTTTCCAGCAGATTGCTTTTTGCTATACCACCAGGGTTTGACTTTTTAACTCTTATTGAAAACACGGGATTTGGCTCTTCAAAAGTGAGTGTCTGACAGAAATGGTTGGAGTAGCAGAAAGTTGTGACCTTTCCCCTTTCTACCTGAGGTGTTGAGAAATTTGATGGATTGTATCTGGGGGACTAATGGATTTTAATGGTTTGTGATCTCATCGGCTGTGGCCTGTTTTAGAAAGAAGAAAGGGCTATTGGACAAAAATGGAAAAGCAGCAGTACACCAAATGAATTATATGTAGTAGGAAGATATTTTAAAAATAGTGACACACCTAATGGAGACTTGAATGAGGATAATTTCTCAGAAGCTTAGTATTAGGCAATAAAAACCTGTGAATAACAAGAAAATATTTCCCAGCACTGAAAATTAGAGAACAACATAAGTATGTAAATGAGCAAGGTACTGAGGAGACAACTGCAGAGGGGTTCTTTGCAGAGTATTGCAGCTGGTTTAGGGATCCACGATTCTCTGTGTTAGATCCATAAACAGTGTGCTGAGGACTGAAACTGTACAAGCCAGTGGATTTCCTTTAAGTTACACAGTGCTTTCCTACTGTTGCTGTGTGATGATGATTGTTGGACAGCCAGCAAGAGTTCCTTGGACACAGAACCTCAGACCATGTGCAGACTTTGCTGCTATATGTAAAGTCCTGAATGATTTATAAGTCTGCCTAGATTTGTTAATAATATTAATTAAAACTGCAGGTGAACGCTGTGCTGTGGTAGACTTCTCAAGGCTGAGAGAATCATTATTGCTTTTCTACCCAGTCTTTGTGTTTCTCCTTCTATATTTTTGCCTGTTGCCTGTTCTGTTCCTCTCTGGGCCAAACCCAGGTCTTTGGTGTGCTCTGGCTGGTGTATGGGCTACCTGGGCTCACTGCCTTGTTAGCACTCACCTGCCCTTTCCTTCTTGTGGAACCTTGCATCAGTGCTAAGCTCAGCTATGTCAGAGGAAACTCTGCTCACCATCTCGTTGCTGTGGCCCTTGGACCGTTTCCAAATGGGAAGTGCCACCAACTTGCCTACTTGGCACCAGTCAGTGACTTATTTCTTTGTTCCTGTAAACAGCAAAAGTGGCACAGTTTCCTGGGTTTTCTGCCAAGTAGTGTCCAGTTAATGTAGAAGACTGAAGATATGCTTGTTGATAAACTACAGAACTTGGAGATAGAAAAGGGCATTCCCTGCACTGTGTACTCAGTGACAGACCTGTTAGCATCGTGCCTTTGCAACTCCTGTGCCCAGCATGATAGCTCAAGTGGTGTCCCAGGGTTCCATGGCAGTTGAAAGATTTTTGGTTTGTTGGTAATAACTGGTTGTTGAGGTTTATTGATGTGTTGTTACTGTTCATTACAGGGAAATAGAAGATTCTTGTTTTTTGTTTGTTGGTCAAAGCTCCTAAGTCCCCTAAAAAGCAGAGGTCCTGTCCCACTTTCAGCCTCTTTTGCCTGCAGTTGCACACACACATGTTTGCAGGCAGATTTCCATATATTGCATATGCAAAGCTGATAGCCTGATACCAGCTACTGAATGTGATCATGGGTGTATTTGCTGTAATCAAGTGTTCAGACAGCTGAAAATGAAGTCCTGCATTTGCCATCCTTTAATTTAGTGGTCCTGCAATTGATGTCAGTATTTGCCTTTGGGAAATGAAAGTAATCTGTGATTTTCCTCCCCATCCCTTAAAAAAAAAAATAGCTGTGGGAGGAAGGCAAGTGGAGTTGAAAGGAAAATCCAGTGATGGACTGGCCATGGTGGTATTTGGCATGGTGTTACAAAGATTTATGTTTAATAATTAGTGTCTAATTGTGCTCGGCAGAGCTAAAGCTCTGCTTGTGTGTTCATGTCGTGGGGAAAGGCAGCATCTGTCCTGCCCACATGGTTCTGGTTTCACATGGACCATGGTCATACAGGCTATGGGAGGGAGCTGGGGAGGCAGGTGTGGTGTCCTGCCCCTTCTTCTCTGCAGCCAGCTGGGCTGCAGGGGCTGCTCAGGGAGGCTCAGAGCAGCTTTTTCTCTGTGCCTGGCATCTCCCCTGGCTGCCACGTACCATTCCTGGGGCAGTTTCTGCACCTGCTTTGCTGTTCGTGGGCAGTTTGCAGAGTCATCCCTTGCTTGGCACATTCTGTGCCCTCAGAAAATGGACCCTCGCTGGTAGGGTCTGGTCATCCTTCATGCTTTCTTCTCAGCCCATTTACCAGCCTGGTCCCTTCTAGCCCCACACTTGTCTTGAAGTTGTGGATGAAATCCCTCCTCTGCTGCAGATTCCGGTGTGTGCAGGGGACTCTGAGACGCTCCCATGTTACCCCATTTTGTTTTGAGTTTCACTTAAATTTCTGAAGGAACAGGTTCTTGCCCAGTGGTGGTACTGTTGGGGTCAATACTTCTTTTTCTTCAAGAAACTTCAGTACTGTGGGACTTATAAATGGGCAGTTGGATTCCCTCCCCCTGCCACATAACTTGGGAAAAGAGGTAAAAAATCCTTCTGGGGAGTTGCTGCTGCTTGTCTTTAAAAATATAAGGAGAACAAAAACATAATGGTCCCTGAACCAGTTATGTCTCTGTTTCTCCCTTTTTAACTTTATAACCCTAAAATTTTTCTTCAAATATATTAAAGAGGAGCTGCCTGCAACCATTACTCATAAACTATTCATTGCTTTAGAGGTGGGATTTCTCAAAAGTAATATAAATTGGTGTAACTCCATTAGGAGCAGGCTCTGGCTCATGCCAGAGTTTTATTTTTTTGAAGATTTGATACCTTTTTTAATTTATATTTTATTTATCTATATTTTATTTGTAGACCTTCAAGAAAGTTTTCTTGGCAGGAATTTTCACAGGACAGATAGATCTTGTTCCTACCTGAGCAAATCTCCTATTGAGGTGGGAAATTTCTTAGGTGAAACCAGACTAAAATTGATTAAAGAGTCCAGGATTGGCTAAGAGTCATTAGTTATGCATGATTGTTCATGGCTGGTGCACAGCTTATAATTATGCAGCTTGACTGAAAACAAAAGTAATATTTTAAGCAGCTGTCCTGAAACAAAAAATTAGAATAACAATATTACAGTAATAGCTGGAATAACTGGTTATAGGAGTTATGAGAGAGACTGACTTTCCACCCATTCCTGAGTTTACCTACAGCCTTTCCCCAGACTAGGACACCCTGTTCTCCCTCACTGCTTGGTGACTTGGCTTCTAAGTTAAATGTTGTTGGGAGCAGGGAGATGCTGCTGTTTGGCAGCACCAGACTCACAGCTTGGGTGGAACAAGAGCTTGCGTTGCTGCCATTCACCAAATGCCCAAATCTCCTTGGGCCTCCCCTGCACAGAGCTTGCCATGGGCCACGGAGATACTGTCCCTGTCTGCCCTTAGCACCTGCAGTGGGAATTACTGCCCTGAGCACTTACCAGCTTTTGCAGGAATGAGAAGATACTTGACACTCTTTTGTTTGGGTTTGTTTGTTTGTTTGTTTTTTTAGGCACACTGACTTGAGTCTTTAAAAGTGCACGCTGTGTGCATTTGTAATGCTTTCAACTGTTGGTCTGGAAATGCAAAATCCCCCCTGTACTAGACAGCCCTAAGGATTTTCATAGGTGCTTGACTGGGTAGACAGGTGTCTGTCAACCTTGAAAAGGACAAGTGGGACTGATTAATCCAGACACCGTGTATTTATCTGAGAAAGTTTCTATTTGACCTGTCCAACAAAGGCATGCTCAGGAAGTGCTACCTTATTAAAACACAGGAAGATCTGACATTCCATAAGCATGATCTGTTAGGAGCTTAAACAAGAAAGATTACAAGAAATAACTAGAGGCATGTGAAAAACCAGCTTTAGCCTAACCCAGACTCTCAGCTCTTTCAACTGAGCAGAGCCTTGGGAATTGCCTCTACAAATGACTGATTACATATGCAGTTCTGTTAATTAAAATTAAAAATTATGTAGGAAGTCAAAAGATAGAGCTACTTGTTTAATTAAGCTAATGAAGTCCCCAGGTAGCTTTTATATTTGCTTTATTCACTGCAAGTGTCTGGCCTGTTCTGGTTCTGAAGCCACGTCAGCATTGACATGGCTTAGAAAAAAGGCTGTACTTCTAGGATGCTTATGAATTGTGGCTGTGGGGAAGGAAGGAGGGAGCAGCAATGGGAGAAAGGCTGTTCTAAGCTCCAGGGTAAATGCAGTCGTCTTTTGTGTCTGATCCAAAGACAATAAAAAGATTCCCACTGATTCTGATGTGCTTCGGATCAGGCTTCCCAGACTGGATTATCTGTTGTGGGGGACGGGAGGAAAAAGGAAAAATTTTCTAAACTTGTGTTTGCAAGATTTGTTGCTCGTGCAAGATGCAATGCTGAGGAGGTCTTTTCATCCTGGAGGCCCACCTTGTCTGGGTTTTGGAGAGGGAGTGACTCGCAGGGAGGCAGCCGCCCTTTGCATCTGCCTCTTCCCATCCCATCCATTTGCCTCTCACAGAGCCACGATGGGCTGTCTCGGAGGCCAACCCACTATACCTGCTCTTCGGGTTCAGTGGATGCTTCAGCTGGGTGTTGATATGTTGCCTGAGAGATTACCCTCCTTCTGAATTTGTTTTCCAAACCTCTTCCATTGGTGAATCATGCATGACCAGTTTTTATTATATGTGTGAAGGCATGTGATTAAGGAGCCCTGTTTTGGTCTCCCTGCATCTGTTCCCTTGTCCGCTCCTGAATTAGCTTTTTTTTTGTAACACAGAGAAGGGGAGGTAAATACCATCTGCCCTGCTGTTGGGAACGATGTTAGTACAGCCCTTTTTGGAGAAGGTGTGTGAGGTGGTTGACTGGGGCCCCTCCTTGTGGGAAACCGATCTCTGGCAGCTCCCTTTGAAGTCACGTGGGGCGACACGGTCTCGGCAAGTTCAGGCATGGGGCACCGTGTGAGTGGTTTGAGTTAGCAGTGAAGTCCTCCTCGGTTCTTGTTCAGCCTCGCTGCCAAGGGCTTGTGTCTCACAATGGAAATGTAATGAAGCCGTGGCTGAACTCATCATCCTTACCTGCTCGTTTCCAGCTCGCTTGCCAAAATCCTCCAGCACTTGTTTTCTCTTAGGAACGGCTGTGGAGTTCAACAGAAGTTAAAGCGTATGCTTAGCTCTGGGCCAAAATCTTGTGGTGTTCTCACAGGTACAGCTGAGCTCCAACAGTTGATCTTATCCACCCCTGCTGCTATGGACAAATGTGCTGTCATCATTTCCTTGAAGGTGACTAAAGGATTTACCACACTGATAAGCACGCTTTCCTCTCCCAGTGAGCTAAAACCTGGCCAACTTACCTCTAAACCAGCCAGAAAGTCTATGTTTTTCCTCCTGATTGTTCCCTGGGGGACCAGGCTAAGGATGAAAGCACTGGAGAGAGGGGAGGGTGATGCTTGTTTACAGCTCTGTGTGCCAGTGGTGCGATGCTGCACGCCACCAGTTCAGTTTGATTTATTCAGAGATCACCTCACAGCATTCACAATATAAGGCATGCATAGAATTTCAGACTTCTCCTTTGTTTCTTCTAATACTTTCCCTTTGCAGTTTATCTCCTGCTTTGATACTAAACCTTCCAGGCAGAAATCTGTGATTCCCTAAAAGAAGTTATCCTGTGCCAAATAGATCTTGGCATTAAGAAACTTTTCTCTGTGCTTATTACTCTTTGATTATTTTGTCAAATACATATGGTTACATTCCTGAATCACTTATCTTCTGTATTATGGTGTAGGAGTTCCCCCTGAACATAATATATGGTGCCTTCAGGCTGTGGAGTTTCTCTGAGCTTCTCCAGCTTTCTTTGAGAAAGGAGATCAACATCACCTGCATTGTTGACCCAAACTGATTTCATGGTCTACTTTGGACTTTATGAATTCTGTCAAGAATAATACTATGACCCCTGTTTCTCTGTAAAAATGTAGGTTTGTGGGGATTTTTTTGCCTTTAAGCAGCCATGGTCTCAGTGCTGGGAGGAAAAGAAAGAAAGGAAGTGAGAAGGGAAACTTGGCATCTGCGTGGTACTTGCATTACACCCACACTGCTGTTGGGAGGTTGGATCCCGAGGATGTTGGCTGGTGCTGGGAGGTACCAGCATTGCCAGAGCTTTGCCAGCATGCAGTCAGGGCCTGGGCTGCCAGCCAGCCGTCCCCAGATAGGGTTATCCCTTCCATGGCTGGAGGGCCAGTCCTTTGGCAGCTGCTTCCTTTTGAAGTGCTCAGGTCTTATTAAGTAACATCACACTGAGAAACCCTCTCAGTCTGTGAAAGTGGGTGCTGGTAATGAAAGTGCTTTAGTGCCTGAAAAGGTTGAAGGAAGGCTTTTATTAGCAGTTCCTTCTTATAGGGAAGAAGTAGGGTACCACACTCCTAATCTGTGGGCGTCTGTTTTCGGGTGGTTATGGGCATATTTCTGCAAGCCCAGTTGTGGCTGCAGTTGCTTGCTGGGTTGGTAAAGCTATCCCGAAGCACGTGCTGTTTCTGTAGCTGCACAGCAAGCGTGAAGGCCATGATGAAGGTGTGAAGCAAGGGCAGGAACACGAGGGGCTGAGCTGCAGGGGTGGCTGAGGTTAGCCCAGGGCCTGGGCCGAGCAAGCTGCTTGCTGTTCACAGCAGCTCAGCGTGGGAACGTTGGTGGGGCTGCACCAGCATCGCAGGTTGTGGTCCAACAAGTGTGAGGAGCTCACAGGTCAATTTGCTGCCAGCACGAGGCCCCTCCACGTTGTGTGGCCGTGGTACAGGGTGTGTGATGGTGAGAAGCATGTCCTGTCAGGTGGGTGTTGCTGCCTGGGAACTGCTTGATCATCTGGTCTCGGGCTGGTTCATGGGAGGTCAGGTCTGCGGTCTGACATTTTCATTTCGGTTTTCTAGGTCAGAGATTATTTTCTGTTTCGGGCACATTCCAGATATCTGGGAGTTATCTCAGGTGTTGTGTTGGCCGCTACTTAGCTGGTCAAATTTCATCTTTAAAGGAGATCACAGCAGGTCCAAAAGCCAGACTTTTACCCATGGTCTGTTATTATTTCATTTCATTTCATCTTATCTTTTGTTGCTGTTGCTATCAATTTAAGACCAGAGGAACTCTTAAGACTGTCTGGTTTAACCTCTCATTTAGGATAAAAATTCCCTATTGGTCCTGCATCCAGTGGGGTGCTGGTGTGCCAAAGATTCAGCAGCTCCTGGCATGCTGGGGCTTCACTCCTCATTTTGGAGCCTTTCAGCTGTAATTTTTAATTAGATCCTGCTTACACGTGCTGTGGGAAGATCTTGAGTGTAGCTAGATCCTCTTTGCTGAGTGCTCTTGGACTGTGGTATAACATGAGCACAGCTGCTTAGTTGGTGTAGGGGATTTGACTGGTCTTTAATCTTAGAGTCTGGAGGGGAGGTAAATTGTTCTATAACTCTCATAAATCTCCTGCTATTACTTTCAGCATTATTTTGTTTCTGTTTTGTAAGACTGTGCTGCGGGCAGAGGACTATGCTGTGCTAGGGGCAGAGGAATCCCATTTGCAGTGATGGAGAACAAAGGTGTGCCACAGAGTTTGGGACCAGTTTTTGTCTCTGCCCTGTGTCGAAGGTGGATGATGCTTTTGTTGCATCTCCTGGTCTCAGCCCAGCTGCTTGAGTCTTGACAAGCCTTTGCTTTTAAGACTAAACAAGGAGGGCAAGATTTACTCTGCATCCCACCAGAGACCATGTCTGTCAGAAGAAGGGAGGAAGGATCCTCTTTGTGAGTGTAAAAGCAGGAGTCTGATGTATCATGTACAGATACTGGCAGGAAAATGATAAGCACTGAAGAATGATTTTGGAAACCTAAGTAAGTAAAAGATTTTTCCATAAAATCTGAATTTTTGATATCCCATAAATCAGTTTGGGTGTTGGCATGTTATAGATATTAAGTATTTTTGAAAGAACTATTTATTTACAAAGCTGTGCATCTCTCCAGTGAACTCAAATTTAGACATAAACGATGCCTGATATTACTGGAGTTGAAATTTATTTGGGGAAATGTCTTCAGTATTAATGGAGACAGAGGGCTGTTCAAACACAGCTTCCTAAAGCCAATCTAATATGCAGCACAAACAAGCATGAAAATTAATATTGAGTCGAAGCTAAATATTGACTTTAAATTTTCCCTGAGAGAGTGATTTTCATGTTTTTTTTTAGTGGAAAATATAGTGCCCATAAAATCAACTTTTTGATAGGATTTTCTCAAGCAGTTCTAGCTTCCCTGTTTTGTGTTCCATGAGTTAACAGTGGAGAGGAATCAAAGGGTTGACAGGATACATTGTGTGTTACCCCTGAAAAAGGAGGGAGCCTGGGCACATCATTCCTTCTTGCAGGACTGGGAAATATTTTTCTACTCTGCAGTGTGCTCACCAAGGTGCATTAAATTCTGGGCACTTCTGTGGTGAAACTTGGTGCTGCCAATGTGAATTTGCTTCTTTTTCTGCCAGACTAAGGAAAGATGCTTGTACAAGAACAAGAGAGGGTTTGGATAATGATGTTCATTTATTTCCCCAGAGAGCTCTATTTTCAGAATTCCTGCTCAGCACAGGTTATCGATACCCACGAGGTGCGAAGCTCCTCTTTGCTGATTTTAAACCTGCAATTTGTGGAGGGTGTCGGGGAGTGCCTTGTCCTTGTTTTCTTTGGTTTTGGTTTTTAAGTGAGATTTCTGTGTGACAGCCTGACTCAAACTTCAGGAATCCTTAGCTGTGACTTTATCTGGTGAATAAAAAAAATACAAAAGCAAGACTTGTATTAAAAATATATCTCAAAATGAAAAATCTACTCACTAAAAAATAAGTACTTTCTTTCAAGGACAGGTTGACTGACACTGGGATTGAATCTCTGATCCCTAAAATTATGTTCTGTATCTCTCTATTTATCTAATTTAGATTAAATAACAAGAAGTCCTTAGGTAACAGCACTAACAGTTTTCTGTTTCCTATGGTTTAAGGCCAAAAGGTGATTTATGTAAGAAATCAGTGTTTACCTCAGCACTGATGATATTTTGAGAGACTGAAACAATTTCACTGGGATAATATATAATAGGGAGGAAATAACCATATAATTCTCAAAACAGATATTCATTGATCTTTTCAGAGAATTGTGTGCATTCAGTGTTAGTCCTGCTTCATGTATCTGACAAATTGGCATACAGTTAACTATATTTTATTTTTTTTAAATCTCTGTTTCCTCTAATAAGGCTGAGATTGTGCAGCACTTCTAGGAAAAAGAAGTAATCAAATTTGTTGGTTTTTTATGGGGCTGGACAATCTGTGCCATGGATGCTTTTTTTTTTTTTTTAATTAAGGGCATGCATGAGAATATATGCAGATTTAAATATTATCAAATGTTGGCAAGATCAGTCATCTAAAATCCTGAAAAGGATTTTTGCCTTAAAGAAACCAATCTTCTAACGTTGTCTTTACTTTTTCAGGTGGATTTGGAGCCAGAAGGCAAAGTGTTTGTTGTCATAACTCTTACAGGAAGCTTCACGGAAGGTAAGGGAATTATTTTGGCTTGTTTCCATTAAGAGCTGGACTCTGGTGTATATTCCTGCCATCAGTTACCAGGCAATACATAAGGGAATGGCATTCTTTACCAGGCATGTGCTGCGGTGTGCTGGAGATTTCTGGAGCAGTGGGAGAAATCTGGAAGGGGCTGTTGGTAACAACTCGTGCTGTTTGTGCCCTCTGCCCTGATCTTGGACCTGGGGAGCTGCTTCGTGCCTGATCTGGTTTATTTACCTGAAGTTGTCCTTCAAACAGATTGTTTTTGTCACTCCTACTTTTCACCTGGGTGCCTCTTGAAGGGCAAGCTAAGGAGAAACAGCATGTTTAAAATGGAACATGTTTAAAACATCTGGATGATTTTTATTCCATAATGGTTCCCATCTACTTCACGAGCATTTCTGTTTCCCGGGTTCACTTTGCACAGGAAACTTAGAAGTTTTTAGTGTGACAGCTGCTCTGAAAAAGTATCTGGGCAGCTTTTTTTTCTGTAGCTATATTTTAGAGTGTGATATTTTTAATTTCCCTGTTGTTTATTGTGATACTAATTACGAGCATGGATGTGAGCTCTGCTGCAGCAACCCAGGAAACCTGGGATGGGGCACAGAAAAAGCTTATTTTCTTCAAACCATGGTTCTTGTTTTAGCTGCAGCCTCAAACTGCATTTGTTGGGGGGTGTTTTCTGTGCAGAAGCCAGGAATTGAGGCAGGATCTGCTGTTACCTGCAGGATGGGGGAGATGGATTTTTAATGTTCTCTCTGGTTCTGCCCCAGAAACTGATTGCTTGGCATGAAGGCTGTGCTGGGGGCGGCTTCAGGAGTCCTGGGGGAGCTCTGCTCTCCTGCCTTGCATCTCCCATGGGTCCCACCTCGTGCTAGTGCCCAGGCCTGTCACTGCCCCTGCCTTTGTGCTTCAAATGCAGGTTTCAATAAGAGCTTGTGCTTTACTTGGGTGCTTTTGGGGAGTGTGTGCACCTGGGGCTGCTCTTACTCCTGGGGGTGACTGACTGGGTGTAACTCCTCTTGTAGAAGATATGTTAAGAGGGAGATAGGAACAGAAAGCCTGGCTTCAATTCCTAAAGAAATATATAGTCTTGGAGTGATGGAAAAGATGAGGGATATGACATTCTGGCACTGCAGTCAGGCAGAGAGGACCAGAATTCCCTTTTCCAGTAAAGTTCACTTACCAGGTAAAGCTGGGCAGGTTAAATAGCAACACTACAACTTTTAGCTCTCTGTCTGCCGAGTAGGAATCCATGTTTTTCTCTGCCTAGGTGTCAGCTTTGTGGCCTGGGAACTGCTCTTGTGTTTATCCACATGTAAAATGTTAACAGAGCATTTACCTTTCCTACCCTTCCCTACAACTGCACTTTGACAGGGAGACATGAAGATTACTTTTTCAAGTAGCTTCAAGCTTTCAAGTACTTTTGCAAGAAGCTTTCTGTTTGTAACCAGAGAAGAGGATGAGTCCAAAACTGTGCTAGGGAGGCCTGGAGGACTTTTTTGAAGATCCAGAGGCCATGGCTCTTAGGGGGGAAAAGGACACTGGAAATTGGCTGTAATTGTCTATTGCAGAACTGATGATGGAAGGAGGGGAGAAACAGGGGGCTTTTAGTGACCTGCATCCCGGTTTGTATCCACATGCAAGAGTGTCATGCTTGGCCATTTTAAGCAGGTTTGAGCAGGGATGGTGGGCTTGAGCATTAATCCAGAGTGTGCTTCAAATCTGTGCTGGTGGCTGATCTGAGATGAGAGGTGGAGAACTCAGATATTTGTACAGCTACTGCTTTCCGAGGGAAATGGGAAATGTTGGAAATTATTTACTTCTCTTTTCTGTGTTGTTATTAAGGATGTATAGACTTAGCAGAACAGGAAGATCAAAGATGGTCCTTTTTTTTGTTGTTGTTGTTGACTGGTAGTTCCCATGTATGGTCACATTTAGAGTTTCCAAGAATAGACATAATGCAGGGCAAGCCTGATTGCAGATAGGGACTTTTCCCAGTCATTGGATAAAGGAGGCATCCACAAGGAAGGGCTTTCTTTCTAATGAGCAGTGAGGTCTTGTTTATAACATCATATTTTATTCTTTTTTTTCTCTCTCTTTTGCTGAAAATGTGGAGGCTCAGAACTGTATTTGAAATTTGAAGTTTTATGATAAGAAGACCAAGAATAGGTCACAACCTGAAAGTACAAAAAGTGGCTTCCCACTTGTTCCCCTGACCTGGAAGGCAGCCACTATCACATCCTCCCTGCTTGTTATGGCTAATGTGGCAGAGACCTCCTGAAGGCTTTCTGTGTCTGTGGGCACACAGAGAACCCAATGGTCAGTGTGCATTAGATCCCACCAGTGTAACACGTGGATTTTCAAGCAATATGATATTTAGGACATTTAATCATTTTCCTGTGACTTTGATGGTTAAGAGTGTGTCTCCGGTGTGTTTTTCTGCTCTGGGAAGGATTAAGCAATGGTGACGCAGTGCTACAAAAAGCAGCCAGACTTTAGCAGGAGCATCGTGGCAGTGTCCACAGACAGACTCTTCAAGCCACCCACACGGGGTTTTTTTGCAGCTCTTGCCTCCTGGCTTTCAGGAGGCAGCAGGATAATGTAATGGAGTCAGTCTGAACTGTGAGAGCTCCACTGAGCAAAGGTGGAGCATCAGTGCCTGCTGCTGGTCCTCACACACCTCATTCATCTCAGGGAGGTTTTATGCCAAACTGGTTGTTTTGTTTATGGAAATAGCCAAATTCATAGGGGCTCAGATGACATTGTCTAAATCGAGCAAAGCAAAAGTCCAAAAAGTGGGTAAAGAGAGAGGGGATAAAAAAGAAAAAAAAAAAGCAACCCCCCCCAAAAAAAACCAAATAAAGAAAGACTTGGATCTTAGGTCCACCTGACACTGTATTATTTTGTTGTCTGAGCAAGCTTACCCAAAACAGACAGTCCAGGTGTTGGTTGCTTGGACTTTCTTTACGTTCAGGAATGGTGGGGTTTTTCTGTTTGATCAAAAGTTCTTCTGACCAAAATCTAAATTTGGTTCTGTTTGCCTACAGCAGGGATGGGGGAGAAGGGTGTCACTCCTGTGAGGGGTGCAGTGTGTCCCACAGAAGCATTTGTGTGCTGTCAGAATAAAGGCATTATAGAAAACATACAGCTGGAAAGGTTAATTCTTTATAGGTTCCCCTATGGCTCTTCTGTCCATCAGTGTTATCACCCTGCTGTGTTGAGGCAGGGAAATCTTCCTGTTTCACATGTTAAAAATACATGTAGCTTTTCAGGAAGAGAAAGGAACAGAGCAATAGGAAGCGAGGGAGACCTAGTGAAATTACCCCTGCCTATCTTTATTTTCTCTGCTGGATGTATTTGTTGCTGTGCTAAGCTGTACCTGATTATATTAACTCCCCTCATTCAGCTGACATTTCCTGTGTAAAGCAACCAGTGCAAAATTAAAATGAAAATCTCCTTACCTTGGGAGGAGATTACCTCTCACAGAAATCACAGAATATTCTGGGTTGGAAGGGACCCACTAGGATCATCAAAGTCCAGCTCCTGAACTCTCCAAGCGTGCCCCATCTCTGCTGGCTGTGCTGGGTCTTGGTGGCACCTGTCTGGGGTAAAGGGAAGCACACTCTTGCCCAGCCATCTCCCTCACTAACCCAAGAGCTGTTTCAGTCTGTTTCACAGAGAAGGTGAGGACTAACCTTCTGCCTGCCAGTCTTCAGGCATTGCTTAGGGATTGATTTCCCTCCCCTCCTCAAATGAATTTATTTACTCTTTTCTGGGTTTTCTTTATTTCACCCTGCCTGATAATAGGATTTTTTTTCAAGTCACCAAAAGTGATTTATTTTAAAATTTCCTTATTCTTTTTACTCTGGATATAAATATGATTTTTTTCCCCCAAGGGTGTCTTTAGCATTTCTTACCTCCCTGTCATGACATCTCGGTTCCCTACACTCTGTGTCTCTGTGTCTCCTTGCCCTGTTCTCTTAAAAATAATTCACCAGGCCTCCTTTAAAAAAATTCTGCTTTATTTCTCTCTAAAACATATAGTGCTGTATAAGGAGTAGAGTTCCCTAATGTTTTTCCTCTTCTCCTGACGTTGGTCATAACCATTTCCAGGCTGACAGCTTCCAAGTAGGGTGATCTTCCTCATTACTCCAGGGAGCACCTGGGAGCATCCTGGCAGGAAGACACACTGACTGGGGGCCTTTATGGTTCTCCAGCACCTCTGTGCTCTCCCAGGTGTCATCGAGGTCCCCCTGGCTCTGGCTGAAGGTTGTGTCTCTGGGAGGAGACTCTGGGGCTTGTGTTGCTTGTAGGAAGTGGCTGATGCTGCTGAAGTGCCCCAATGGGTGACATGAATTTAGATCCTCTCTCCACTGCTTGTCGATTTTTTTTGCCACTGAATACTGGTTTCAGCTGTGAAAAGGCAAATCATGCATTACATTCTTCTTGATGGGGAGGTGATTGACTAGAAATAAAAAGGCTTGCAGTGGCCGGGTGAACTGCTGCTCTTGGTGGTGCTTCTGGACACCTGTGAGGGGTTGGTAGAGATACTCAAGAGCAGGTGATGGTGTGTGGGTGTTCAGCTGCAGCAAGGTCAGACTTGGACACTGAGAGGCCCCAGGTGTGTGCCTGCACGATGGTATGAACCCCTCTCCTTGCAACACTGGGAACACCAAGTCCCCTGGCAGCTTTGCCTGCAAGGCGTGTTGCTGTGCCCTCAGTTTGCCGCCTCTCTTGCTATTTGCTCTATTTAATTTTGAGCAGAGCTAATTAAATTAATACAAATTAAGTGTTTGACTGAATTGATGAATGAGGCAAGCCCTGTAGAAAATAAAGTGCTTCTATTTTAGTGCTTTGAACTCTTGCAATTTGCCTTTTTTTAGCTTTTTTTTTTTTACGTTGTCACTCAACGTGATAATTCTGCTTGAAATTCACTTTTAATTTCATCATTGTTAGATAAGTAATGGTTGTTTCTTTTCTTTCAGTGTCAGGAAAGACAAAGACAAATTTGAGTTCTGGGCAAGAAATAGAACAACGAGAATAATGAAAAGCCAAGTGACTTGGTAGAGCAGATATAGTATGCATTATTAAATAGTTAATGTTGGTAGGGTTTTCAGCAGCAAGGAATCATAGAATCATGGGCTTAGGTTGGAAGTGACCTTAAAGATCATCCAGTTCCAACCCCTCAAAGGAGGAAGCTTAAAACTGCTTACCTACAGGTAACTGAACCTGCCTCTAGACCAGGAAATGCTTTTTTATTTTGCAACTGGCACATCATATGTTTGGGATAGTTTGTTCTCAAACACAAAGACTTGGTCTCTTGCTGTCATTTTTCTTGGAATACATTTTGCTAACACCGAGTGGGTTTTATTTTAAGAAATAACATTTCCTCAGATGGGTACCAGTAAAAATCTGCAGCCTTAAGGTCTGAAGTGGTGTATAGGTGTTGTGCTAACAAGATCTTTGAACTATAATGTAGCTCCTCAGCCCCATAACACTTCTATTGCCAGATATGTTATCAGGTTCTTGCACAAGAGGGAGAAAAAAAGATTTTGCCAGTTCTCTATTAACTGCAATAATGACTGTTTTCAGCCTGGTTTTTTTCTAGTTAAGGGAGTAATTATTGGAAACCAGGAACCAGGAATGAAAAATGTCCTGTTCTCATCCCCTGGCTTGTTGGGCCATTGTTCTGTTTTGGTTTACTAGCTCAAGCAGAGTTTTAAGACATGTAGTAGACACCGCCTAGAGAACCTCCTGATCTACATAGGCAGTATCAGTACAGAGTAGGATAGAGAAAGCTTTTGCTATCTTTGGTTCCCAGTCTGAGAACATGGAAGTCTTTAATGTCCAGCCCAAAGTCTTACATGGCAGAGAGCAGCAGGAGACATGTTGTTCTATACCCTTGCATTTTTTTTCCAATGCCTGCACTTTTTCAAGTGCTTTACACTTGTCCCATGTGTGCGTGCTGCAGGCAAGGGATTTCCAGATGCACTCCAAGTTGTTTCAACTCTTCATTTCCACGTGGAAATAGGTCAGAACAATGTCAGTGTCTCCATGGGGGAGAAAACATACCCTAAATGTACCCTGGAGAAGATTGAGCCCTTGCAGAGACCAGGAATGTAATCGAGAGACGCTGTGCATCTCTGTGTGGCAGGCAGGTGAACTTCAGTGGATCCCCAGCCTTGATGGAAGATCAGTCAGGTTAAAAAGTAAAAGGTATCCAGAGGCTGATCTTGAAGTCCTGAGCAGGCATTGCTCTCCTGGAGGTCACACTCTGCAAACCTGCACCCCAACAGAGGTGTATCAGCTAAGCCAACGGGAGCAAGAGCAGCTCTTTGCCCTGAAGCCTCCATGAACTTTTTTTCTTTTTCAAAGAGAAACCTTCAAAATGTGCATATTGCACTTCACATGTAAATACTGCAGAGAGAACCCAAGTGTTTTTGCACCCTGACACTCTGATGTCTCACATATGCCTCTCCTCCATTAAAAAAAACCAAATATGGCAAGTATGGTAGATTCTGAATTTTCACAGGAAAAATTATTCCAATAGGAAAGCAAACAAAACTGTTTATTCCTGACTGCTGGAAGATCCAGGCCCTAGGAAATGAAGTGGTTTGCTTGGTGTTTATGGAATGGCTCTAACACAGAGCCGGGAGGTGAACAGCACCCCAGCCTGCTGCATATCCACAAGACTACCTTTACTTCTTGGAAAACAGTCCCTTTGAGCACCACAGCTATTGCAGTATGTCTAATGCTGAGAGGGTTTTGTCAGTAATTCGTGACTTGCCGGGATCTGCCAACTGCTTGGATATCCAGGCACTGCAAAAATGCAGCAAGCAGCGATATCAGGGTTAACTTCACTTCCTCAGTGGGCTGTGTTTTGTCTGGGCTCTGAAACCTAGAGATAAATATGCAAGCTTGCAATCTGCCCTGGGATTTCAGTGTTCCTGGCTGTAATGAGGAACAGAGGTTTTTTGCTTTATTTAAGTGTGATTCCCGGAAGAGGTGACCGGAGTTCCCAGAGGAGCTTAAATCTATCTCCTTGGCCTTGGAGGGCAGGGCTGTGCTGGAGCCGGTGTTTGTGCTGTGGTGGAGCAGGATGGTGAATGTGGGGTGGAAGGAGACAAACATGAAGCTATGGGAGGTCAGTGCTGTGTGATCCTGTGGCCAGGGATGATGGCAGCAGCCCTGATTGCTGCACCCTGTGCTGGGGATGCTGTTTCATGGCCATCTCTCTCTGGACCCCTTGTGGTCAAGGGCATCTGGATGATGCTCTGGACTGGGACAAAGGGAGTTGTTCCATACACTAGCACACCTCATGGCTGTGCCTAAATTTCTCCAGACCACAGTTTGTGAGGTACCTGACTGATGAAACAGGTAAATGGCTGTCCAAAAACCCCAGTACTTTATCTAGGGTCACTCTGTAAATCTGTACCAGAAACTGGAAAAAAATACCAACAAAACCACACTGTTTTTTATATATGTGTGTGTGTGTATATATATATATATATTATATATATAACCTCACCTTCACCATCCATCAAATTAGGCTGTATGCCATTTAATATCCAAGTCTGTCAACTCTGGCTGCTAGAGAAGACTCCTAATTTAGGTGGCACCACCACAGTCAAGAATCTTCCTTGTGTCTGGGTGTCTGGCAGCACAGTCTGTCCAGTGTCCATAAGTCTCTGTCACCTGGAGGTAACAAAATGCTCTTGTGTCACATTATTTAATTCCCTCAATTTACCTGGAAGCTATTCAGGCATTGTTAGTGCTTGTGGGGAGACCCAAACTTCCCTCTGGCTCTGCAGACACGAGGAGGACCAACAGCATCAGTCTGCTTCATGCTGGGGATGTTTTGTCAGTTGAGTCCTGCACCTCACTGGAGGTGGGCAAGATCTCTCAAACAGCCAAGCAGAACAGGGTCTTCAGCCTTAGGCGAGCTGGCACGGAGCTGTAGGAAGCAGAATTCATCTTCTAGTGGTGCTTTCGGAGGCAAATATTTGCACTTGCAATTTATACACCCCTGTTTTAGGCTGTTCCTGAATATGCCCAGCATAAAATAATGAGTTTCCTGCTCTTCAGTGCCAGATGTTTTTGTTTCCTGGAGTGGTTCAGCAGCAATGATTCTGTTGTTTTCCAGAATGAGATGCTGAGTTAAAATAGAGCTTTGAGCAAAGAGATCCTGATGTTGTTTTGCCAGGGTGACCTCAAGCTTGGCAGAGGCGAGAGTGGGAGGGATGGAAGCTTCTGCCATCCCCGTCTACCTTTGGGAAAAATCTGCTCATTCCTGTTCTGGGAAAAACTGCATGACATCAGCGTGGCTTTGAGTGCTGTGGACACCCCCTGCACTCAGCAGGTTCCCACCTCACTGACTGCTCCTGCTGGCCATGCCAACACTGCTGGTTTATGGGAATGAGGCATTTTCATAACTGAGGGTAAATCTGTCTGTCTGAAAAGGATGCTCTTGGGTGTCCCTTGGGCTGCCTTGAGTGGGGCCAGTTCTGCACCAGCTGGCTGGACTGGGAAACTGAGCAAAGCTGGAGCAGGGCTGTGGGTTAGTTTGGGGCCAGATCTATCTTTTGATTGAGCTCAGCACTGGCCCAGGGTGCTGTGGTGAGGCAGGAGGGGGAGCCCCAGCGGTGGGGCAGAGGAGGGAGGAAGGCAAGAGGTGTGGCTGAGAGGGTGTCGTGCTCTGCATGCCCCGTCTGCTGGGACACGGGGCAAGGACAGTGAATGGTGGAAACACTGAGAAAAGTTGATTGGAGAAGAAACAGAGACAAAAGATGTGGGAAGAAGGCCAGAGAAAAGGAATATTAGGAGAGACAGAAGGACGTAGGAGGCTGGTCTGGGGAATGGTGATGGGTGGGTATGGACAGGAATTGTCAGGAAGAAGCAGCTTAAAGAAACTCAAAAAGTTTAAGAAGGTGAGAGGAGGAAAATACAGACGGATTGTAGAGGAGCTGTGGGGGACAAGGAAAGGCTGCAGCAGCAGCATAGCAGTGACCATCAAAGCCTGTTTCTTGCTAGAATCTGAAACAGTTTCTAATCCCAGAATCTCAGCTCTTTTCTGCCGTCTAGCTGTCAGACTTGTTGAGCAAGTGTGTCTGTCCGTCGCTGTACTGGCACAGCAGCACACAGTCCTTTCCTAGGAAGTGTGTGTTCCCTGTTGTTTCTCTCCTCTCTCCCTGAAGCTGTGTGAGACCACAGCCGTGCTGGTGAGCTGGGACTGTGGAGGGGAAAGGCTGCTCCAGTTCCAGGAGATGAATTTGCTTCCAATGATAGTTTTCTTTGTTTGTAAAATGTAGGTAATTGCCTTAAAACCAGAAACCTTTTCATTTGAAGAATTTTTACTAGAAAATGAAACTCTCAGAAGTCAGAGAATTCTGAATTTTTGTGTCTAAAATCTATCCTTCCTATATGTTCACAATACAGTCTTGCAGATCACACTTGCAGGTCAGCAAGGACAAAGGCAGAAAGATATTTCTTCTCCAGCTTGCCCAGATCAGAGTACTGAGGTGGTGGGTGAGGAATCTGGGGTCTCAGTCTGGTCCTACACACATTTTTACCTGCATTGTCTCTATTCTGTATTTCACTTGTGAATGAGAGGTAGAGTGGGAAGAACAAGTCATTTGGGGAAAGACTCCATTGTTGCATCTCAAAGTGCTGATGATAACTTGCACATGAAGGCCACTGCACTTCTTGGCCATAGAGGCACCCTGTGTCTCATGTGTTGGGACAGATCTGGCTGGAAAATGTGTGGAAGGGTGTGCTGGAAAGAAGGCAGGGGTGAGAAAAGCTTAAATCTGTGTAAGGGCTGTCATGGCCATCAAACTGCAGGCTGGCTGCCATCCCCTGTCATTTGAACTTAAATTCCCTCCCTGTGTATTCCTTTCCCACTGAGGTACTGAGAAGAAAGATGAGAAGAGGTGAAGGCTTCAGGTGTCTCTCACAAGCTGTTGGAGAAAGTGACTGTCTTCCTGCTCACCCACCTCTGCTTGTTTGTTAATTGAGAGGAGTGAGATGGGAGAGCTGGTGGGGAGGCAGGGTATGTACTTATTGCTGCTGCTCTTACACCCAGTGGAAAGGGCCACCCATTTGTGAGAATGAAAGTGGCTGGTGGCACTGGTGCCCATTATGGAGCTGTTGAAATTGGTAGGTCCTTCCCTTTCTCAACATATTCAGAGCAGCAGAGCTGGTGAAGGGTCTGGAGCACAAGTCTGATGAGGATTGGTTGAGGGAGCTGGGGGTGTTTAGTCTGCAGTAAAAGAGTCTCAGGGGTAGCTTATCACTCTCTACAACTGCCTGAAAGGAGGGTGTAGCAAAGTGAGGGTCTGTCTATTCTCCCAGGCAACCAGTGACAGGATAAGAGGAAATGGCCTCAAGCTGTGCCAGGGGAGCTTCAGGTTGCATATCAGGAAGAATTTCTTCACTGAAAGGGTGATTAACGTTGGAACAGGCTGCCCAGAGAGGTGGGGAGTTCCTATCCCTGGAAGTGTTCAAAAAATGACTGGACATGTCTCTTAGTGCCATTTGTTTGAATTTAGGATATCTGCTTTTGAAATCTCAGAAACACACCTCAGACATGGAGAAGTATGTATTGCAGGGTGAAAACCCTGTTGGGGAGGAGATGGGGAAGGGGGATAGATCAGGTCTGGCTGTGGTAGCTGCTGGGAAGCTGTTGAGGACAGCTGTGTTTCCTGAACATGCAGCTCCCCTGGCCTTGAGCCCTTGGGAAATCCGTCTGGGAAGTCATAATAATCCGCTGGCTCTAGGAGGGGTGCAGTGTGTGTGCCAGAGCAGTCGAGGTCTGTGCCATCTGCAGAAGTGTTCTAGGAGGGACTGCGCAGTGAAGCCAAGTGCGATCGCCAGCCTGAGCACTCGAGCACTGAGTATTTCCTTGCTGCATTGCCAAGGTGGGGACTGTGTTGATGAGAAGAGGTGCTGCCTTTTGGCAGGTCTCTTCCTGGTAGCAATAAGCTTGGGATACAAGAGGCTGAATTTATTTCTTTTGACAGATGCTTTGCTGCGGCAGTGTCTTACTCAGCCCATGGTGTGTGGGAATCTGCGTGGGAGAGCGACATGGTAAACAACCTGCTTTTTAAGGCTGTTGCAATTAGAGAACTCGTTAGCAAGCTGCCACATGGAAATCTCAAAAGTGCCCGGGATCAGCTGTGTAATCAGAGCTGAGTATGCAGCTGGACCACTTGGGCTGGGTCTGTGCAGCTGTGGGGTGACCAGTCCACCAGGAGAATCCTGGTGTTGCAGGGTGGTGATTCAGGTGTTGGTCATCCTCCCTGGTGAGCCCAAGGCCAAGTGCACCTCCAGGGCCTGGGGAAAAGCTGAGACATTGCACGGCAGCAGTCGGAGGCCCTGACAGGGGAAAAAATGGGAGTGTTTAACTTATTCTAGTTAATTAGCTCTCCCAGTTAATTTATTCCTGACTAGATTCCAGTTGTGCTTTGGGTTACAGTTTGCCTTCTCATGGAGAGGTGCAGTGCCCCTGGAGAGGAAGGTATGAGGTTTCATCCTGGGGGTGGCTGTGTTGAGGAACGTGGTTGCTCTTTGTGGAAATGCTGCAAAACTTTGGGTGCCTCTGGGCACAAGCTGCTCGATACTCCCATTTCAACTTACCTTCTGTTCATCCTGGTTTCTTTGTGTATTTTGTCTCGTGTTGCATAAAGAGTATTTTCCTGCTCCTCCTTTCTTTGAGACAGATGTTAAGCCTGTGTCTCTAGAAAATTGCAGTGCCTGAACAAAAAGGTGGGAATTTTAAGGGGATTTAGTTGAGTGTAAGACCTTGAGTGGAGACTCTTGTTTTACTACCAAAGTGGCCAGCTTTGGAATTAAAGCCCAAAAGAAGGATGTCCCCAGAGCATCCACTTAAAAATAGCTTTCAAGTGCACCTGGTTAAAAATAGGTTTAACCTGGATCTCGTGCTTCCCTGTGTGGGCAGGGCCTCCTAATAGCATGTTGTGATACCTACTAGGGAACCACCTACGAGCATGTGAGTTGCTGATGGTTGCAACAGGCCAGAGCCCCGAGGCATTGGGAGCAGGGAAGGGTTCAGGATCTCCCTGCTCTTTGCCCATGCTGACAATTCTGCTTTTCTCAAGGATTTTGCACAAGTGATGGGAGCTTTGACTTATAAATGCTGTCACACTCTGTTGCTGCTACTTCTGTCAGCATAGTTTGAAATCTTCTAAATCTTATGGCACGGAGGGTTTCTGGTGCATGAATTAATCATGGAAAAGATCAAAGTTGCTTTGTTAGTTTTCCTGTTTTTAATGAATAATGTATTTAAATGGTTTCCTTCCCTGGTAAATCACATCTCAACATTTTTATCTTGAGTGTAATAGGTAGGAAGGACTAACAGGAGGTTTTACAATGGAAATTCGTTTGCCTAAGCACAAGGAAATAATAATGATTATGATTGTAAGGAGAGGAGAGGAGGGAGACTAATGGGTTTGTTAAGGCTCTAATGAGCAATGCAGTAAGAAGTATAAGGTACTAGTATTATTTGCACATCTTAAGGTAAGGAGGAGAATTGTACCTATCTTATGATAAAATTGAGACTGCCTTTGGCTGAGGATGGGAGATGATTATTGCTGCCTGTTTCTCACTGTTTGTGCTTGTCAACTTGAAATTTGAATCATAGGGCTTTTCTGTGGGGTTTTGGGATTTTTTTTTGGTGTGTGGCTGTTTTTGGTGTTGGGGTGGTTTTTTTTTTTTTTTTGTTCTTACCTAGGTCAATGTGACAGGAGTGGGTTATGGAGTAGTTAAAATATGAGTAGTTCTGAGATGGTAGGGAGGGGACTCCATTGTGAGAGGGGAACAGTAGCTCTGGTTTTGCTGGAAAACCATGTTCAGCTACAGTCAGAGGGAAGCAGCTGTCTGTTATCTCACTGGATATGACTGGACTAATGTACCTTGCATGGGTATCATGTGTCTCCTGCTTGGTATGGGACAGATATGAGATGGCTTTCCAGTCACAGTGCCAGTGCAGGGTTCTGATGGGCTCAGTTCAGTGCTCAGGTTTCTCCTGTCTCCCTCAAATCCCTCTTCTACTTTTTAAATAAAATCCTTCACTTCTGGAATATCCTCTCTGTGCAAGCTGAGACAGTTCTCTGCCATTGTCACCCCAGCCTGGTCTCTCTGGCAAACAGAAGTGTCCCAAGGTTGCCATCTCCAAACGAATGCAGAAACTTGCAGAGATGGAATGGTAAAATGGAGCTCAGGTAAAACCTTCCTTGCTCTTGACAGAGAGACAAGCACAGGGTGACAAATGGGGCTGTCCCCTTCCTTCTGTCAGTGTGGTGTGCCTGTACAGATAAGGAAGAGGGAAGTGCAGGGAAGTGGCTGTTGCCTTCATGCACACCCTCCTTGTCATCCAGCAGCATTTATGCAACCTGTGGCCTGGAAAGCACAAATGGGGCTGGCATGCAGTGGTCTCTGAGAACCTGGGGCATGGGGTTGCTCATATCTGCTGAAATCATCTGTTATCCTCTCTATCCCATTTGCTCAGTTCCTGGTTACTCAGTACAGAAATGAATGGAAAGGCTTTTCCATTCATATTTTTCAGCCTTGTGCAACACCCTGCAGTGCCTTGTTCAGAGCTGTCAACATCCACAAGCAGGCGTCTGAAAACAATTTTTCCCAGAAAAAGACCTGTAAAACCAGATGTGGAAAATAGTATTTTCTTTTGAGCTTCTCTGTGCACATCTGAAAACCTGTGTGGCAATTGTGATTAAAACTCTGTACAGGATAACCTGTATGGGATTCATAACTGATTGGTAGACTTGAAGTGGCAGCAGAATACTTGTTTTCAGTTTCTCAAGCTGCCTTCTTCATGCTCTCTCATATTCTCTCAGAACTCATGCAAACAGATAAAAAGCTCTTTCAGGCCCAGCACTGGGCTCTACCCTCTGCTTTGCAGCCCTCTCCCCTCCTGCATACTTGGATGGCTCCCAGCAGCCACATACTGGTCACTCCAGCTCTGCAGTGCTGGAACTTCTCTACCCAAGTGCAAAAGACTGAAGAAAACTGAAAAAGTGCTGAACCCCAGTCCCATGCTGGTGAGGAGAAGGTTAGGTTGGCAGTGATGGATGGAGCAGAGCTGTACCTGGTAAGCCTGGGAAACACAGAGACATGTCCTGTCAGCTTTTCTGTCTCACCTACTGGTGCCACCAGAGCTTTGGCATCATTGTGTAATTCTAGACATAAGCCTATAATGGGATTTTGCAGCAATAGCTGAGCACTGTCATGCTCATCAGTATTGTTGTGTGAACTTCATTGGTCCTGTTCTCGCTGCTGCTGCCACACTGAAACATCATCCTTCAGCCTCAGTCCTCAAAATGCTGCTAACTACTTAGAGCTGAATTCATGTCCTAGATCTGGCAAGAAAACAAGGAAGATGAATCTGCCTTACTTCAGCACTTGGATGAGAAACAGAAACCTTGCCTCCAGTGCACAGTTCTGTGTGATCCAGTGCAGGGATGATTATATGTTTGCTTTTCCAAGACTGATGATAAGGCTGTTTCATACTCATGAGTGGAGAAAGCTCTAATTTTTTTGGTTTCAGAACATTGTTGTTCCTTCTTACTCTTTCAGACAGTATTTACAGATATTTAAAAGATTTCAGACAGTATTTAAAAGATGAACTGCCCATTATTGTGGCTTTTCTGTGAAGTCCTTGGAGACAACATAGTGCTGCCTGCACTAGCTGTCGCTTTCTCTGGTCTTCATATAAAACTTTATTCAGTTTCAGAGGGCAAAATGGCATCTGGATCAAACATAAATCCCAGTCTGTGTTTGATGTGCCACACATTTGATGTGCAAGGAGCCTCTCCTGGGGTTGGAACTGATATGGTTTTGTGCACAGACTGGCAAAAGCAGCAGAAGGAAAAGAACTCTGACAGATGTGAAGTAGGAGAGAGAAACCCTCTGTGGTTAACTCTTTGTGGATGTGGCTGTTTCCCACTGGCTGATCCAAGTTACTTTTCAGGGAAATTGAAGAAAAACCTTGGTAATGGGATAGGCAAGGCTTTACTCTGCAGCACTAATACTACGGGGAGCAGAATAGTCAGCAATGGAAATACCACTTTGGGTTGTAGCCTTTATATCCTGTTCCCTTTTCAGAGTCAGGCTGTCAGCTTCTTCTTTAATGCTGTGTTGTGTGTATAATGTTTTAATTAGCAAGGCTTCCCATGGTTTTGACCATCCACAGGATCATGGTGATAAAACTCCTGATTAAAAGACACCAAACCTTAGTAAGGGATTTTTGTCATAACATACGTGTTTTCCAGCCTGGAAAATAAACATCTGGGTTTAGCCTCAGTTTACATTCAGTAGATGTGAGGAAACCCACTGTTAGGTAAATATTGAGAGAACACCTACATACTGATGGCTGGAGGGGGCAGGGGTGTGAATTTGTTTACTTGATCTGGTTTGTATATTCATTTCCTAAAACATCTACTACATCTCACTGTTAGGGCTTGGGCTAGATGAGCATTTAGCGTGATCTGAGGTTGTTGTTCAGTGCTTGTGAGAGGTGAGGGATCTCTCAATCCACTAGCTTGCTTTTTTACAATCCAGTAAGGTCAATGTTTGGGCTCTGCTCTGTGCTTGTATATCACTCAGTGCAAGGGGAGCTTGCTTGCAGTGCTCCCAGGGGAGCACAGGAAAACATGTATACTGTTCCTGGCACTAATAAAAGAAAAGCTTAATTAAATTTTAATCTACTAGCATTATTGCTTTAAGGCTTTTTACATTGCTTTTTTAAAATATCTTTATTCCTTTCAAAGAAAAATCCCACTGATTCATGCAGGAGTGTAACACTAGACATTGTCATGTGTCAGGAGGTACCTGGATGACCTTTGCCATGCCGGCGTTACAGCAGCAGTCGATAGCACGGCAGCAAGATTGATTTCCAATAGATGGGACCTGAGAGGCTTTAACTACTTGAGGCAAATAGTTCCACACACACACACTTCACTTCATCCTGCAGCTCTTCCTCTTGTTTTTCTGCTGTAGTTACTGCCACCGCTGTAAGGATTTTCCTGAAATAACCCTCCGGAATAGAAAATGGGAGGGAGAGAAATGGGGGGGATCTCTGACTGGGAAGGGCAGGGTCAGGTAAGCTCAGGGGACAGGTGGGGTGGTATTAGAGGCTTCAGAGTGGGTGAGGATGTGCTAGTGCTTGCACATGTCCTCAGACGACTTGGTGGGTTATTTATTCTCCTCTCTCTCTGCGTGTATAATTTCCACTGCCATACACACGTGTTCAGCATGAGTGGAGAGGAGGAAAGAGGAAGAGGCTTTTCAGTGTTGAACTTTGTAGCTACTTTTGCACATAACCAGTCATAGTATATCCCTCATAGTTACAGATGTCCAAATTTAACCACGGATGTGGAAACTCCCTTCACTGAGCAATTACTTGTCTACTTTTATAGCAGTATTTGGACATTCATTTGAACCATTCATGGTGGTTGTTGCTTTACCAGAGATTAGAGGCTTTTAAAAGTCTAGGTCTCTTAAAGTGGTCTAGGATGGCTTTGTTTTGTAAAATACTCTCTGTGTACAGAAGGAAAATATATATCCTATAGGAAATTGGCCAGAATGCAAAATATGAGCGGGAAAAATGTCTCTGATGGCTTTGTATTCTCTGACACCAAAGGTGAGAGGCACAAGGGGCTGCTACATTGGCCAACCTGTCATAGAATCAGAGTGGTTTGGGTTGGAAGGGACCTTAAAGATCATCTCGTTCCAACCCCCCTTCCCTGGGCAGGGACACCTTCCACTAGACCAGGTTGCTCCAAGCCCATCAACCTGACCTTGAACACTTCCACGGATGGGACTTCCACAATTTCTCTGGGCAACCTGTGCCAGTTGCCTCAGCACCCTCACAATAAAGAATTTCTTCCTAATATGCCATCTAAACCTACTCTTTTTCAGTTTGAAGCCATTCCCCCCTTATCCTATGACTCTATGCCCTTGTAAACAGCCCCTCTTCATATTTCTTGTAGGCTCCCTTCAGGTACTGAAAGGCTGCAGTAAGGTCACCCCAGAGCCTCTTCTCCAGGCTGAACGATACGAATTCTCTCAGCCTTTCCACCAGCAGACTTCAGTGCTGTGTTGATGGATGGTTTCTGCAGCCTCTCCCTCAGCAGTGCTGGGACCTGTTTAACAGATGTGATGGGTGTGAGCTGAGGAACTGCCTTCCTGGTGACTGGAGAGGGTGGTGGTTGGGAGGAAGGAGGTTTTGGTAGCGATATGTTCCACCGTTTCAAAATCACTTGCACCTTGTTGAAGGGCTGAACCTTCCTGCTCCACGGTGTGGTGTGTGGGATGCATGAGTGCCCAAGCCCTCAGAGAGAGGGATTTATTCTGTGGGATAGGGTTGTATATGTAGATCCACTAGATCACATGGTGGGTGAAGGTACACCTGGGCCTGAGGTATGGCTGAGGTTGTGCTGGGCTCTCCCTCCCCTTTCCACTTAAGCCAGCACCAGGAAATGGGAAAAGTAGTGCCCAAAAGAGTTGGTTGCATATGAAAAGTAATCCTTGCTGAAGTCACTCTCCTGCTTAGTAACACTTAGGTTTGTTATAATGTAGTGTGAAGTGAACATAATCACAGGTGAGGATCACCTGGAAGATGTGCAGCATCTGGACAAAGTTAGCAGGGTAACACAGCATGAGGAAATGTGAAATTCAAGTAATGCTTGAAGTATGAGTTATGCTTTTAGTAAAGAAAAAAACCCACCTTGTAGCATGTATTTTAATGAAAAATGGGTCAGTAAGAGAGAACTTGTCCTATGTGAGATGTTGGTGGCTGGAGAACAGGAGGTGGGGGCCAAGTGCAGCTCAGAGGAGAAGGGTCTAGGCTGGCCATAGGTGTGATCCACCAGTACAGGCAGCATGGAGACTTCTGCTGCCCATGAAAAAGCAGCTGTCAGTTTTCTGTTTCCATGAACTGTTCCAAAGTTGCAGAGTGTCTGAAGCCAGGCAAACCACAGGGATGCACAGCAGTGGCTTTGCAGGCCATGTCCAAGTGTCCCCTGTTCTTGGTGCAGAGGATTGGTTTCCTCTTGGCTGTGTGTGGGCTCTGCTGCATGAGGGAGCACCAGGGAGGTGATCACCCCATGCTGATCCTTGATGGGAACCGTAACAAACACAGAAACTGCATGAGCTAAATTGGCAACACATTCTCTTAAACTCTGCTAAATGTGAGTGCAGGAACTTAAAGAGCATCAGCTGTTGGGCTTCTAATGGAGCAGCTGGTATGAAGCAAGCTGGTAACTGGATTCCTTCTTTAGGTGCTTTACTTACATGCTCACCACACACTCACAGACTCTGTGCTTCCCTTTCCATGCCTCAGAAGTTCTCCTGTACATGCTGAAGACCAGTACAGGATACTTTTCCAGTTGAGGTGTTTGGCCCTTATCTAGGAAAACAAGAAAAAAGCTACTTGCTTAAACCTAGATCAAAGAGATGTTCTCTTGAATTTGAAGTTGGGCAAATTCTGTAATACTGTAAGGAATATTTTTATTGTTATTATTTTTTTAATTCTCATGTGAAGTTGCAGGAGGCTCTGGCTCAGCAAAGCAACTGGCTCTTGATTTCCCTTTTGGGGAAGAGGGATTGTCTGGTTGACCTCTTGAAGTTCTTCTCAGGCATGTTTCCTATGGTAGATAATGAGGCTGTTGAACTTGTGCAATAATTGAATGTTTGAAAGGAATATTAAACTCTGCAAATCAGCTCTCGCTTCTAGAGATCAAAATGACAGCTCGTGTGTGGGAAAGAGGCAAATTATCTCCCAGCTGCAAGGTTCCTCCATCTTGCTGTCATGTGTTTCTGGTTGCCCACTGACAGAAGCAGGATGCTGAACTAGGTGGATCAATGTTCTGACTCAATCTGGCAATTCCTGTGGTCCCCTGAATCCCGTTGACCTCAGTGGGAATTAAACACATGTTTAAGCACTTCCCTAGAAAGGCAGGCTCTTCTGCGCCAGTCCCTGCCCAACTGCTTGGAGCAGAGAGCAGGTCTTTGTTAAGTGCTTGGATTACCCTCACCACATCCTTTTTTTGCGTGTGTGTTTTAGTGGGAAAATCCTAATCTATAGCATGTGCTTCTGTTTTAAAAATAAATCCAAGCTGTCCTGAAGTCAAGTCTTGCTCCATGTCGCAGTCGTGCCATCGTGTAGGGGGTTTCCATTAGTGCCTGTGGAGGGGACGAACCCACAAAAGGCTGGGAGAACACAGCAGAAAAAAAACTCCTTGAGCTCTATGGCTGGCTTTGTTTCTAAACCTGTGTGGCAAGAGCACAGAGAGGAATACGGCCCCTTGAAGTGGCTGCGTTCAGTACTGACAGGATGGTTTCCCTTATCTCCACTCCTACAAAGAGGACTGGAAAATATGCCTGTGATGTGGGACTCCTGCATTTCAAGCCTTGATCAGGTTGACAGCTTTTCCTCTGTTTTTCCCCTCCGGCAGTTAATCTGCAAAGTTAGTTGAAAGCAGGGAATTGCTCTGCCCCCTTTTTGTGGGTGGATAAGCGGGATGGTGTCAGCTGTGTTTGGGTTCTGCTGCCCATCCACCGCTCCGGGATGATCCCATGGGTGGGAAGTTTGCAGACTGCCCGTCCCTTCCTGTGTCATTATACCCATGCAGAGGGTTTGGCAAGAGCTGGGTTTTGTCTTGCATCCAGTCCAGGCTCAAAGCAGGAGTCCTGAGTACACACATTGGTGCACAGTCACCTCCAGCAGACTCTGGTGTGTGTCCCCAGAATGCCCTTTTTTCCAGGGCCTTTACTTCGCAAAGCAACTGAATTGAAAACCACAGAATGCATTTCTTTCCTCTGAGGCAAGTGTGCCCCAGATGAGGCTTTGAACTGGGAAGCTCAGCTGAGCCTGACCTGGTCTGTGTGAGGGTCCCAGAGACCAGCTGGCTGGGATGTGCGTGTCAGATGGCTGCTGCCAAATGGGAGTGGCTTTCTTGGTCTAGAGCTCAGTTCTGCCTTTTGAGAGTCACTTGTTTTGTGTAAATTGAACTTTGCTAGGAAATTGTTATATGGCTGAACTAAACCCGGTAAAAAATTAAATTATACTGATAGATAATTAAATTGTGATATTAAATTGTGCCAGGAGAGGTCTAGTCTGAACATTAGGAAGCATTTCTTTACCAAGAGGTTGGTCAGACACTGGAACAGCCTTCCTAGAAAGGTGATCAGTGCCCCCAACCTGTCAGTGTTTAAGAGGCATTTGAACATTGCTCTTAAAATATATTAATTTTTGGTTCGTCCTGAATTAGTCAGGCAGTTGGACTAGATGATTGTTGTGGGTCCCTTACAACTGAAATAGTCTGTTCTTTTCTAAAATTACAGTAAATTTTGGGACAATTCAGATTTGAATGTCAGCAGTTCCTGGCTCCCTGCTTTCCAGAACTGTAAAATATTATCTAACTTTGGAAAATGAGCACTTTAAAGAAAGCTGAGTGTGGCACATATGAAACGACTAACGGTCATTGAAAAAATAGCCTGGTTTTTTTATATAATACAGGAAGCAAAAGTGCTGCAAATGGTGATACAGAAATGTAACCTGAGAATACCAAAGGTATAACACTGTTCACCAAGCAAGGTGCTGCTTTGGCTCAGCAGGTGGGGTGCTGGTCATTTGGTTACATGTAGTCATGTTTTCAGGACTTATTGCCCAAAAAAGCTGTGAGTTATAACAACTCATTAGCCTTAAGCTTCCAGTCTGTTTACAGTTTGTGAATTAATAGGTTAGTGACATGTCTCAATATAGGAGAGGAATGAGAGGAAGATAGGAAAAGGCAGTTATTTCTACATGAAAAATGTAATTTTGAGCTAAAAGGTCCTTTGCAATTACCTTCTGTACCTGTCTCAGATGCTATCCTTGTTCTAGACCATGATCTCCCAACTTCTAAACCAGAGATGCAATTATGGCTTTTGAAAGCATTTTATCATAGAACCACAGAATGGTCTGGGTTGGAAGGAACCCTAAAGATCATCCAGTTCCAACCCCCTGCCATGGGAAGCAAGACTTTCCACTAGACCAGATTGCTCCATGCCCTGTCCAACCTGGTCTTGAACACTTCCAGAGATGGTGTATCCACAGCTTCTCTGGACAACCCATGCTAATGCCTCACTGCCCTCACAGTCATTACTTTCTTCAAAATATTCAATCTAAACCTGCTGTCTTTCAGTTTAAATCCATTCCCCCTTGTCCTATCACTCCACGCCCTTGTAAAAAGTTCCTCTCCAGCTCTCTTGTAGCCCCTTTAGGCACTGAAAGGGGCTCTAATGTCTTCCCAGAGCCTCCTCCTCTCCAAGCTGAACAATCCCAGCTCTCTCAGCCTGTCTCCATAGCAGAGGTGCTCCAGCCCTTGCATCATCTCTGTGGCCTCCTCTGGACTTGCTTCAGCAGTTCCATGTTCTCCTTATACTGGGGACCTGAGTTGAACAGCATGGCAAAACCAGGAGTTTGTGTGATGATGTTAATGTTTTGTTGCCCTGTTTTTTTTTTATTTTTTTTACTTCCTACCCCCTGCACAGGGACTCTCCAGAGGGATCGGATTTTTAAGAACCTCACTCGGAAGCGCCAGCGGGCGATGCGACGGCGAGTGCACCAGGTGAACGGGCACAAGTTCATGGCCACCTACCTGCGACAGCCGACGTACTGCTCACACTGCAGGGAGTTCATCTGGTAAGGACGGCTCAAACAGGGTGTTTTGGAGCCTCCCATCCCTGGGGACCAACATGCAAACCCCCCAGTCCTGAACCAGTCACCCGGCACTTTACCAAGGGCCACCAATGTGACACCCCTTGACCACTGGGTTTAGGAGGGCACGTTTGTGCTGCAAACTGGAGTCTACTGGAGAGAGGCCATGGAGGATGTGAATCTTGGATGCTGGCAACAGAATGGGGTGGTGTGGGGATGAAGCAGTGACATTGTTCCTGTCTTGTAACCACAGATGTTGTTTCAAGGAGGAAAAAAAGTAACTGAGGCAGCCTGAAGAAAGACCTCAGATATTAAATGGAGTGGAACATTGAGATTGCACTGAGGAAAAAAACCAGTTGCTTGAAATTTTAGAGAAAACTCCTGAGAACAGAAAAGCCATGAGAGGTGTGAGGTGTGGGGTGATGCACGTGGGGGAGTAGGCAGAGCAGGGAGAAAAAGGTAGATATGTCTCAAAAGAACATGGAGTGGGAGAGATAATAACAGGGTGTGGGCTACTGGGATCTGTCTAATATGTGCGGTGTGTGTTGTAATGAAGTGAGGTATTTGAGAAACTAGAGTGAGGGGGAATAAGGGGAATACAGGCATGTTGGCAGCCTGCCCTGTAAGCCGTGGCCTGTGCAGTGCTTTCCTGTGCTCTCACACCCCTGTGCTGGATTGCACCATTACTGCTGGGCAGTTTTGCCTTGGGATCTGATCATTTGGGATCCTCTTGCATTTTGGCTCTCTCTTCTGTAAACAGCCTGCAAGATGACTGTCTTTCTGACGCTAAATTATGTTCGTGTTTTCTTTTGAACAGGGGCGTGTTTGGGAAGCAGGGATATCAGTGCCAAGGTAGGATGCTCCACTCCTGCAGTGTGTGTGTGTGTGTAGGATGTGCTGTTTCGGGAGCGCTTTCCCATGCTGCTGGGACATCCTGCAGTTACAAGCTTCTCTGAAGTCACCACTCCTCTTCCTTCCTAGCCAGCCAAAACTCTGCATTTGAGCATCTGTCAGGCTCGCATGCATGCAGGAGTGACCACTGACATTCCTGCAAACACCTGGGGATCTGGTTGCTGTGTTTCATCTTGTGCAGATCCACTGAGTTGCTGACTACATGCAGCACCCAACTAGGCTTGAGGCACCCAGGGTCCCTTCAGGACAGTGTTCAGCTGGTATTGTGACACAAAGTGCCCTGCTGGAATGGCCACCCTCTTCCTTTCTCTCCCTATGAAGTTCAAATGAAGTAAAATTAGGGATTTTGTGACTTCAAAGGGCAGTTTTTGGGCTGACACAGCACTTTTGTCGGAATGCATGGTTTGGCTGAATGGCTGTGTAGACGTATGTGGTGCTTGTTTGCATTTAATTATTGTTCTGCCTCTCCCTTTTTTTGCCTTTTCCTCTCCCTTTTCCCCAGAATTACCTGCTTCACAGGTGTGTGGTCATTGATTATAGCCTTCTAATGCAGCCTGTTTCTCATACAATATAACAGGGCATTGGTGTCCTCATATGAAAGGATGCTGCATGTAAACAAAATGGATATACTGCATAAAATATCTGGGTGGAACTGAATGTTATTGGTAGCCCTTAATGAGTGAAAGCTTAAAGCAACAAACAGAATAGTGTGAGACCCTGAAAAATATCTGCCATTTGCAGTTGTCACTACAAAAATCTCCTTATGCAGACAGTGGCTGCTGGTCTTAGTGATGTCTACAGCACATGCTGGGTTACGGAATGAAGGAATCCAAGTTGATTCCAGCCAAGCCATTTTCAGACTTGGAGAGAGCCCAACTCAGATTTAGGGCTGATTAGCCCTCTTGATGGGGACTAACTAACTGGCCTAGACACTGCCCCATTCTGCTGCAGTTATCCAGCTTCCCAGACCCAAGCGTTGCACTGAGCCTCAGGGACAAACTAACCTGTGCAGGATGCACTTGGATACCCAGCCTAAGAGGCACTATGCCACTGAGATGCAGGGATGACTCTGGGTATCTCAGACCTGTGTTCTCTAAGATGGGTTTTGTGTGTTATGTGAAACACTCTTCACTGGATAATTATTTCAACAGCATTCTTTCAGTTCATTTGAGAAATTACACTGTTGTTTCTGTGTGCATCACCCATAGTTTTTATAGGCAGCTTTTTATAGGCTGTATGAATGACCCAGTGCAGGATTTCTGTTGCAGTGGGTTAAAGATACATCTCCAGATCTGTTAGGAGATTTTGTTAATTCCAAGACACCGATTATTCAGTTATTTTTCACGTCTTTACTGTGTGCTGTTGATACAGCTAAACCTTAAAGAACCCAGCCTGTGGGTTGATGTGTTCTCAGTCTTTCAAGAGCTCTTTTCAGCATGCCTCTTTTATTTCCTAGTATGCACCTGTGTTGTACACAAGCGCTGCCACCACCTAATTGTTACAGCTTGCACGTGCCAAAACAATACTAACAAGACCGATCTTAAGGTAAAGTCATGCTGGTAATTTTGGGTCATCGTGCTTTGTCTGGGGTTGTCAGGGTTGCTGGGGTTGCCCTGTAAGACTTTACTCTGTGTTATCATGTTACCTTATGTTATTCATGGATTTAAAAGTGGGAAAGAATGTTAGTGACATGTAAAGGCCAAGCAGTGTCATCCAGTTGTTCCTTTGTCGATGCCAATAACTGTTTGGACTAGCATATGGTTTAGGAAGTTAGAGTGTCTTCATTGGAAGACATCAAAGAATAGCAAATCCACTGTTTTCCATGGTAATTTTCTTACCTGATTAACTGTGGTGCAATCAAAATTTGGTGCCTGTTTCTTGATGTGGGTTACTCTGGTCTTTGTTATACCTATTTTTTCTCTTCTGGTAACCTAAAGTGCCCATTTAGTCATTGCTCCACACCTTTGGCCTGTATGTTGTAACAAAGAACCCTTGCATAACTTGTGTTTCTGAAGGTTTTCTTTCTTGCTAGTTCTGGCTGTATTTGATGGGAGTAACATCTCCACCTAAAACTGCTCTGTGCATTGCGTGTCTCATTTCTGTAACTGGAAATTGTTTAATAACTGTTTGAGGAAAAATCAAGTAAAATCTATTTATTCATGAGGCAGCCCTGTGTTTCGTGCCATGCAATTGCCTTTGTTTGTTATTTCTTGCCTGCAAACTGCTGAGCTGAACTTCTTAAGACAACCCCATGACAAGCCAGATCAAAATAAGTTAAAATGCCTGAGGGTAAAGTACAATTTAAATAGTGGGTGTCCTTGCCCCTCTCTCAGGATTATGAAGGGTTTATAACACATTTAAGCTACTTTAAAAGAAGCCAAAGGTGAGGAGGCACTGTTCACTTTAAACTTGTTGTTCCAGTCACACCCCTGACTTTTCTTTATGGAACTGTGTGTTCCTCCTCAGCCTTCCAGGATCTGAATGTTGAAAAACAAAGTCAAAAGTGATGAATTTGCTAAATGGGGGCTGGTTTCTTCCGGCAATGGAACATTTTTAAAGGTGTCTTTGAGATCTGAATGATTTACAGTCGGAAAAGAACAAGGTTAAAAAGGGGGTGAGAGCAAGTGATAAAATGAAATGTGTGGCTGAAAGGAAAGCCTGTTAATAACAAGGACGGTGAGAAGAGGATTGAGAATTTTAGGAGGAGGTGCAAAAGCTATTCTATATTAAATTTAATAAAATCAACAGTTTGACCTAAAGTTACGTTTTTGCACACAGTGTGCAAGTCAATAATTTGAAAACTGTGTGGTTACAAACTACTATTGCTCACAGTGCAGTGGGATTGGCTTGTGATGAGGTAATCCACACTTCTAATTCTAACTTGGCTTTAAGAATTTAGGGTCTAGATAACCCTAATTTTAAAATCTACTTTGCCAGGTGGTCCAGCCAAGGAGAGCAGGGCTGGCTCACAGCAGATGACGCTGGTCATTCAGTGTTCACTTGCAGTAAACCTCAGTGAGATGATGGGTCAGGACATTTTCTGACTTGGAATTATTTCCTTAGTTTTGCACTGAAATGTCTGTATGTACATGAACATCATCTTATACGTATGTATTTGAATTTTAAACCTGTGCTTCTCTTCTGGTGCCTCAGGTGACTGAACAGAGGTTTGGAATCAACATTCCTCATAAGTTCAGCGTCCACAACTACAAAGTCCCGACGTTCTGTGACCACTGCGGGTCCTTGCTCTGGGGAATCATGCGACAGGGTCTACAGTGTAAAAGTGAGCAACTTCTCACTCTTGCCTTTTCACAAAATACATTTATTTTTAGACTTCCGATGCACCGTGTGGGCTTGATTTGTGCAACCTTGAAGAGAAAGCTGAGCAATGAATATTCATCTTTGTAAGAGTTAAAAAAACCTCCGATCTACTTTTTAATCTCGGGCTGCCAGAAGGACTCTACTTTGTACTCTCAGCACAACTTTGTTTAACTTGCATTATTAAAAATATTCTGCTTCCTGCATTCGTATTTTCCCTTTACCTGAAGGTTTTTCCTCAGCTAATGAGATAAGGCAATGAAAAGGCATCCGAGGGGTAAAAGAGGGCATTGCTTTAGGCTGACTACCCTGTCTGTTAATTGATGACAAAGCATGTCCTGGTGTTATGTTTTTGTTTCAGTGATACAGACTGTAAAATCCTAAGTCTCCATTTGCCTTCATCTCCCACAAGAGGGTGCATGTGTGCCCATGAGTTAGAGCAAGAATGATTTTTGCTTCCCACTGAGCACTGTCTTTCAAATTAGATACCTGAAAATGCAGGGAATGTTTGTTGCAAATTCTGTGACATCATAAATACTAACTGTACCTACAGGCATAACCACAATGGTAGTTATGTACCTCAAAAATACAAGCTTACGAATTGCTTCAGGTAATGTGGCATCCTACTTGGAGAGTTTGGAGTCTATTCCTGATTTTCAGGATTTTATTCTCTTGTGAGAGTCCTAATTTTGCTTCTACTTAGATCAATGACAAAAATCCCTCTAGTTTAAAGATATGCTAATCTGGATCTACCCTGTATTTCCTGAAGCAGAACTGCAAAATTATTTCTCAGCAGTAAATCCCTCCAAGTTGTTTAAATTGTTCCTTTGCTTTTGCTTTTCCATCCCTCCCATCACCCGTGTCAGTCTGTAAAATGAACGTCCACATCCGATGCCAAGCAAACGTTGCTCCAAACTGTGGAGTGAACTCAGCAGAGCTTGCTAAAACCTTGGCATGCATGGGTCTGCAACCAGGAAGCATTTCCCCAAATTCGGTGAGTCTTTTTCTTTTAGCTTTTTCCTCCTCTATTTAAAACATTTACAACGGAGTCTGTATATGGGTGCAGAGACTTCAGTTAGGACAGATGGTGTTGGGTGGTGGAATGCAGGAGTAGGTTGTTGCTGTCTGTGGCTTGTGGCAAAGGCTTCACCTGGGAAATGGATGCTTGATATCCAGGTTTACCCTGGTGCAACCTTTAATCTATAGGTGTTGCTTTGCTATATGTTTATGTTTCACAGTGCTGTGACTCCATTCACTCTTTTATCTGTTCGTCGTGAATGAGAGAAGAATAAGACCCCTAAATAATTGGTGGTCAATATAATTCATGCCATACATTTTTTCACTTTCACTGCAAGCAAAAATGCTCTGTCTGCATGTGTGGCTTGTGACAGAGCAAAACAAGAGCTCAGCAAGAGACCTAGTTCTCTTCCCAGCTTCATCACTGTTTTTCTGAGTGTTCTTTGGGAAGCCGTTTCACTCTTCACTGCAGTAACTCTGGCTAAAAATCTGTGGTCCCTGTCAACACAATATCTTTTGAGAAACCTGGTCTAATGGAAGGTATCCCTGCCCATGGCAGAAAGTTTGGAATTAGATGATCTTTAAGGTCTTTTCCAAGCCAAGCCATTCTATGATTCTGTGATCTCTGGTCTTAGGTGTCTTGAGACATGGTCCTTGTGAGATTGTTGCCAGGGTTGGGATGTAGCCATACAGATTTTATCTGTACAATTCCTGCTTGTCAGCACTTAAGGCATCCTAAAAATCCAGCTAGTGTATATCTGAATCTGTTCATGGAGTTTAAGACACGCTGTAAGAACTTAAGTGAAAGTGCTGGTAATGGAAATCAGAGCTGTCATTTGATAACAGGTCAGTTTTCATCATGTTTCCTTTGTGACCAGTTTTGAAAAGTGAGTTTGCTTGAGACCACTGTAACCCATAATAAAACGTTGGTCTATTTATATTTATTTGACCGAAAAAGAAAACATTAAACCCCAAAACGCAATTCCCAGTTGTGGTAAATCTTGTAATACAGTTAGTCAGCTACATTGATCAACCACATCATGCTGTATCAGCCTAGCATGCTCATTAGGCCGTGCTGCCCCTTTGGATTTCAGTTAGTTCATAGCAGACTGTCTTATCTTCACTCTTCCTCCTGTAGCAGTTCAGGGGGACAGTTATCCTGGGAGTTACCGGGAAGCAGAAGTCCCACACTCCCTTCTCAGTTCTGCAAAAATCAGCACTTGTTAACATTTGTTGTTTGCATCATCTGCACATCAAAAGGAGATGAAACCAGAAAAAAAAAAAAAAAAATCTGTGTTTGGCGTTTAACGATCTCTTCTTGTTACTTCTGAGCTGAAAGCTCCAGGAAGGTGTGTGCTGTAAGCACAGCCCTGAATGGCTTTATGCTGAATGAGAGTAGATTTAGATTAGATCTTTGGAAGAAATTCTTGACTGTGAGAGTGGTGAGGCACAGGTTGCCCAGAGAAGCTGTGGATGCCCCATCCCTGGAAGTGTTCAAGGCCAGGCTGGATGGGGCTTGGAGCAACCTGGTCCAGTGGAAGGTGTCCCTGCCCACAGTAGTTGGAAGAAGATGATCTTTAAGGTTCCTTCTGGCTCAAACCATTCTGTTGTTCTGTGAATGCTCTTGGTCCTTTCCCTATGGTGAGAAGTCTCCTGTGCAGGAGGAACTTTGCTGTACACCGAAGTAGTCACAAGATGGAGCTCACGAAGTCCGTGTGAGTTTGTTCAGACTAATAAACTGAATAAGGGTGCCCATTTGTATGCATACACATACCTGGAGAACCGTGAACTGAGGGCACTGGAGGCTGACTTGATCTTTGTGTACTTCAGAATTACAGAGCTCTAGAAATGTGTGCTAACACTGGTACGATTCACTGGTACAATTCCTGAATATGCAGCACCTCACTGCTGGTGTGGGAATGAACAGCTTTCCATTGAATTTACAGCTGTGGGGGAAGCCCGCAGCCCATATGTGGGAAAGAAACATGTTTTGAACTTTGGGTCCTGCTAAACTGGGCTTTGAGTAAGAGTCTTAAAATTGGGTAGAAACCTGAGAAATTCAGGTGAAATCTGCTCTGGTTCTAGGTCTCACCAACATTTGACCTACTGCAGAAGTTATGGAGTTCTCCTTGCTCTGCTGTTAGATAGGGAGTGAGGATGGAGAGAGTCAGATTTGCCTCTTGGATCTGCTGGGCAATGGGTTTACAACTCGAAATGCCCAGGTTAGGAGCTGGTGTTGATATCTCTGCACATCCCTGAGCAGTGCTGAGTTTGGCCTGTCACACATGGCAGCTCTGTGGGATGGTGGTACCAACACAACTTTCTGTTCCAGTGGCCATACAGTGTCCCTGAACAGGTCCCAAATGCCCATGTTGGTGTCTTGACCATCTGTGAGCACCTCTGAGTCAGAAGTACCATTTCTATGCAGACTGATACTTCTGTGATTCTGTGATTCTATGCTTTCTTCCTTCCACAGAAACTGGTTTCGAGATCTACATTGAGACATCAGGGAAAAGGCAGCCTGAAGGATGGCAACAACGTTAGTGAGAGTTCAGAGAGCAAACTTGGGATCAAAGACTTGACCTTCCTTCGTGTATTGGGAAAGGGAAGCTTTGGAAAGGTGAGAGTTATTCGTGGCTCTTTTGTGGGAAACCACATTCCTTATATAAGAAGCTCCAAGGTAGGTGAAGTTATTTCATAACATGGCACACAGGCTGTCCAGTGGTACTCCAGTGTAAGTACTAAGTGGTACCTCCTTTGTCCAACAAAGCTCATCACAGAGAGCAGGGAGAAAAGGGAAGAGAAAGAAAGTTGACAGCAAAGTTAAGAAATGAATATCACAGAAAAGAAAGAAGTTAGCACCTGAAGGAACAGCTGCATGCCAGGGCCCATACCAAGAGTTGCAAGTGTGTGTGTGTTAGCACTCGTTTGGGCAACATTTCTCAGAGCATGTAAAGACTTCTCCTTTAAAGGAAATAAGACAGTGGTTTCAAGTGTGGTGAGATGGGGGTTTTGTTTCTCTGCTTTGCCACAAAGCTGATTTGAAATGGTGCATTTGGGTTTGATAACTGAGGAGGGAATTGGGATGAATGGCACTGCCCAATGAGTTTTTCCTGGCACAGTGGGTGACCTTCGATCAGCTGTCCCTGTGCCAGACATTGGAGCAACGTGTGTGGGTATTTCTGTCCAGAGAAGCCTGCTGCAGGCAGTAGCATGTGTCATTGATTGTACACTGATGCCCAGACTAACAGGCTGACTCACTTTCATCCACAAGCCTGGTCATGAGATGACTGACCTTTCCAGTGTGAGAAGGTGCGAGAGGCTCTGTGTCGCTCAGAGACGGAGGACTCCACCCTTGCCACTCACCCTCCCCTTTGGTTTAGGTGATGCTTGCCAAGATGAAAGAGAGTGGGCAGCTCTATGCAGTGAAGGTGTTGAAGAAGGACGTCATTCTCCAGGACGATGATGTTGAATGCACCATGACTGAGAAACGCATCCTTTCCTTAGCAAGGAACCACCCATTCCTCACCAAGCTCTACTGTTGCTTCCAGACTGCTGTAAGTATAGCCCAGGGAGTGGACAACCTTTCTCCTGACACTGGCTGGCATGAGACACTCTGCTGTATATTTGACCCCTGTCCCATTATAAATGTCTGCCTTAGACCCAGGAGAAACCTCTCTGCTCAAGGGTGAACAGAACACTCTGCTGTATTCCACCTCTAACATCTGCTGGGCATTTGACAAACAAAATCCTGGCTTGTTCTAAGCTCCCCAACAAATTGGTAAGACACAAAGGTCTTCCCTAGAAACATCTCCATGCCACTCACTGAATGTTTCCAAGTGCTTATGTGCAAATGTCTACAGACCTGCAGTGTCCTCTGGTTGCTGTGAGATCTCAAGCTCTGCTCTGTTGCTACCTGAATTTTAACAGGCCTGTGTTTGAATATTTGGCAAACTCAGAGATTTGTGCTTGGAAGTAGGGCTAGCCTCCTGTCTCTGCCAGCCTTTGTATGCTGGTCAGAACTGAACAAAAGATCCTTCGGGGGTTACTGGAAAGAGTCTGACTGACATGGGTGGACACCGAGTCAGGTCCATGTACAGCTGGTATTTCTTTTTGTGTAGAGAAGACAAGTGGCAGCATTGCTGTCACTTGTGCCTTGTGTACCTCAGTGGAGGACTGCACATGCACTGCCTGCCTGCTGGTGTGGGTGGTGGAGGGAGGAGTGGCTGAGGTGGAGGCAGCGGCCACAACCCTGTGCCAGCAAGGTGAGTTTGGCAGTCCCTCAGCTAAGCTGTTATCAGGACTGAAGCATTTTCTGCAGTGTAGCTCTTCCAAACTGCCTGGACTCCTTTCCAGTTGCATTTTGTCCTTTGCTAAATGGCAGTAGAGCTTGTTTTCCTCTGAGAACAGGCAGGAGAAACTTGCCCTTTTAATTGTGGCTTCGCTCCTCCTACGTAAACCCAAAATACTTAAAAAAAAAAAAAAAAAGGCAGACAAATGCATCCTGCCACCCACCTATTTCTCTTTTCAGCGAGGTGATGCAACAACCAGCTATAGAGTTGAAGAAATATGCTTATTGAGGGTGGAGCCCTTGGGTAGACTCATCTAATAGAAATTAGATGGTTGTGTTGATTTTTTTTTTTTTTTTTAATACACAGCTCACATGGTTCACAGAGCACCTGGGCTGTATAGCAAAAGCAAAGCTTGTCACTAGTAACCAAGGAAACTCCTATTTTATTTAATAATATTTCAACTTTTAATGCTTTTCCTGAAATACCAGAAATGTCCAATATGGACGTGTTCTGTTTGAGGTCAAATGTGGGATACCAATGGGTTTTGCCACTCGTTGCTGTGCCCTTTGCTATGGCTTTGCTCCCTGAGTTACAGCGTAGATGTGAAAATAACACGTGTTCTCCTGGGCTGTGCAGAGTGTTTCCCATGAACTTAAGCAGGATTTAAGGTCACTGTGTGAGTGCTGTCTATCATGTTCAAAAAAATGAATGCAATCTGCTGTGGGTGCAGACAAGGTCTTCTGGGCTGATGAAGTAATTGCGGAGTCTTTTGCAAAGAGGAAGAAAAGGGAAGAACGCAGCCTGTTTAGACTAGCAAATTGAAAGCAAAAAGAGGATCTGATTGATGTCTGCAGATGTCGAACACTGAGGAGGGAAACAAAGCTGTCAAGATTCTGGCTAAGATTAAATGAGTCTAGACTGGCCATGGGTACAGTTAGACAGAAAATGAAAAGGAGGTTGCTAGACAGTAGAGCAGCCCGGAACAGGAATTTCTGGACCAGCTGGTCATCAGAGGAGCGGAGGGAAGAACCCTTCAGCCCTTGGTGCCCTGAACACAGAGCTGGTCAGTCTCTGAAATGGTGCCAAGGGAGTGGTGCTTGTCTAGCAGGACCCTGCTATTTCCAGTCTTTCCTAGGTTCCTCTTTTACTTGAATCCCACTTTGCTTCATTGTCTGGATTGCCTGTAACAGAAAACCACTTCCACCCGATAATAAACAAAACCAAAAAGGAAGGGTTTGCAAAAAAAAAAAGGCAGATTTCAAGCTAATGTGGTTCATGACGTCTTTTGCCCATGGTCTGCACTCAGTGACACCCACTGCAATCCAGAATAACCAGATGTAAATTGCTTATTAAAGCATAATTAAATCCTTTTGCTATAGTAAGGAAATGATTGCAACAGCAGGGTATCCACTGGACAGAATCCTTCCAGGAGGACTTAACCAGGCTGATATGAACTTAGGGTTTCTGTTCATCCTTTGTATGGCATTGGGATATCCCCTCCATTTACAAGAACTTGGCAGAAAAGATGTATATACATACATCTGTAACATTATATATATATAAAGAGTAACCACTTCTTCAAAATGTCAGCCTGCAACCATATATAAAAATGTTGGAATTGGGGGCAGAGTTACACAAAACAATACCTAATTTCACTTGCAGTTACATGGAAACCACGTCACATGTGTCACACTTACAGCCCAGACTGTGAAAATGTGGTATTAAGGGTTCATGTTATAAAAAACAAAGCATGACTCCAATCTGCCATGGAGATCCTGGATACATAATGACCTACTGGGCCTGCTGTTAGGAATTTTTTAAGAACTGGCCACTTTGAGGCTTCTTACTATTTGTCAAAGCACAGTCAGAGCCTGATCCCATAAGATGCATCAGGACAGGCTGGGACTAACTGGCAGGGTTGTAGCCCAGCTGGAAGGTACCCAGGGCTTAAGGTGTATGCCAAGCTCAGTGTGAGCCAGCAGTGCAGTCCCACAGCACGTGAGTTAAACTATGTACTGGGCTGCTTTAGGAGCTCAGGAGACTCATTATCCCTGCTGCTTGGCACTGGTGAGGCTGTACCTAGAACAGGGGTGTCCAGCTATGGCCTCCTCCTTCCCAGTTCAAGAGGAAATTGTGGAAACTAGAAAGGAAGGTACTTGTAAGTGCATGAGATGCTGCTACAGTTTGAGGACAGAGCACTCAGAGGCTTGGCTGGATCTAGAGCCCTTTAAATTCTAACTCTTGTATAACATTCCACCCAAATCAGCAAACTCTTCCCCTGAATTAAGCAGCCTGGGGGTGACTTTAACAGCCCAGGGTATGTCCATGCTGCATGGAGTGGTGTTGTGTGGTGCCAGTAATGCAGCATTATTGCAGTGTGTTCGAGGCCAGGCTGGATAGAACTCGTAGCAACCTCGTCTAGTGAAAGATGTCCCTGCACATGGCAAGGGGGTGGGAACTAGACAGTCTGTAAGGTCCCTTCCAACCCAAACCATTCTATGATTCTGTGATTAGCTGAGCTGACACAAGTACCCAAAACAGCAATGCATTACCCAATTTCATGTATATTGCTGCTACTTTTTCTCACCTGTTTTAGAGCTGGCTGAGGTTTTTACATTTGCCACTGATGGTTTTCAGTGTGCTGCCTCTGTGCTCAATGTGGTCCTAACTTAGTCTCAGATGCAGCACAAGTGATGCCTTCCAACAGAGGTGGCCTTATTTGCCCGGGGTGGGCTGAGGCTGCCTGACCTCCAAACAGCCTCCTCGCTCCATCACAGCCAAATCCTGCAGCCACTAGGTGGTAGAAGCTGCAAGGGCTGTCTCTGCCTGCTGTGGGTCACAGTTTTCAGAGACTAAAGAGGAAATACTAGCTACCCAGCAGGCTGGCAGAGGCTGGATGTAGCACTCCATGTGCTGGGCTGGGCGGTTTTGGACTTGTACCTCCAGATTCCTTTCCTATGAAAGGCAGGGAAGCAGTCCTGCTGCTCCATTGCAGGGGGGAGAGTTTAAGTCCTGCTCCAGCTGCATCTGTGGGAGGTCTTCCTTGCTCATCACATCTCTGTTTTTTAAATCTCTTTTTTAAATGAAGGCCTTGCCTTGGGAGCTTTCCACCTTGCCTAAGCCATTTACCTCTGCTTTTTCTGGGGCCTTAGAATAATTCTTCAGTGTCAGAGAGGATTATGCTTCTGCTTCAGTAATCTGTGAGTTGCCAACAGGTGGTGGGACCTGAGGATAATCATGGATCCTGCATTAGGGGCCGTAAGCACCAAAAGTGTTTGTTTTCGTTTACCTGACACTGGTGTCGTCCAACACCTCAACAATACTGTCCTAGAGGGGGTGAAAGAGGCTATATGTATAAATAGCTAAGTCAGTAATGTAATCCTGGGGAATGTGAATCCTGGAATGTTTTAATTAAAATGAGTTTGCTGTAAGTGGGTCCTGTCTTCTTCGGGGGTTTGGGAACCATCCTTCCTGCACAGGTGGTTTGCTTTTAAATCCTTTTGTCTCCACTCATATGCACGAGAATGAAAAGGGCTGGGGGAGATCAGCTTCCCATGCAAATAGTGTCAAATAGCTTCTGGGTTTTATGTTTATTGCCCTTATCCCTTTTCTCATGACCAAAGGGTCCTTCCAGGGGACTGTCCCCCAGGCGATGCCGTTCCCAGCACTGTTCCCGTCAGCCTGATCGTTACATGGATTTGCTTTGCCTGTAGCTCTGCTGACAGTTGCTGAGGCAGAGCCTGCCCTTGTTGTTCCAAAAATAGTGAGACACAAGAACTTGGCAGAGGGATGTGATTTTCTATAACGAGCGTCCTTCAAGATAATAGCTGGCAGGGGTGCTATTTAAGCCAGGCGGGACTGGCCTGGGACTCCAGGACAGCACAATCATTGAACTGGTCCCATTTTACGAGGACAGCCTGCTGTTTGGCACGCAGCTTTTTGTTCCCTTTACAGGCTGCAGGCTGAAGTCACGCTCTCGACATTGAAGAGGAAGGTTTCTCCACATCTCTGCTGGCTCTTGGGGCACTCAGGCAGTTCTCCCAGGGTCAGTGTGGGTATCATGTCATGGGTTACCCAGCTGAGCCTGTGTTTCACCTCCTAGTGGTGTTAAGAGCTAACCTGGAGCCTTCTATGGGGGGCATAATTTTCAGGTGAGAGCCCAACAGCCAAGGGGGGGACTGAGTGGTGGCATCTGGCTGGTACCCTTGCTACCCAGGTGCCACAAGAGGAGTCTAAGTGCCCTTGTATTGCCCAGGGGAGTCCCTCAGCCATGGTCCCTCTGGGAGATCTCCAGCATCAGCCTGATTGTCCACCAGCCACTCCGCTGTCACCAAATGGATAGAGCACAGGGCAGACTGGGGCAGAGCCTGGTGTGGCGGAGGTGAGGAAGGCTGGAGAGACAGCAACAGCCTTCCCAAGGCTCTGGTAGATGAGCAAGTGTCCTGACACAGACTTTGGAGTGTGCTGGTGGGTGTTAAGGAAGCAGTGAGGCCTCTTTGATGTTCCCTTTGGAAGGTGCTGAGAGGGAGCCCTTTGGGAGCAGGGAGGAAGGCTTTGATCAACTCCCAGGCTCTGAACCCCCAGCATTCCCTCTCTGGCATGTTGTAGAGGCACAACTCTGTATTCACCTGACAGCCAAATGCATTTCTTGGATACTTTTCTGCAGGCATTGAGACTTTTATTCTAGAGAGTTGAGGCCTGTGCTTGCCCCAAGCCACTGTGCTGGAAGACCAGCACACACTTCAGTGTTGCTTCAAGTCAAAACCAAGTGAAGATGTTGTTGGGACATCCTGTTTCTAGGCCTGTCATGTTTCAAAAAGCTTGCTACAGTCTGACATGGCTTCTGGTCATAAACACAGGCACCTCTAAGGGGCTCGCTGCAGTCAGGTGTGAAGGAGCTCGAGTTCTGCTTTGCCTGGGGCAGGGGTTGGTTTTTTGGGGCCTCTTGGACAGGGAGGTACAGGAGAATTTCCTCTCTCTGCCTTCACTCTCAGGTGTGGCTTCTGCAGGTGTGTGTGCTGTGGTGGCCTTGTGTTGGTTTCATGACAACAGGAAGGACAGTTGCTTTTTGCTTTTCTGTCCCTCCTGTCCTATCTAGCACTGAATAAAGACAGAGTGGTCCAAAAGTGCATCTTTCTGTGGTTTTACAGTGTTCACATGCACCAAAAACCCGTGATGTGTTTGCTGGCACTCTGGTTCAAGTTGTCAGTAAAGCAGATGTGTGAGGCCTCCAAAGCCTGGTGTGAAAGGCTCTCTCAGGTGTCCAGTGACACCTTGCAGTGGTCACTTCGTTGCAGGAGTGTTCCAGGTCAGGATCTTTTTTGCAGGCAGAGTGGTTTTGCTTGCAGGGGATGAAACAAGATCAGAGTGACATTTCTGACTCTATCTGTGAACTTTGCCTGGTGTCCACATTTGGGCAGCACATTGGGGTGATACAAGCTGAAGTGAAAACATGAGCTGGAGGGTTAGAAGGGTCAGCTGCCATCACCATGTTGTAGCTCCCAAGTGTAACTTTCCCACCCCAGGTGGTTGAGGGACTTTGGATACTTGCATTTTCATGAACCTGATAAATGCCTGTCCCCATCTGCAGTGGCTTAGGGGAGAGACTGTAACTTGGACAAACTACCAAGTTCAGCAGCCGAAGGAGATGCTGTTCCCTATGGTTAGCCACAGCATGTGAAACTAATATTTTTTGGCCTTAAAATCAAGGAAGTTGTAACATAAAAAGGGCTGAAAATAGAAGCAACTCTCAAGCAGCCTGAGGGAGCAGGTGCCAGACAGTACTGAGGAGTAAGAGGAAGAGAAAAACAAAGGCAGTCGAAGCTCAGAGAAGAGGTAACAAGCTGAGGTGCAACCCAATGGTGCTTTGGTCTCTTTGAATCCGTATTGCTTTCCAGGTGATGTGTAAGGGGAGAGGATGGATCCCTCGTAGCAAGCTGTTTCCAAGTGGCCTTTGGGTGTTTTGATATTCTTAATTTTCCTGAAGACCTTTGGCTGTGCTGTAGAAGTAAGTGTCTAGCCTTCCCCAGCCCAGGCTGAGCCAGCAGATATTGCAGAGATCATTATTTTTAAAAGCAGGGCAGAGCTGTCGCAGGTTGGTGACTCCATACTGAAAGCACAAATTCCAGTAGCCTTTTTCTGAACTGAGGACTGTAAAAAGAGCATGATGTTCACAGTGCTACTCTCTTCTGAGACATCATGATGCCAGCAGCCAGCTGAGGGGTGCAGATGTCCTATAAATCTTTGATTAACAGATAATGTCTGTAGCGTGATACATTTTAGTTCCTTATTCCTCAATTTATTCCCCTCTTAAGTTCAGCCAGTCCTTTGGTTTTTTTGATCTTTCAGGTGGCAAGGAGTGTTTATGTAGTTTTCTATAGCATTTCAGAAGGTCTGGAGAGGAAGATTTTGTTTTACTTTCTTTCAATTCTTGCTAATTCTTTCAATTTGTTTCATGGGGTTTTTTATATTTTATTTTAACAGTGGCCAAACTGCCTTTTCTTTTTTATTTGGGATTAAAAAACCAAGCATTTTTTGTACACAATTTAATTGGTTGACTTTGTATCTGAGTTTTGGGTTTTTTCCTAGTTGGGGTCTGGTTTTGTTTGAAATGGAACAGATACGGATGAACAAGAGCAATAAAAATCATCCTTTTGCGTATATGTTATGTAAAAGTTTCTAGTGAAAAGATGAACTAATCATGTAATCCTTCTGTGAATTAGCCTGTCTTGAAGGGGAGGGATGAGGAAGAAGGATGTACATATGGTTCACTTGAATACCCCAAAACATGCATTGTTCCAGACAAGTGACTGAATTTGCTTGTTACAAAATCTCTCCAGCATACGAGCTTGAGATTTCAGCCAAGTGTTTAAGAAAATAGGGGCAAAAATTTGAAGGGTGCAGTTAGATTTGTGGTTATTTATTTTTTTTCCTGGGGCAAGTGGGAACCCACAACTCCCCTCAGCTCACCCTGGATTGTGGTTGCTGTTGTTCAGCTCTTCTGGCATGAGCTTGGCGTTAATGCTGTGCCGTACACACAGGCACCATGGCAGCCTTCACCCCGAGGGACCCTGCAGAGTTTATTTATGCAAATGGAAAGAGCCAATTTATTATGTGTATGTGTCTCACTGCAGTGGCCTCATAAGGAAGCCTCGTGGTGCCCACTATCAGCAGGTCAAAGAGCAGAGCGTGGTTGAGGTGATAACTGGTGATAACTGCCCAGTTCACAGAGTTGTGACAGTGAGGTTGGTGACTCTTTGTTAAAGAAGCTGAAAACGAGCCCTGTGTGGGGAAGTGACCTGCACTTCTCGGAAATGTGTTCACCAGCTGCTCAGCCTGGAGGAGACACCACGTGCACCTTATACCCATTCTGAGTTTGCTTAATTTTCGCTGCACCTCCTTCCAGCTTAAAAACCCACACAAAACCAGCAGAAGGAGGAAAGCTTCCCTTTCTCAGCCTTTTGGCTGCATCACACAGTGACCCCCCATCTCAATAGCCCCAGGCCTGTATATGCAATCTCTGGCTTGATTTCCCTGAGGCAGAAGAGGTTCCTGAGGGTACTTCTGCAGTCACTGAAGCAGGGAGGCAGAGCAGCTCAGAGAGCAGCACAACTCAGCGAGCAGATGGCTGTAAAACCTGCTGCCTCTCTGCCGTGTTGGGCTGCGAGTCCTGGGCTGGGGCAGCAGGTGCCGTGGCCCTGTTTGAGAAGTGTCACTGTCACGTGCATGTAGTTCCACCTGAGCAAGTGTGGAGCAGAGGTGTTCCTTCCCTGCTTGGTGTAGTTACTCTGATTTGAAATCAAAGGACCAAATCTTCACGCCTTGCTCCATTGCAATCAGGTGAGAGTGGCTTTGTCTGGAAGTTTGGGGCTGAGCTCATTAGATCTGCTCTCGTGTGCACATGTGTGCGTGCAAGGGCTGTTTTAGTGATTCCCTCTTGGTGAGCCTGTTTTTATGACAGCTGAGATCTTCCCTGGTTCTGAAACACTGCCATGTATAACCACCCCTGAGGAGCCTGCCCTCCCTTGGAGCTGGGAGCAGCAGGCAGCTCGTGAGGGTGCGGCACTGCCTTGGTCGAAGGGCTGGGTATGCAGGGGAAGCATTTCCAACAGGGATTCATAGAATCTAATGATTCTGTGAAGGGCTGGGTATGGTGGAGTCATAGAATATGCTGAGTTGAAAGGGACCCATCAGGATCATCAAGTCCAACTCCTGGCTCTGCAGAGGACACCCCAAGAATCCCACCTTGCACCTGAGGGCTTTGTCCAAACACTTCTTGAACTCCATGAGGCTTGGTGCTGTGACCACTTCCCTGGGGAGCCTGTTCCAGTGCCTGACCACCCTCTGGGGGAAAAGCTTTTCCTGGTATCCAACCTAAACTTCCCCTGACTCAGCTTCATGCCATTTCCTTAAGTACTGTCACTGGTCATAAGAGTGAAGAGAGCAGTGTCTGCCTCTCTGCTTCCCCTCACGAGGATGTTGAAGACTGCAGTGAGGGAGGGGAGGCATTTCCAACAGGAATTCATAGATTCTGTGAAGGGCTGGGTATGAAGGATGGGCATATTGGCACAGAGCAGCATCTAACAGTGGGCATTGACTGCATTAGTCCTACAGAGATAAATATTAGGAAACAAACCTGTTTATTATTCCTCCTTCAGATCCTGTGCATTTGCAGTGGCTTGACCCAGATACAGATGGCCACTTGCACTGCTGGGGGAGTTGGACATGTGGCTTTCCAAAGCCCAGCACTGAGACATCACAGTTTATTTGCTCACTTGCAGCAAGACCTAAGGCAGATTTGCTTTGTGTGGGGGTTGTGGACCACGAAGGGAGAACAGGAACATTGGGAATGCTGAGGGAGCCTGCCAGCTCTTGTAATTATCTTGTAATAATTTGCTTGCAAGCTCCCTAAGCCCTGCTACTCTTTTTTGGAAACAATAAACTTTCTCTGGGAAGCAGTGACACAGCTGTCTCTGTTTGGGGATGATTTGGAAAGCCTGCCTTTTGCTCTGCAAAGCATAAACTGCCAAAACAGGGGAAAATGACTGTTTTCATGGGGAAACCCTTTGGCTTCAGTAAACTCAGACTGAGCCCAAAGCTGATTTTCTAAGGAGTTGTGTGCATTAATTATTTCCAAAAAGTTGAAATGCAAACATAGCAGAATTCCTGAGCTAGGCTGATTTTTCTAGGGGGGGTAAGATTGAACCCTTGCCCTAAAATGCAGTTAGCCAGGTCTCCATATCTGCCTTGTACAGCAGCTGTCAGCTAAAGAGGAGGCTTGGGTGAAATTCCATCTGGGCTGTGTTCTTGATGGGTTCATCCTCTTGTCCTGCAGAGGAACCTGCGTGGGCAGAAGCAGCATCTGGGAAAGCTGTGCTGCCACGGGTGTGCAGAGCTTGTCCAAACCTATTCCTGGTGGCACTGGAGGCTAGAGAGGCCTCATTGGTGTTTTCCAGTGGGTCTCCTGAACCTCTACTGGTGACTGTTTAGAGAGAATTCCCTCCTGGCTTCCATGCTTCCAGTGGCACAGCAGCTCTTGTAGGGTGACAGGAAGGGGCGACTGTTGTCTTCTTCCCTGTCTGCACATGGGAAACACTTGTCTTTCCCCATCTCCTCCCTCCATGCTGCCTGAAGCAGGGCAGTGGTGATGCCCTGTCCCACTGGGAATATGGTTTACAGGGTGATTATGGTGTTGCTAAGCTGGAGGTTGCCTAGATGATCTTGAAGGTCCCTTCCAATCCTGATGATTCTGTGATTTATGTCGCATGAAAGCCTGTGATCAGACTTGAGGGCCCAAGCTGTCTTCAGAGGTCTTTGATCTTATGTGGGCTGTCCATGGACATCAGCTATGACTCTTAACTAGAAGAGTGTAGAAGTTGGCCATCACACTGGTCTTTTAGGGCACAGTAAGAGAAAAAGGGTGCTCTTTTAATAAAATCTGATTTTTTTCCTCCTGTGATGATGAAGAGGAAAGCTATGAGGGTTTAAAACAGCTTATGGATCTAATGAGGACAAAGGGCTGAAGTGATGCTTGAGATGGATCTCAGTGCATGCTTGTGTTTGCAAGGGCCAGTAACCAGTTTATAGATTGTCCTTCCTGTGGCTTTTGAAACCAGGGATTTTCTTCAAACCTCACCAAACCCCCCACCTAGAACAACAAACAAATACAATGTTTATGTGTAATTGCTATCAAACACTGCCCTTAGGACAGACTGCATGCTTCCAACAGACCCTGTCCTGCTAGTAGGTAAACAAATAGGGATGGAAAACTGAAATTTAAACAAATAAATGAAGAAAAAAAAAAAAGCCAAAACCAGAGAGTTTTCTTGCACAACAGTTGTCAGGGTTAATTTCTAGGTTTAAGCAAGCCTTGAAATGAGCCCGCCTCATCCCACAGACTTTGTTTCCTCCGAGTGTTTCTTTAATTTACAGTAACAATTGCTCTGTGTCTTTATTCATCTCAATCCCAGTCCAGGAATGGTGCAATGTGATTTCCTCCTGTGGCTGTCACTTGCTGCAAAGCCTTTTGTGTCACTATTTCCTGTTGATTCAAGTGCTCTTTTCTTGCTGTTGCTGATGTCAAACAGAGATAGCAGATCAGGGAGACTTCTGGGCAATGGAAAATAGTAAAATAGACATGTGAGGAGTTCAGCATTAGGTCCTGTCAAAAACCAGTTCATCTTTCAACTCCTTCTTATTCCCACTGGTAATCCCCAAGAGAGGAGACACGTAACTCTTAGGTCAAATTTGCAAGTGTCTGAACTATCTGCTCTTTTAAGGTTTCCTTTTCCTGGCCCCTTTTTAAGTTATATACTCACTCTTCTGTCTTTAAATTGCCTTTTTTATTTATTTTATTTTTTTCCCTCCCTCCCTGTCTCCTCTGTCTCCTCTACCTCCCTTCCTGCCTCCTCTCTCTCCTCTACCTCTTTCTTCCCCCACCTTGCCCCTCCCTCTGTTTCTCTCTTTCCTTTTCCCCCTATTTCCTTGTCCTCTCTCCCCTCTTTCTTCACCCTCTTTTTTAAAAAAAATAGAATACCACCTGTTTATTTTACTTTTCAGTGATTCCCAAAAGAGTGGTTGGTCTTTGCGGTTTGGCAAACTGATGGTCTTGCTTAAGACTAAAAATGGGAGGCCTTGCCTGGCTTTTAGATGTTGTTCCCCAAAGGATGGTCATTAGTGCTGATTTTCCTAGTGCTTGTTGCCAGGCATGTAGCAGACCAATGCACAAATGCTGCATTATAAACCAGTTGTGATACCCATACTACTCTTTTCTTCAGCAGCCCCATGGGACTTGTAAGTGTTAGAAAACTGGGCAGAAGACTAGCTGAACTCCTTAAAATAAACAAACAGACAAACAAATAAATAATTAAATAGAGTAGCCCAAAGTTCTATATTTGTGCTTGACCTGTGAAATGAGCCCATGGGTGCAGGTGACTGTATAACACATGCAGTGATACTTGCTCAGGTGTGCAGTTAGTCTGAAGCAAGAGAAGTTTTTAACAAAAAGCTGCTAATTCTGTGACAGCAGTGATGTGAATTTTAAAACTGTTTCAGTGCTCACTTCAACATTTGAGAAAGAAGTGGTATCTTCCTTCAAGCATCTAGGTAAGAGGAGTACAACCAGGAGTCTGAGGTGGGCCATGGGGTTTTGCCTGCACTGGAGAAGCAAGACATGTATGTTTTAAGATAGGAAGAGTTAACTTTGTTTCCCTGAAGCTCCCCTTTAAAGAAAGAGTAGAAAATCCATGTGTGTTCACCTAACTATATGCATGTTTATACAAGCATATGTATTACTTACATAAATACACACACACACCATCCCTCGTCAGGCTGCTGGTAAATTAAATTACTTCCTGTTGAGGATCTGGCAGGAGGGATTTCTTTTTAAAGTACAGGCTTGAGGAGATGCCTGGACAAGCTGGGCTGGATAAGCATGTGTCATGTGGAGAGATCAGCAAGGAAGGAGGCGGGGAAGAATAGCGAGGAGATGTAAAATTGGCCTGAATGGCAAGGCAGAGGCAATACCGGTGCTGCAGCTGGAGGAAGGGCTGCCAAACAGGTAGGCACAGCACAGCCAGACTGAGTTGAACCAGCTGCAGTGAAGATGTGGCATTAGAGATCTGATAAGGGCTGAAGAGCCAAGGCTGCTGGTGGGTTTACACAGTTCATGCTGCTCCGGCTCAAACTGCTGCCGTAGATGAGTCAGCTTGGGTGTCTTTCAGTGCCCTCTAATAAAGGCAGAGTGAACAATGAAGTGTTGTTGTTTATATAGACTGGAGATAGCGTTTAACACATGGCCTTGGTGCTGCACACAGTAGTGCTGTGAGATTGCTGGGAACAGTGGTGAGGCTGCACTGCAAATTCTGTGTTTAATTTTGGGCCCCTCACAGCAAGAAAGACATTGAGGTACTGCAGTGTGTCCAGAGAAGGGCAACAGAGCTGGGGAGTCTGATGAGGAGCAGCTGGGGTTGTTTAGCCTGGAAAAAAAGAGGCTCATGGGGGGACCTTCTCTTTCTCTACCACTACCTTTTGGGGGCTTTAGCCATGTGGCGGTGGGTGTCTTCTTCCAGGTGAAAAGTGGCAGGCTGAGAGGAAGTGGCCTGAACTTGCACTGTGGGAGGTTTAGGTTTCATATTGGGAACAATTTCTTCCCTGAAAGGGTGGTCAAGTGCCTGGAACAGGCTGCCTGGGGAAGTCTTTTAAATGTCTCCATCCCTGGAGGTATTTAAAAGTTGTGTAGATATGGCACTTAGGGACATGGTTTAGTGGTGGGCTTGCCAGTGTTGGGTTAGTGGTTAGTTGATGATCTTTATAGGTCTTTTCCAACCCAAATGATTCCATGATTTAATGATCTTTATCTTCTGGAAGGAGCCCAGAAGGGACTGTTGGGCAGAGCCCAGGATGGCGTTGAGAAACAAGCTGTCCTCATCTGTCACAAGCCATTTGCTTTCCTGCTTGTGTCCATTGAGGAATGAGAGGATTTCTGGTTGCTTTTCTTCTGCTGTGTGCGTCTCAAGATGTTAATACCAGTAGTCATTTCAAGCTGGCTGGCTGCCAAAAAGTGGAGCACGACAATGCTTATCCTCTTAAACTTAGAGAAGGTTTAAAAGTAGCTTGTAGATGATTAACATCAGACATGGGAAGGGGCTTGTGGGGAAAGAAGGGCAAATGTTACTGTTAAAAGCCTGACTGGTCTAGGTTGAATTGTATACCTGTTTTCCAATTTGCTTGTTCCTGATACTCAGAGTAAAACTGAAACAATAAATACTGAAGGTTCTGAAACAATTATTAAGAGAAATTTTTGAACCAGACTGCAGCAATTCTAGGGTTTAGTTTTGGGACAGATCTCTGTGTGTCCTTCCTCCCACAATCAAACAAGCACCCCTTTTGCACATACTGAACCCCTACTCACTGTTAAGCATGCAGTTCAAGCAAATGAGCCTGCCTATGTGTAGGCTTTTGCAAAACCCAGAACAAAGCCAAAAAAGAAACCTCAGAGACCAGCAGCTGTGGTTAATGAACTGAACATTATCAAATGGGTTGCTTTTCTGCTCAGCAGAAGCTTTGATTTATACTTCATCCTTATCAGTTCCTCCGTCGCCCAGAGGTCTCTGCAGGTTAATCAGAGGAAAGCTGGAATCTGAGGGCCTGAAAAGCAGCTGCCATGCAAGTGTATGGCAGGAAATCCCATCCTGGAAAACAACATACATGCTTCAGAAATAATGGTGGGATGTCCTCGAGACAATGTTGTGCTGTCATGGCAAAGCTGCAGTCTGTGAGCAATCTGGTTATGCACGTTGTATTATGGAACATCTTTCCCCAGAGATCTGAGGTGTTTACTAGGGAGTGAGTGACCTTTTACAGATTTGTCATGTGTCACTCGGGTTAGAGAATGCTGATGGAGTATCATTCCTTGCTGTTTCAGGCTAAGGATAGTTCAGGGAAAATCCAACAGGAGCTGATTAGCGATGAGCATGCACCTACTGATATGCCCAATCCACATGTGAATGAGAATTCATTTCATGATTGGGGGCAAAACTTTTGGGAGGAGTGCAGGGCAAAGAGGTACTAACAGATCCTCCTGGTATTGACTTGATTTTTCCTGAAAAAGCATCAGCATTTCCCCCCCCTGTACACTGTCTCATGAGTACTTAATCTGTTTTTATTTGGGAGATAATGGTTTTACTTAAAGAGTTTTTTAGGCCCAACCAAGGATGTGATTAATGCTGTTCATGTTTGTTGTGTTTGCCTGTGTGAAGGATCGCCTGTTCTTTGTGATGGAGTTCGTAAATGGCGGGGACTTGATGTTCCACATTCAGAAGTCGCGTCGCTTCGATGAAGATCGGGCCCGGTTCTATGCTGCAGAAATTATTTCAGCCCTTATGTTCCTCCATGAAAGAGGCATCATTTATCGGTGAGCTCTGCATTTGTTCCTTCTCTTTGTCTGAACCCCGTGGCTGAGGTGATAGCTGGAGTTTCCTACTTGAATAAACAACTGTCACTTGCTATCCACCAGGAACAAGTTGTCAGCTGGGGTAACAGTACCTCCACATCCCCCCTGCATTGTTGGCCAAGGTGCACCACTTTCCAGGAAGAAGTGAAATTTCTGGGCAGGCATTAGATTAAACCTTCCTAGATTTTCTGGGAGGTGAATGTAAGCATATGTTGCTTTTGCCAGTGTGTGCCATGCTATCTAAAAGGCTGGGGTGTGCTGATTACACCAAAGCCTCTGTTTCCCTATAGCAGCTACAGACCTGTGTTTAAACCCTATGTGTTTGACGTATCTATCCAGTGCCACTCAGCCACTAAAAGTCTTCTCATTCCTGCCATGATCCTGCAGCAGGAGTTTTTCCTTCCTGTCGATGTCTGGCACCTTTGTGTTTGCAGCAGCATTGGAGCATTGTTGCCTCCCTGCATCAGCCTCCACTCCAGGTCTCAAGGCTGTTCTCAGGAAGCTATTTCCCACAGATAGCTTTCTTTTGTTATTTGTCATTGTTCTGTACTCAGGGGGGCAGTTTCATTATATTTTTTCCTTTCTGTACTGCTCTAGTGCTCCCCTGTGAGCTCAAGCATAAAGGCATAGAGCAGCCAGCATGGATCAGAGCCAGTCTGCTGAGCAGAGCCCTCCCTGGCCAGGGTGACCATTTGACCAGCGTCTTCCCATGTGCCCCAGAGGCAGAGCAAGGCCTCTTCTGGGGTGGAACAGGGCAGATGGAACAGGGAGATGTCAGCACTGAGACAGTCTGGTTGTACAGAACAGTTTCTTTCTGCCGTGCTTCGCAGGACAACTTTGGCATCCTCCTGCCCAGAGCACTGGAGAGGAGGAACAGACAGTTGTTTTCTTTGGAATGCTGTTACCTGGAATCCGGTAGCAAAACATGCATATTTGAGTATGGTCTACTGTAGCCCTGCTCAGTCCCACTTGTGGCATGCCAGCACTGCAAAGAATAATGTCAAGCCTCTCTTTTTTGCTTCATGGTTACGGTTGTACAGCTGGGACCCGGAGCTGGGTTCAGGATGGGACCGGTTCCAATCCCAGTCAGGCTCTGTTGGTGCCATTTCAGACTGTGGGTTGGGCCAAGTGTTGTTTGGTTTGGGACTTTACATAGTTTAACCCAGACATTAGTGCATCCTCCTGTGACAGATAAACCCAGGTTTGAACTCACTAAAACCAGAATAGCTGAGGGCTAAAGTGGCCAAAGGGCTGGGGGCTCTGTGGGGGGCACTTCCCTGTTTGCCAGTGAGATGATAGGATCAGTTAAGTAAAAGCAGCTTCTCTTGTCTCTTCCTAGCTCCAAGCAAGAAACAGATGGTCAGGTGAGGACAGAGAATATTAAAATATTTTTAAGTATGAAATCATATGATATAGATGGCACAGTGAAATAGAGAAGGAGTGTCATTTCAATGCTCTCCGGGCCCCGAGAGCATGAAAATGACTGGTGATAGATACCATATGTATCAAACTCCTAAAGCACAGTGATTGTCTGCATAGAATAGCAAATCTACTTACTCTACAGCTGGATTTCAGTGTAATTCTTCCCTTGTGAATAATGCCAGTTGCTGAAGAGAAACCCTGCCAGATAATTACACAAATGGCATTATCCTTAAAATAGTGACATCCAGTAGTTATTGTCAATCATTCAGCAGCAAAACTGTATCTGTGCATAATATAATGCCACTGTGCTTACAGCTTATCCTGTCCCCCCCAGCCTGCTGCCTGTCACAGGGCAGGAGTAACCGATCCCCCTGGATTTTGGCACTCTTCAAGTGCTGCCATAATTCATGATAGAAACTGGAGGAGTAATTGAAAAGCTCCTTGAACAACTGCACAGACTTTGATCTTGTTGAGAAACTGGTTAAGCTGTGGAGTCAGGTAGCTTCAGCTGCATGGTGCAGATTTGCAGGGGGATGACTTGGTTTCTTAAAATTAGACGGGGTTCTGGAAGATTTAAGAGAAGAGAGCTGCTGGCTGTGGTTGTACTGATCTGACGTTGCTTCTGTCAGGTCGCGAACACTGGACTCTAGAAGGGAGTCTGCAGTATAGAAGGGGTAATTCAGGAGGGAATCACTGCACTTGTGTAACAGAGGTTTGAGATTTTATGGTCAGAATGTGAGTGCTGGGAACAGCAGGGAGAGACAGCAGGCATAGTCTGACCAGAAAGCATTTTGCCACAAGTTATTCAAGGTGTCTCTTCTTTCTGGATTCCCAGGGTCAGCGGAGGAAGGGAGTTGCTGACCTAGAATACCCTGGGTCATTTGGTTTTCTTCTGGACTAAACTTAATAATACTGTATTTCTCCTTGCCCCTTCGAGGTTAAGCAGTTCGGGAGAGAATCTGCATTTACTAGTGCAATGAGCATTCTCCCGGTAAGTCAAGTTGCTTTTGCCCCAAGTGCTGCCAAAAGCAGGGCCTCCTCTCCATTCAAATGCCATGGAGGCTTGAAAACCAGCACTGGAAGTTCATCAAGAAGTAGCTGAAATGTGTCACTGTGACCTGGTGTGACAATGGTGGTAGCTGCTAAAATCAAGTGTTTGTTGATTCCTCTTTCAGCTGCACATACGGAGTCTGAAATAGCTCTAGTGCAGTACTTCTGCAAATGCTCCTGTGGGTCCATGACAATGAGGTTCTTGAGATAGATAGTATATTTTGGTTATTTGTGATTTTTTAATGTTAAAACTGGGCTTACTGCTGGATTGGACCTCTTCTCATAGGGTGGTTTTCATGATTCAACTGAAGTTTTAAGTGAGTTTGCTCCTCACTTTGAGGAAACTCCTTTTTGTTACTAAACCATGGCCAGAATAGAAGTCCTGTAAACACACACATATGTATTAAGTTTTTTTAAAAGTGAGTTTTCACTTTCACAGACCTTTATTTCTTTTCTTCATTTGCAACTCTGCAAAGGAGAGATGGCTTTCTGGCCTTATCAAGGAAAGATCTTTGTCTTGCCCTAAGATAAGGTTTAGCTGCCAACTTAGCAGGACCTATTTATAGTTGCTTCCTGAAAAAAATAACCAATCAGCACATACAGTCACTTATCCCATCATACAGGGGAATGCATCCAGACATGAAAACAAGCTTTTTACATGTTGCAGCACAGTGTATTGTACACACCTAACCACAGAGGAGTAGGACAAGGACATATTTGGGATCAGCTCGTGCTGGATGTTGCCAGGAAAAAGTTAGGTGATAATCAAGGCTGTTGTAAATAAAAATCTTTACTCACAGGGCAATGTTTGAGCACTGCTGCTTTCTTTAAGCTTACTTCTAAAGGAAAATAGTTTGCTGGGCTCTGTTGCAAGTAGGTTGGTTTGTCATTTTTATCTAAAGGTTGTATGTGCTATTTTTCTTGAGTCAGCTCTTCCAGACTTTCATTTTCTGGTTCAACAGTTCCCAGGGTAGGGAAAGCATATTTTGGCTTCTGTGCATGCCAGAAACAAAACAAAGCAGTGTATCTGAGCAGAATTAGGTTGCGCAGTGGCTTACTCAGGGCAAGTGATCTAGTTCACTCACAGTCTGCTAAAAAGCAAAGATAGTGAATGATTTTAAGGGTTTATTTTAAAAGCAGTAGCTCCTTCCGTGTAGTGTTACTGTAAGAATGGCTGTTCTGCCCTGCTGCCCTCAAATTCAGGCCTCTTGCACAGGCTGATGTACAGCTTTGCTAATGGATGGGTCCACTTGCTAAGGTCTCCTACGTGGTGTCCCTCAATAGAGGCACCATACCTGCATGCTGAGGGCAATTGCAAATGTTTCCTTAAACTTAGTTGTTGTGGGGCTGGATTTTTTTTGGAGGAGGGGGCTTAGGGGCTTAGAGTACGATAATGACCTTTCTACAGGCAACATAGAGCAGTCAGCCCAACCGAGTGGCACAGCCTTAACTTTTCTGACAAACCTTCTTTCTCTCTCTCTAAAAATATGTCTCTCAGTCACTTTTCAGAACACATCTTCACTACCTGCAGAGGGATTACAGGATGCAGTACATAGTGACATACCTGAACTAGAGCTGGAAGCAGAGGAAGTATCACTTTTTCAGCCTGCATTTTAATGCTGGTTTTGCCAGCCTGAGATATGGAGTTGGATGGTCGAGACACTCAGGTGCCCCAGCTCACCATTTGGCACAGCACAGTGTCAGATACATCCTTAAGGCTATAGAGAGTGTAGCATGCAGGTAATGTAGCTGACCAGGAGCCAGAGGAGCTAAAAGGCTGGGCTGGAGAGTCTGGGAGAAGGACTGGTTATTGGCTGGCTGAAGAACCTTGTTTTTATCCTGAGGGCTCATGCTGGTTAGCTCATTCCACTGTCTTTGTGTCTGTATTGAAGTTTCTAATGCAACCCACACATCTAGAGATGTTTGGGGTCTGCTTGTGCTCCATCACACCTCTGGATGTGGGATGGTGTGCATGGAGTCCCTGTGCTCTGATGTGGCACCAGCCACCATTAAGTAGGTCCTGTGACTTGATGGTGTTTATTGGCATGCGTGGTCCCTTTGGAAGGCAAAAGATAATTATACAGTTATCCAGATGAGACCATGGTCTGGCCTTGGGGCTGAACACTAGCTCTTGGTGAAAATAAGATAGGCATATTAACAGGAAGTGATTGCTCTTCTGTGTGTTACCTGAAAGCATCTCCTCTATGTGTGTGGCGTTCTTAGGAGAGGGGAACACTCTGTCTCTCCTGGAATCTGGAAAGACTGCTGGGTACTGGCCAGGTCTCTAAAATCATCACCTTTCTGTAGTGTAGGTGACCCATTAGGTCTGCAGCTGTGTGTCTCATAACTCTTGGCTTTTATAGGGAATGGGCTTTTTGCAGCAGGTTAATTCCCTGCCAGTTCAAACCTGTGACACTTAAAGGAAGCTTTACATAAGCCTTTTATGGAGACCAGTTTTGCTGGAAAGACTCCTATTAACTGTAACAACACTAAGATTTCTTTCAGCAAAATCAATTAAAAATTACGTGCTGAAAACAGAAGCTGAATGCCTTTCCTAATTATGTACAGCCACTGTTAACAGAGCAACTTTTATTAGTGTACTGTTTGTTTTTTCCATGGGTCAAGGCAGCGTAGACATGGGATTCCTCATGTTTGCTCTCTGTTGTTTTTTGGTTGTTTTTCTTTTTGGCAACTGGTGATTTTGTTTATTCTCATTCCATGCCCTTTTTCACATCTGGAGCCAGATCTTATTTCCCCTGAAGTCAAGGGGCTTTCCCCAGGGAGATAAATTAGCAGTTGAACTGGATCTGTGACTGATACCAGCAATGCTCTGTGGGGCAAACTGGCTGCCAGGGCAGGGGCTGTCCCAGGGATTATCGATGGTTTGCTTAGGTGCTGTGCATAGCTTTGTTTTCTTGGCAAACAAAGATAAATCTTTTGTTCAATTAGGTGTTTTTAAGCTTTTCTGAAAGAGAGAGACCTTGTAGCAGCCTGGAGACATTATAGCAGCCTTCTAATACCTAAACAAGGCCTACAAGAAGGCTGGAGAGAGACTTTTTACAAGAGTATGCAGTGAAGGACAAGGGGAAATGGCCTTAAGCTGAAGGAGGGTAGATTTAGATCAGATATTAGAAAAAAATTCTTTAATGTGAGAGTGCTGAGGCACTGGTACAGGTTGCTCAGACAAGCTGTGGCTGCTCCATCCCTGGAAGTGTTCAAGGCAAGGTTGGACGGGGCTTGGAGCAACCTGGTCTAGTGGAAGGTGTCCCTGCCCATGGCAGGGGGTTTGGAATTAGATGAGCTCTGAGGTCCCTTCCAACCCAAACCATATTATGATTCAGTGAATGTTTTTGCTTGAATGTGCTGCAGCAGATGCCTCTGTAGGTACTCTTTGCTGATTTGATGGATTTTTATGCCTCCCTCTTCCCCACCGATTCTTCTGTGTATGGAGAGTCATGTTGTTTGCATCTGAGAGGAAAGGGTGGGAAAGAGCTCAACCAGTGCCAAAAGAGGTGTGAGTCCCCTCTGTGGAGCACCATAACCTCTGCTGTGGGATCTGGTCCCTATTGCTCTGAGAGCTCCTAGAACTCCAGTGCTTTGCAGAACTGGAGCCCTGAAGACCAGAGCAGATATATGTAAGGAGAACAAAATGAAGGATGATGCTATGTTATGAGAACAGCAGAAAGAATGAAATATAAGCTGATTATATGGTGAATGAGTGAAACAAATCAGCTAAAAACTGCAAGCTGGCACAGAATAACATATCAGCAGCCATGTTCCTACAGCAGCTGCTTATTGTAGAAGAGGAATTTTCATGGCCGAGTCTCTGGAAACACTTCATTCAGCTTTAGAAAATATAAAGGGATGTCTCTGAGGGTCAGGAGTGTAGTGATGTCTGTGGCTATCTTATCTGACAGTCAACAGCTCGTGTAGACTGATTTGTGCTTCTAGACACTACGTCTTCCACATAGTTTTCCACTCAGATGTGGTTGTTGCACGCTTGTGAGATGGGCTCTTTTACAGCCTCTGGCATGCAGTGCTTAAAGGGTTGTTTCTCTGTACTTGATCAAATGGAAAGTGCAGAGAAAAAAAGCCCAGCCTCTCACGTTTCGATGTCATGTTTAATCAGTCAGTGTGCAGGACAGTTTAGTCCTGATTTACAGTTATGCTTACGAAGAGCAGTCCTGTTTTGAGATCCACACATCAGATCTCTGTGCCCCATTGACTCCACTGTATATCGTCTGTGAACTTTGATGGAACTTTCCACATGACTAAGGACTACTGAATAGCCTACAGAAGTTGTTGGCTCTGCTAGTGTCTACTTTTCCTTTATGGTTATTTAAAGGGATTGATTGGAAACCTGCAAACCCTGCACATAATGAGTTTGTATAAATCATTAAAAAACAGAGCTCGAAGGGGCCTCAAGAGTTTGTCTGGTTCATACCCCGGCCCCAAGGCTGGAGAACCCTTACCTAAATGCAAATCTCTCATACTTTCACTCTTCTCCTTTGCTGTAGCTCTTACATTTGCATGTAATAACTTGTGAACTCTTACAGGCACAGACTCTCATTTACCAAACGTTTGCAATGAGAGGTCAGTGTTAGTCAGGAATTCTGGTACTGGTGCAATAGAAATAAACAGCACTGCTCCTCTGTGCAGGGGGATAAGTGATTACCTGTGATTTGTGTTCTGACATTCTTTTTGTGACTAATACCTCGTTACGAAGGCATTTCGCAATTAAAAAGCAGGCAGATGCAATTAAGAAATAGCTACATGTAATGATTACAGACAAGTTCTTAAAGAAAGGAGATTTGGAGACCAGGTTTAGGCTCAATCTTTAAGTCCCAGAGTACCTGCGAATATTTAGATTAGGACTTCTGAAACTAAAAGCATTTCTGCAAAAATATTGGTTTTCTGCCTTTCCCACCCTCTTCATTCTACTTTAAAGGCATAGAAGTCATGAGAAGGAGAAAAAACAAAAATTTAAATAAATTTGAAGATCTTATCTAAAGTGTATTTTTAAAAATTGCCCCTAAATATTGTTGCTATGTTTTCAGCCAGAACTGTTCATCTGACTTTTAACATATTCCTTAATATCAAGGACATTCAGGTCTATGATTTTACGAATTTTGAAAACATTCGCTCTAAGATCTCCAAAATTGCCCAGCATTAATCCAGTAATTTTATTGATCTCTGTACCCATCTCGAACCGAGAAAGCTTTTAGTATTAATGTCAGAGAATATGAGCCCTGGGTTAGCATTAGAGAGCCTGATATATATAGCTGAGGAAAAGGTCTCTCTGTCAACTTTAATAAATGTTTTGTACAACTTTTTAAAACGTTATGCCAGCAAAATGCTGTTGCATCTGCTCCCTCTGACTTGCTGAAATGGAGGATTTCTTGCAATGCAACGTGTTGCAGCGAGTGAAGCTGCTGTGTGTGTAAGGGAGACAGTGAGAGATTCAGTGTTATTGAAATACTTGGCCTGCAGCAACTGCCGGAGCTATCCAGGGATAATTTGACTTACTCTTTTAGCTGTAGCAAGATCGGCACCTGATGTGTCCTTGGTCAGTAATACCAATGTTTAGGTTTTATTCTTTGTGCCAGTGGGCAGGCAGACACTCTGCTTTTATGGAAACAGAGGAATTTTGTAAAGCCACACAGCAACCTTTAGTATCAGTGGTGCACCACATTGTCTGTAGATTCTAGTTCAGAGCCATCAGCTGCCTGTAACAATATAGATATAAACCAGAAATAATAACACAGTATAAAATTTAAATTATTACATGACAGTGCTGCATGGTATGGCACGGCAGTAGCTGTCTGGTTTACAATTCAGAATTTCTGTGGGAGAAAATTCCCTTTTTTCTGCCACTGGTACTGTGGGCAGGACAGTGGGCACAGCTTTGTTTCTGCCCTCTGTGTGCCAGCAGAGCTGGTGCTGGGGCTTGTTGTTAGCTGCTGGTGTTGGCCAGGATGCAGGATGTGAAGGCTACTCCCGTGGAGCAAGGGGAAAGCATTTCTCATCACTTGCCCTCTGAGTCATTGCAGCTTTGCTGTTAATAGGATGGAGAACCTCCCCTTTTATGAGGCCGTGCCTAAAGGCACAGTTTAGTCTTGGATTTGTATTACCTGGTTATTATTCCACTGAAGTAGTGGCGGCATTCCAGCTGACAACAATGGGAATGGGAGCAAGCCTTCAAGTCCCAACCGTGTACAAATGTGATATATTCAAAACCACGGAGATCCTCCGGGCTCTGAGCTGATTTCTTCTGAATCAATTAAAGTTTCACAAGCACAATATATTATTAACATCCAGAGCTGCTTTCACAAATCTCTCGGCAGCATAGTAGAGACGTGCTCATGAATCAGGAAAATTGCTTCCAAGTAGGAGAGGTTATTTACTAACTAAATCCCTGATCCAGGCATACTGCCATGGAAAATTTATCCAATAGGATGTGTACGTTCACATCTGAAGCATTTCTGATCTACATTTCAGGGAAGGCAGCAGTGTCCTGGTGCCTTGCCAGAGTGGGTCATGCCATCTTTGGTTATTGTGTTGGAAAAGGAAAGGGGCTGGAGGAGGAGACAGGGCAGGGGTAAATGGGGAAAAGCAGGGTTAACTCTGCAAGTTAGCAGGGGGAAATTATTCCATGTGCAAACCTGTGTTGTAAAGGGATGGTAGGAAGTGATCCTTTCAGACTCTTCAAGGGTTTTCAAGTAAGCCAGTGTGGGTTGTTGTAGTGAGGCTGTAGCACTTCTTGGTGTCCAGACACTGTGGCACTCATGAGCTGGTGTGTGACATTTAGCAAGCAAGCTTTGGGTTTTCTCCTCCCTTCTCTGGATCTGGTTACATTCCTTTTGACATTTACCTGAATATGAAAATGTAGCAAGGTCCCATGTCCTTGTTGAGTTGTGCCTAAAAGCTGAGTTCGTGTGCTTTGTATTTCTCTTTGTCAGTCTCTCTTAACTGTAGGTTAAGGAATCATGTGCTTATCTGTGGTTTTGTCACAATCTTATCAATTTAATGTTGCTTTCTGCATTGCCTGCACCTTCTCTAAATTTTTTTCTCTCTCTTTATCCTTTGTAGCCATTCTTCCTAACTGGAGCTCCCCATTCCAATGTTCCTCACGTCACTAGTTCAAAACTTGGTGCCCTAACAGCAGCTTTACAGCCAGAATTTCTACCTTCAGACACTGTTGAGCACAGAGGGAGCAAAAATCTTGGCAGCTGGCTCCTGCTCCTTGCTTCTCTGCCCAGCCTTGATAAATGAGAAAGCTAAGGAGCTCCTCTGACTCTTGCCAGCTGGCCAAGCTCCCAAAGAGATAGTCCACCCACTGCGAAGGTCAGAAGGCGGCACTGCCCGGCTGCTCTTCCCTTGCATCAGCACGGAGCGTGGAGCAAGAGCTGGTCCTGCCTGTCCTGCTCCTGCTGGGGTCTCCTTGGGGCCAGGGCCAACCCCTGCAGGAGGGTGACAGCTCTTGGTGTCCTCTGTGTCCTCTGTGCTGCTTTTGAAGAGTTCAGATTTGGGATGGCTGATCAGTGGTGGTAGGTTTAAGATAGACTGGTGTAACTCAGACCTGAAATCATGATTTTTTTTTTTTCCCTATCCTTACACTAAGAGAAAATGCCTAAATAATGTTTTGGAAAGGAACCAGAGCAAACGGAGACCCGCTTTCAAACCCCTAAAGCCACAAGTCATCTGTGGCATGAGTGGGCTGAAGTTGGATTCATGAGTGGAAAGTCTCTGTTTCCCACATCCCTTTACACTGTTTTGATCTTTTGAAATTGCCCTGCTCACTCAAATGGGTGGCTACCCTGACTGAGATAGCCCCAGGGGCAAAGACAGGTATTTTGTGTGATAAAATTAATGGGAATCTGTCTTGCAGCCTGCCCTGTTTACTGCACCTTATTGACTCTACTGAGAGCTACCTTTGGGGTCCTTTAGGACTGATGGTTTTCCCAAGCCACAGGGCAGTCAGGAGAATTTCCTGCCAGAGCTGTTGGATGCTGCTTTTCAGCATCAGCTAGTGGCATCTCTGAATCCTCACTGGCCAGGAAGCGAGACAGCAAATGCCAAATATTGCCATGAACCAGTAAGCTGATATTGGAGTGGGGACACGTGGAAGAGAGGGGATGTCAGATGATGGTTTCTGGAGGCCTGGCTGTTACCTCTGCATGAGTTAAATGTGTCATGGAGTATCGGGTATCTCCGTGTTCTGTCATGTCTAGGACAGGTTAATTGAAGTCACTGCTTGACTGTCCGAGAGGCTTCCTTACTTTCTCTTGACTTTCTTACAACCAGACTCATGCTGAAATTCTCCACCTCTTCTCCAGGGAAGCTCCAGATATTTCCAAGTCTTGTGTCTTCCTTGAGGCCTTGCTGTAGTTTGTGATACTTCAAGCTGTTCTCCTGTTCCCTGGGGGATGCAGTTAGAAGACAGCTGTCTCTATAGAGGTGACTTATAGGTGTGGGCACACCATTCCCAAAAGGTTCTGATTTCCCCAAAGCCCACGCTGAGTATGTAAGTGTGCCTGTATCCAGTGGCTATAACACAGACACTGCTCACTTGCTCCCAGGCTTTCCTTGGGCTCTGTTGGCAGGGCCATGGGCAACATTGTGTCTGTCCCAGGCGCTGTTATATAAGGAGGAATTTCAACATTAGTTACGTGTCTTGGCTTTAGGTTTCATTCTGTCTCTCCAGACACCAGAATTAGTCTCAGAAGATTGAGTGTGGCTACTGCAAACAAAACAAACAAATTTTATTTCACAGGCTTTGGGCTCCACTGCTTTCTGCAGGAGCATCCACTCTTTTGGGATGTTTTCCCTTTGTTTCCCTGCCACTGAGAAGGGACAGCAGTTTTTCTGGAGATGTTGCCAAGCATAGCTAACACGCTCAAATATCTGAGCTGCAGGAAGGCTGGCACTTCCAGTCAGGCTGATTAAAAAGGAAAATTTAACATGTCCCTTTGCTCTCAGCCACCTTCCTCGATTCTGAAGGGCTGGAGGAGGGAGGGATGGATGGGCAGAGGCACAGCACTGTTGCCATCAGGGCTGTAGAGGTTGGCTGGCACAGAGGTGTGTGCTGGGCCAGAGGTATCTGTGTAGATCATGTTCTCCCTAATGGCTTTCCTCCCCCGGTTTGAAGTCATTAATGCTCGTTAAGCCAGGATGGAAACAAACCCAAACAACAACAGTCTACAAAATAATTCCATCACTCCAGACTGGTTCTTTTTTTTTCCTCCAGTGAAGCAATTAGTCTCCTGTGATCCCATTTTTAGCCAGACTGGAAACAGCCAGCCGGACAATAGTGAATTCCTATCCTGGCAGGGCAGTCACCGGATCCGCTCCCTGATGGGAAAGGTGAGGCGAGTTCCCTCGCCTGTCTCTGGGGGAAGAATCTCCCTAAAGAAATTCCTGTGGGCCTTGCTGAAAGCCCTATTTTTGTGCAGCCTCTCCTGGTGAGTCACAGCCTCTGGCTCTCTGGCTACTCTGAGAGCTCTCTGTACTTCGGGTGTTCTCCCAGCCCACTGTAGGGTTAACCCTTCTGTGGTTTTGCTCTCATGCATGTACAGCCTGTCCCACTCACTGGCTGATGATGTTGATTGTAGGTGCCAGAAAGTCATGAAGTAATCTGTGGTTTATACCAACACAGGCCAATGTAGGACTTGCATGGAGGCGGGCAGGATTTTTCTAGTCTTGTTCATCTGAGTGGTACTTTATCCTAGGAATGGCTCAGCCTGTGTAAAGGGACAGCGCTGCAAAGCAGGGCACTGAGTGATATGAGTGGGGTCTGGCAAAATTCAGGGTGTGTGGTAGGGAGGAGATGGGCCAGCTAAAGTCACTGAAACTGCCTTCTGAACAGGTTGCCCAGAGAAGTTGTGGATGCCCCATCCCTGGAAGTGTTTAGGTGTTCAGGTTGGATGGAGCTCTGAGCAACCTGATCTAGTGTGTGCCATCTCTGTCCATGGCTGGGAGGTTGTAACCAGGTGATTTGTACGGCCCCTTCCAACCCAAACCATTCTGTGATTCTGTTCTATGATTCTGTGAAGTCCTGTGGTGGCACCACACAGGGCTGTGACGCAGCTTGGCCGGAGCCACCTGGGAAATGTCTCGATTCCTGTAACTGGTTGCAACGTGAAGTGACGTCCTCTGCCCAGGGCAAAGCCTGCAGCTGTGCCGCACACAGGGCCTTCCTCTTGCCTCTGAGGTTTTTGTAGGATGTGGGGAAGCACTGGATTCCCCCTCCATTGCTGCACCTCCTTGCAGGGCACTGCCTGCCAGGCGTGCAGCACCCTCACTGCCCTGGAAAGCTTGGATGGGAGAGGGTATGAAAGGGCAGGTTCAGGTTGGAGAGCAGTGTGACCATGCTGCTCTGAGAGAAAGCTTAAAATCACCATAAAAAGGGACCTTGCTCTCTTTGCCTTCTAAAAAGCAGCCCTGATGGCACTTAAGCAGCTGGCCAGTGCTAAACCCGAGTACTTCCCTTTCAGGACGCAGGAAGGCTCTAAGCCCAAATCCATGTTTTAGCTCATGCACACGAGGTAAAAGCCACAGGGTTGCTAGTCAGGTGCCAGGAAAAGCTGCAGCTGCCCAGAAAAGGGCATCTGAGGACAGAGGGGAGCTCTGCTTGCTCGACTGCTGGGATTAACAGCAGTTCACCGCGTGTTTGAGTAGTGTGTCACCAGTGCTGGAGCTCTGACTTCTGTGGTATGAAGGTGCCGTGTGGGCACCAGGGCTGTTGGGCTGTGGAACGCTGTGCCTTGAGATGGAAAGCTGGGGTGGAGAAACACTTGGCAAAGAAATCTGCCATGCAGGCTCATGCAGGGGATGCACAGCGAAAAGTGTTCCTGCCTGATCCCTGAAGCTTGGATCAGTGCTGGGGCAGAGCCTGCTGCATCCAAGCATTGCACTGGGTGTCAGCTGCACCCGCTCCATGCCTGGGCAGAGCCACTTTGGTTGCTGTGGAGGGATGAAAGGCTGTTGATAAGCGTTGTCATCCTGCTGGGTGTTTTCTCTTTTGAGTCATTCCAGCCATGGTGATGGTTGCTGGAGGTGCCAGGAGTGACAGCAAGCGCTTCGGGTGGGGGCAGCAAACCAGCTGCCCAAGGGTTGAGTTCCAGGTAGCTGGGGTGGCTGTGGAGACACAGCCATATGCAATGGAAAATCAAGGATTGAAAACCAGGAGTACAAAATGAAGGAATTGGCTGGAGAGGAAGCAAGATGGGTTTGCATTTGTATCACTGTGGTGCTTCCCAAGTCACCACAGGGACAATGTGAGGTGGGAAGTGAAAGTAACCATGTGTTTAAAAGCTGATTCCAAATGCCCTTGGATGTAATCTTGATGTGAAAGCAGCTGCTATGTCGTGTTGTGGTTGCTTTCCTGTCAGCAGTCTAGCACTGCTCTCACAACCACGAGATCATTTCATGTACCATGAAACCTTTTCTTGTGCAAAATCATGAAGAAGTTTGCAAACCATTTGTGAAGTAAAGCACTGTGAGATCTGCCTGAGAACAGAGATGGAGGAGAGGTAAACCACACGTGAATGGTGTCCCCAAAGAGCAGAGAGGACACAGGTCATTTATTGCTCCTTGTCTGCACATCCATCTAGAACAGTTCCAGGGGTTCATTACCTTTAATGTGTCTTTTGCGGGTGATGCATTTTAGCATGTTAGTATTAAAATAATTCCCTCTTTATTCCTTTTTCTCGGGGCAGAGTCATTCTGCTTTACCTGAGCCTCCATGGGCTTCCATTAGTACTCAATCAATTATTTATTCATGGGAGAGTATCTGAAAACTGCAGTCCAGTCTGAGAGCAGCAGCACTTGACTGTGTGGATGAGTTTGAACTACTGAACCCACTGGAATTGTCAATAACATTAAGAACTGCTTTCCTGCCACAAAATAAAAATATGGCCTTGTAGGTGGAGTGTGCTAAACCTTGATGAGGATATGAGCTAAAAACCAGTGTGCTTTAGACGTCACCTGGGTGTCCCTTTAGTGAGCACAGACAAGGAGGTTTTTGAAAACCATCTTGTCTTCGAGTTGACTAACTTCTGTATTGTGATCGAAAATGTGTATTGTTGTGCAGTTCTGGCTCGTGTAAACATAGGAGGTCTGGACGGAAATTCTGTACTTCTGAGTTTTGATCTGATGTGATGCCTCAGCAAGGGGCACCAAGATTTTTTGCCTGCTGTTTCTTGTTCCCCCTAGACTAGAAATAAGTTTCAGTGGAGAATTGTGGTGTCTTTTTCCTGACAAAAGGGATTTATCATCAAGACGCTCAAGTGTACAGTCAAGGCCTGTGTAAGCGAGAGGACAGCTTCAGATCTTCCATAGCTAAAACAGTAAAATCTGAGTATACCTAGAGGCATATTCCCAGGTATACAGGCATACAGCACCCCTGGGTATCCTTCTCCATAGTCATATGTTGCAGAGGCCAAAGTGCCCCACTGCACTGAGGAGATTGGAGTTGGGTTGCAGTGATTCTCATGCAGGGACTTGACATATCAGTGTGCTAAAATCTCAAGAGCTGCGCAGTGTAAAGACAGGCTTTCCTTATTCATGTCCCATTTTTATTCTTTTCCTCAGTAGGGTCAATGGAGACATGCTTATTTTCGTTTTCTGATTCATTTGTTTCATATATAACAGGAACAGGGGACTTGGCAGCTCTTTGTGCATGGTAGCCACGTCAGGTGAGCATCACTTGACTTCTGTTCTAAGTTACTTCTGTTTTGCTTGCAATCAGGCAACCACCTAAGGCACCTGATTTGGGAACTTTGATAGCCTTGTCATCTGGTCAGTCAAATTTTAGAGGGGCTGAAGTGCCTTGGGAAAGCACTTGTTTCCCTGTGCCAGCTGAAGAGGGAGCCTGAACCAGTGAGACTCGTGGGTTAAGTGCCTGATGTGACATGAGGACATTTTTCATGGGCAGTTTGGGGTCTGTTTGATGCTATGGCATTTGGGGTGACACATGGGATCTAGTCTGTCCCTGTTGACCTGGCACAAAGGTCAGTGTCACTGGTTCCTGCATGCAGGCAGCTTGGGAGGAGTCCCCCAGAGTGGGAGTGGAGCTGCAGAGAACTCCACATGCCCAGCCTGGAATTCCACCTGGCTCCGCCCTGCTTATCCACGGTCCTTGGGCTTCACACAGCCGGGGGTGAATCACCTGTAATGAGTGAATAGCAACAGTAATCCACATGAAATGAAAAACTAAATCTTGGGATAATGACCTATTTGCTAGGCTCCCACAAAAACCTCTTCTATCTGATATTTAAGTGGTGGTTGTGGCCAAAAGCAGGGAGACCAGAGCATTTAGGAAAGCATTTTGTTTACCTGCAGGTTCCCTGGAGTCTTGAGCAAAAAAGAGTCAATGATATCAGTGATGGTGTCAGTTTGTTCCAAGGGGAACCAGGCAGTACCCCCTCCTGTGCAGTACTGGGATGCCTGTGTGCTTTGTGCCCACAATGTGTCACTAGCACGGAGACTGTTCTTTTGCTCTGCACATAAAAATTCAGTGCAGATGGTGAGATTTTCAAAAGTATCCACGCTGGGCCAGCACAGATGCTCCTTCAAAAGTTAGTAGTAAGTTTGCCAGTGGAAATCTACAGGCTAAAGCAAGGTGCTTTCAAAAATCCTGTCTAAAAATACAGTACTTCTGCCTTCAGCTTTGTTTATTCCATTATAGAAAGGAGATTAGTGCCTATAGCCTTAGCTTTATAAATCTGGATCTGTAATTCAGAGCCTTAATAAGGTTAAGTAATTTTTTTTTCCCAGAGTCTATTTCAAAATCGAGTTAACTTGACAGGACTTTTTTCCACTGATTTACCTGGATTCAGGATCAGGCTCAGAGTAAAGTTAATCTTATCCATATCAGATGAATGTGGGGAAGTCTGCCTGACAAGACATACAGGTTCAGTGCAGGAGTGGCCTTCCCAAAGAGCCCTGCTGGCATTGCCAGTATCAACCCAGGTTGATCTGCTGCTCAAGCTGTCACCAGAGGCAGTCTACACACATCATCCTGATGGATAGGGCCATCTTTGTTTTCATTTCTATTTTCTTTGATATTTCTGAGAGTGAAATATTCCTAGTAAGACTGGAGTGTGGGGAGGGTGGATGTCATGGAAGTGGTGAGATTAGCAGTGAGAGCAGGAGAGTTGCTTTAGTGCTGGCTGCCTCCTCATTCCCCCAGGGCAGGCTCAGTGGCACACAGTGGTGAAATGGGGACCTGCCACTATGTGCTGGTGAAAGGAGGAGCCTTTACAGCAGTGCAGTCCAACCCTGATCCTACCAGGACAGCTTGGAGATGGGACAGGGCCTTCGAGCAGCTCTGTGGTGGGCTATGGGCAGTTGGTGATGGCTAATCTTGGATAACTCTTTCACTCCATCTTGCAGCGTTGAGACCGTGTTGTGCTGTGGGATCAAACCTGATTTCATTTTAATTTCTGTATCAGGCTTTGAATCAACATTAGTCTATTTTTGTCGAAGTGACACAACAGGCTTATGCTTTTTAACATCTCCTGGCACCATCAGTCATAAGCCCACACCTGATTTTGTTTCATGCATTTGGGTCTCGAGTCTGTTGTACTCCTCCTCTGAAGACTGCAGGCAATGGGATGCACAGAAAGAATCATTGTGGTTGTGGGTTTTTTTTTTTTCTCTTTCCCGCTCTTTCTGGCAAGGGTAAAATAGGAGCTCTGTTGGGAGCAACTCAGCAAGTAATGTTTCAGGGCCAGCAAATTCCAGTGTTGCTGCCCAGTGGGACTGAGGAGTCTATCATAGGACTAGGCTGGCGGCTCATCCGGAGAGGGAACGCGTGGCGTGCATACCAAAAGCTGGACACGAGGCCTTTTTCTGTCCACCTCTCCCCTTCCTGCACTAAACAGGAGGACATTTGCTCTGGGATTCAGGGAAATACCTCAAGTGTAACTCCTCTTTTCCTGATTAGAGTCCCACATAAAAGCGCAGCAGATAATATATAGATTATATATACGCATATATGTATAAAAAAGATACGTACACCAATTTGGACATATATATATATAGGAATTGTGCCATCTTTGGGATTACTCCAACGTGGCAATCTCCAGCGCATCTGTGTTTCAGCAGTAATGGCTCTGGCTCGTGGCTGCCCCATTTCACAAGAGTGTCTTTTTGCCCTTGTAAAGCTGCCTTTGGACACTGTCATTAGCTCTCCTACAGCTACCATATGTGTAATAAAGGGGAAGCTTATAGGTGTGCCTGACCCCAGAGGGACTCAAGACACCCGTGAGGCCCCACTGGATCTGTACCAGTTGGATTCAGATCCACTAACATGGTGGAAGCTTTGTGATTATCTGTTGTGGTATGCCGAGAGTTTTTTAGTTATGCCTGTATACTTGAGCCTACCACTCTGTTTTAACTGGAGGATGAATCATGCCTGCTCATCTCAGCAGCAATGAAATCCTCTGAGTAATTGTGTTCGCTTCCACAGGCACTTTTCTGAAGTGCCCAGAGGGAGGGGAGGTGGGATGGCTGGTGCTTCAAACCATGAGAAGTCTTGGATCCCTGGTCATGCCGTCTTTGCTGTAAGAGAAGTCGGTGCCTTGGGCGCTGCTTCGTCTCTGGAGCAGCAGGCCCAGGGAGTGCCCAAGGGCAGGGAGGGTGTTCTGATGTGGTCTGGGGAACTGGGTTCCAGCGAGCCCGTGCCAGCAGGAAGGGGTCAGGCAGACGGGCAGCTGGCAGCACTGGGTTCCAGCCCATCTCTGCCAAAATCCCCCGGTGCTGCCCTAACTCAGGCAGATTGCTTGCATAAACTTGTCCTTGTGCTTGAAGAGCTGCTTGACTTTTAAGATTAAAATGTAATAACAGCTCTTCTGGATATAAGTACTGCCACTCTGAGTTTAGTCTGAAGCCCAAACAGCAGGGCAAGACTGTATTTTAAAGCTTATTCAGACTTATCCCTGTGAGTGTGCAAGACTGACACCGAGTGCCTTTGGATATCCTGAAGACCACAGATGCAGGTGGGTGTGAGGATCTCCCTCTGTCTGGCACAAATTCACACACCTGTGACCTTGCCCTCAGGCGGCCCTTGGGCATGTGCTGTGATGAGAGTTTTTAGATAAGTTCATCTGTGTGTTCTGGTGTTGTTTCTGACCCCAGACATGAATCCCTATTGCATCAGTCTATAACATCTTGTGTTGCAAGAGAGGTGGAGCCTGCTTTGGAGGCTGGGTGTCCGTAATCCATCTCAACTTTATCCTAACCCACAGGTGCAGAGCATTTTAAAAGGTCTGTGCTCTGTGTGCCAGCAGGCAGGGATTAGGTGATGCAGAGAAAAGCCATGAGGCTCTGTTGTATTCTGCCACATTCCTCCTCTGCAGCTCTCTGCAGAGTCTGTAGGGTGTGTTGTGGTGGGATGAGGCTGTAAAGTCCCCAGGCATGGTGCTGGAGCACTGCTCAGGTGCTGAGATGCTCTGCCTCCCACAGCTGCCCAAAGCAGCCAGCGAGGACAGGCGGCTGTCCCCTGTTCAATGGCCTAGCAATGAGTGTGGATTTTCAGTGGAGTTTCTCTTACTCATACCACTATCCTGAGTCTGAGTTGGATCCTTGAATCATTATATCACATTTCTGCTATTGCTTTGTTTTGGGGAAATGAGAAGTTCAGCCTGGAGCCATGGTGGCTGTATTTACGGTCCCTAAACACTTAAGTGTGGTCAGCTTTTGAAAACAACTTCTGGCTGTTAGGACAGTGCAGAAGGGCACTTGCTGTGTTTCGTTGCTACTGTCTGGTAATTATGAATTACAGAATCTGGAGGCATCTTCCCTTCATTTCTGTCCTGTCACATTGCACTGCAGGTTGCAATACACCACATCCAGGCTGTCTGCATGCCTACTGGTGGTCTGAATGTGTTTGCACCTCAGAGGTTGTTTGGAAACCAGAAGAAATGTTTTCTTTACCCAAAAGAATGTTTTTCAAGGAAACAAGGAGTTGAAGTTACATTTTGCAGTCCCTGTGCTGTAATTTGGACGTTACTTCGTGCAGTACTGGGAAGGATGGAGCACACAGACTAAATCCCATGGGATTTGGGGGATTGTGCTGTGAAGCTGTGGGTGTGTAAAGCAATGCTTTGCATCTCAGCATGTCAGCCCCATGCAGTGATTTATGTAAATGGTTATGCACAGGTTATATGCTGTGTAACAAAGTCCTACCTCTGGTTCTTCACTTGGTGCTGTGCCCACAAGGGTGTCCTGTGTAAGCACAGGGGGGCTGCTCCACCTGCGCTAATTTTTCCCTTTAAAATATGACAGGAGTTGAATTAGATGAAGCCTCTGAGGCTGGAAGGGAGCAACAGCTCATCCTTTTAATTGGCAGCAAAACTCATGATTTCAAACTGTTTTTCTCCAGCTCGATGCAGCTTGATCTTTTTCTGATCTGGTGTTTCATTTGTGATTTCAGTGTTTCCTCCTACCCTAAAGATGTTTCTAAGCAAATAGCAGCAGCTTAGCCTGAGTTTTTTATGTCTTAGCTCTGGTGGAATATGTTACAGGTCAGCTTCAGCCTGTATTTACTGCTGCCTGCTCACACTCAGCTTTACCACTGCCTAGGAAATTTGCTTAACTCTTCCTTAATGCTGTGAGAATATGAGTTTCTGGTTATAAAAGCTTATTTGACCATAGCAATACATTTTGGTTCTTATTAGAAAAATATGGGAGATGCGAACCATTTTCTGTGAAGGAATTTATAAGGGAGTTCTCTACAACCCAAGACACATGAGATTAGAAATAACCTTAATTCCCAAAGTGGTATGAAATCTTGGGAACAAAGCATGAATGTCCCTGGTCCAAACCTGGTGGGAACAGATCAATGAAAATAATTATTTTTTTTTTATTTTGTTACTGATTCTCCAAAATTTGGTGTGGAAAGAAATAGAAAATTGTTTCAGATTTTGTGGGCCCAAAATAACTGTGTAGAGCTTTTGTAAAACAGTAATATTTTTTTGCAAGTCAAGAGAGCGTTGGTTTCAAGTAAACTAGAATATTTTATTTGGATGTTACTGATGGATGCAAAGGAAAATGGGAAACAATATCAGCTTCACATGAGTGTTCAGGGCTTTACATAAAACTGAGACCTCCATTTCATCTCCTCATTGAATCAAAATATGGGTTTAAATCTGTTGTGCACTGTGTTTGGAGCAGAGCCTCCAACTTGAAAAATCCTGCCTCTTCTTTAAGTACCTTACCAACTGTGCTGTTCCACAGGTTGTATATCTTTCATTCTCCTCTGCTGAAGTTGCTTCATTTCACACACACAAAAAAATAATTACAATGTCACTGGAGAAGGAGTTGGAAATGTGTATTGCTTTGGCTACAGAGCAGGCAATAGAAACACATTTTTCTCCATCATGATGGAGATTTCAGTGTTTCTATGAAGTCAAATGACTTCAGCAGAAGAGGTGGAGAAAAATCAAAATCTCCTCCCTGCTTGCAGAGGGGGGTTTGAATGCATATTTGCTCACCCAAAAGTGTTTCCAAGGAGTGTCTACGGGGAAAGGTTTTTTTCCCTTTCAGAAATGCCAAAATTACTCATTTGGCTAATTGCAGGTTTGGGGACTTTAATTTTCTTTGTGTATGTTTTAAAACCATTTGGCTGGAGTTTGACATTGGTCACACCTACCTTTGTGTCCAGCTCCCACTGCTCTGCACCTACAGCTTCCGTGGCTGAATGATTTGCATTCAGATGGGAACACCAGGCTTTTACAAGCTTTAAACTGGACCTTTGAGATTAGCAAACCTGGGAGAACCTTGAACTGAGGCAAGAAGCCAGTTTCTGCCACCCCTCCTCCTCTGAAGAAGATCCTTACTACATGTACAGCTCTTACCACAACAGGGAGGTAAAACCAAAATAAGGGGAAAAAACCCCCAAACTTCATCTTTTCAAACATAGTTTGCACATCACGAGTGAGATGGTCAGAGCAGAGCAAGTGGCAGGTACGTGTATAACACATATTCACTGGCACAGCTCCATAGTGCAGGGAGATTGCATTTGACAGATTGCTTCGGAAAAGGACCAGATCATCTGCAATTGTAATTTCGGGTTTTTTACGAATGTCAAACTCGAGCAGCAGATGTGTAAAGAACACCTCTTCCAGAGAGTGACGCTGAAGCAGCTCGTTTTGTCACTTCTTCTGGGTCTAGACTAAACCAAGACCGTTAAGCTGATGTGCTGTAGCTTGTGGGTGAGGACAAAGACGGCCTTTCTGAGTCAGGATGAAGCCTATTTTCCAGGGAAGGTTTGCCAGTGAAAGGCAGAACCTCAGCCGGACCTCTGAAACGCAGCCTCAGAAAACCTCTCTGCCGTTATAGCTTCATGGAACTGCTAAAAATATTGAATGGAAAATGCAAGTATTAAGGAAATGAGGTAGATTTGGACCTTCTGAGCTGGATGACTTCCAGTTTCATCAGCTTCCCGGAATTCTTGCGAAAATGAAGAGCTCCTTGTAAATCTGAGAAGCTGTCAGTGTTTTTCCTCTCATGTGGCTGTGCTGGTTCACAGGGTATCAATGTGTGGGGGGGACCTGTCAACATAGAGCAGCGAGTTCAGAGCTTAACGATGGGATGGCTTGAGACAAATGCACAAACCACAACTTTCCCAGAGAATTATCTTATGGGGCAGCTGGAGAGAGCAGGCTCCAATGGAGCCATGTGGCTGAGCCAGCCACTGCCCATCCTAAAATGATCTGCACGTAGCAAGGGCCTGCGCAAGCAAGAGCCAGAGTAATGTCACATTACAGGCTATGTGAAAATAGAAAATGTTGGATTTCACGTTGCTGGACAGAAGTCAAGAGAAGCTGATATTTCAGCTGCAGGAAGAGACAACAGGCACTGTTAATGAGTGTAGCGTGCCATGTGGAGAAGCCAAAGGGCTGGAGGTTTACCTCGTGTGGTTAAAACTGTGCTCATCCAGTGAGAGGCAGAGAGTTTAAATTCAGTGGCAGTCACACAGGTAGAGGCTCTCTGGGAGATGCAGCGAACGCAGAGCGCTCTCACACCTGCAGAGCTGTGCTGAGCACGGTGCATTATGCAGCTAACAGGGGTCTGGGAGCTCCTGTGGGGCAGAGACTGGGAAGTGGCAGCTTGCCTGGAGATGTGGTCGGCAGAGCTGGCCCTGCTCTGTAGCTGTCTCTTGCTGCTCCATGTACGTGACTCCTTTTGCTGACTCAGATGTAAGGATGGTGTATTTTGAGGTATTCCCAAAGCATGCCAGGGCATGGTTGATGTTGCAGGGAGTGAGGGGAGGTTTTCAAGGGGATTATCAAGCGAGTTCACCAAAATTCCCCTTCCAGTTGTACCTTTAAGGGCGCACCACTACAGTCAGCACTGCCCAGGACCAAGTAGTGTTTGCTACATTTAAACCCAAGCCAAGAATAAACTGCACGTTTCAACCACATCGCTGCAGATTCCTGGAAACAAGGCCTGCCTTTGTGCTTGGAGGGCTTCCTGGTTCTGCCAGGAACCACAGGGAAGAGCAACAGGAGCTTTGGCTGTAAAGTGGTGCTGAAGATGGACTGTCATGGGCGACCAAGCACAATACCTCTCACTGTGCTCGCCTAAAGCCTTCCCAGGACAAGCCTTTGCCCACAGGCCTTAACAGCCATTCGTGATTCTCAGAAGGGAAAAAAATAAGTGTCTCCCGCTGAGCGTCCCACCCAGAGCAAACACTGCAGCGGGAGACAGGCGTGGGCACTGTCCCTGTCATCCAGATTTCAGTGGCCACTGGATGGCTGATGGGCCTGCTGGGAAGGGCAGAAGCATTGCAGCAGGCCTTTTGCTGGCTTGTGTTGCCAAACTGAGTTAAAGTTGAAAAGAGAGGATGTGTGATCTTGTGATTAAGATCTGGACCTGGAATTCAGGAAGCTGGTGTTCAGTCTTGTCTCTGGGGGACACGGGCAAGTTTCTTAACCTCTATCCCTTGCTTTCCCATCCATACAAGAGAGTAATAATACTTTTCCTTATCTCTTTAGGAGAGGATGTGGCTCTGATTGTCTTAACACAATGTGTCCTTGATCTTTCCACTGCAACAGTGAAGTTGAGGGAGAGATGTCTCAAGGCCCAGAGAAGCTTCCTGTGGTGGTATGGGCTGTGGAAATGCCAATGCACAGCAGAGCCATCAACCACATGATTTTCACTTTAGGATCAGAGGTGGAGGATGAACAGGATCAGGCTGAATTCAGATTTCAGCTCACCCATGGATTTTCATGGTGATATGGAGATGCCACCACCTATGATAGGATGGGAACCATTTTAAACTAAAAGAGGAGAGATTTACATTAGATATTAGGAAGAAGGTCTTTACTCAGAGGGTAATGAGGCACTGTCACAGGCTGTCCAGAGAAATTTTAGATCACCCATCCCCAGAAGTGTTCAAGGCCAGTTTGGGTGGGGCTTTTGGTCTAGTGGAAGGTGCCTTGGAACCAGATGATCTTTAAAGTCTCTTCCAGTTCTTCAATTCTATGATACTATGTTACCACCCTCCCCATTGCTCCCGCTTTCCAGGGAAATAGATGTCCAACCAGAGGGCAAAGTGGATCAGATCCAGCATGGCTTTCATAAAGAGGCCCTGAGACCATCAAATGTATTTAGTTTTTTGGTCGTGGTCTGGGCATAGGAATGACTTTGAAGGTGCTTTTGTCTAGGACTACAAGGTGTCCTCCACCTCAGTAAAATGGTGATGGTAACACCTAGCTGCCACAGAGCTGCTGTGAGGGTTCTGGGCAGCTCTTGGGCCAATACTTGAGACAGTTCAAAAAATGAGCTGTGACATGTTTGTGCTGCACAGAGCTCCCGTCATAGCTCCTTTCCTCCATCTCTAGTGGTGCCTGGAGCTCGTTTGACAGCTGAAAAACAGAGGTGCTATGAGCTGGTGTATTTTTAGGCAGGCATTGCCTAAGTCTGCAGGTGACCCCATGCTTTCTGGTCATGTTCCTGACAGTGCTTCTGACTGTGGGCTATTCCCTTGGGCAGTCTCAAGGTCAGGCAAGCTGATAAGCTTTGTTAGGGCTCTGTCATTTTGACAGATCTGCTTTTGATGAGGAGCTCCCTGGCTGTTAAAGGTGATGTATTGGAAAATGTGCCTCTCTGCAGCTTGTTGGGCTGCAGGTCTCTTGACAATGACAAGGAGGTCCCTACCCAAATGAGCACTATGGGGAAAGTTCACCTCTTATATTAGTGCGCTACTGGAATCAATACAGCTGTGAGGATTTAAAAACTTTGCCTTGTGGTGGAGGCATCCCATGCTGCCCAGAGATTCCCACTGCCCACATGGTGTGATGTCAGCAGGGAGTTTCTTTTCTTCATAGCCTGGATAACGCTCCAGTTGGGGTTTATTAGTCAGACTTGCCCCGATACAGGGAAGTCTGTGGCTGAAACCCCCACACCTTGGGAGAAGAGGGGATCTGCTGCCCCTCTGCAGAGGTCTTGTTCGCCTCCCAAGCTCCAGCTGTCTGCTCCAGTGCTTTGCTGAATCAGAGCACGTCCCGTGCGGTGCATTTTGCTGCATCATAACATCCTTACTCAATCTGACAACTCTGGCAACCTCTGCTCCAGTGAGTCCCAGAGCTAAACGAGCAGGAGCCCTGCCAGCCAGGCTTGTGGTGAGTTTGGAAAGCCATGTGGGCGAAATCCTGTAGCACTTGCCCCTTTTAAATGCTGTTCAGCAGAATAGTGTTTGTTCCTCCCTCCCTTTTGTAAGAGATGAAGTAAAAGAAAACCCCATCCTGCATGACTTTTGTTTATTTTTTTGTGATGATGAATCTTGTCCAGTTTACAGGTTGAGCTTCTGAGGCCTGGGATGCTGCCTCCATCTGTGCTGGGGCTGCTCCAAGCACGTAGCAACTCTGTGAATGATTCTCATTGCAGGGACTTGAAACTGGACAACGTGCTGCTGGACTACGAGGGGCACTGCAAGCTGGCAGACTTTGGAATGTGCAAAGAGGGCATTCATGACGGCATCACCACAGCCACCTTCTGTGGTACGCCAGACTACATCGCTCCAGAGGTATAGGAAACCTTTCTTTGGCCAGGAAAACTTGGTTACAATATGGAAAGCCCAGGTTAGCTTTGGAACAGCCAGCGTACTCCCTGGTATCTTTAACTGTGCCTTATTTGACTGCCAAGCTTGGCTTCCTCCTAAATGTGTAATCAATCCCTTGTGCAAACAAAGTATGAGTAAATCTTCAGGCTGCTGTATGCACCAGAGTAAGCCTATATTTTTGATTAGAAAACATGAGATGAAAAATGGAAATAGAGCTGCAAAAATCTTGAGAGTCATATACGGATGCTGTCCCAGTTTGATTTGAAAGAAGAGTGAATTCTCCTTCGTTTTCCAGTTCCTTTTTCTACCTCCTTGCATTCCCTGTCATTCCCCAAGCTCACTACAAAATTAATAAACATGTCTTCAAGGATCAGCTGCCCTCCAGATGCTGCCAGATGTTCTGACAGGGTTTCAGATCCTTCAGCACAATTGAATTTTTGTCCGTGGTTCGTGTTTGTACCATTCTCACACACTCACACTCCTTCCCCTCTCCAGCTGAAAACCTTGCCATTGGAGCTGGGTAAACATTTCCTTCCCAGGGGCAAGGAAGAGGCGATGTCAACTCACACACTTGGCTGCTCAGCCAGTTTTGCCGAAGTGCCTCCTCTCCAGCTCAACCCCAGCATCACTCTAGGGGCTCATTTCCCAGGTGACCCTGTGAGCAGCTAAACTAGTTCACCCCTTGTATAGTGCACTGAGGTACCTCTGTACTGATCTGGGCATTCCCAGAGTGAGATCACCATTACGTTCCCAGAAATCCACCAGCCTAGCAGAGAGCACTGTTAGGACATAGCGAGAACTTCTGCGTTCACGTTTCCAAATCCTTTTTCCTCTCCTGCTCAGTTTGCCAAGCTTCAGGGTTGATACTTCCTTCCCACCTTTTCCCCAGATCCTGCAGGAGATGCTGTATGGCCCTGACGTGGACTGGTGGGCCATGGGTGTGCTGCTGTACGAGATGCTGTGCGGCCACGCGCCCTTCGAGGCGGAGAACGAGGACGACCTCTTCGAGGCCATTCTGAACGACGAAGTCGTCTACCCGACGTGGCTCCAGCAGGATGCAGTGGCAATCCTCAAAGCAGTGAGTTTCTTTGTCCATTTCCTCTCTGTCCTGGCTTTCTTTATCCTGACTCCAGCAAAGGAAAACAGGGCTGGGATATTGGCACGCAGAAATCGCAGTTACCCTGACCCTGGACCTCTTCTTATCTTAGATTGAAGGGTAAACAAAAAGAACACATCCTGCTGCACTTAGGTGTGTTTGCATAGTTATGGCCTTTGTATGGCTCAGTAGACAACTTGGCAAGAGAAGTGTGAGCATGTCTGTGTGTCTGGGCATTTCCCTGATGGCTTAATGATTGACAGCATGTGATCATCGTCCAGAACGAAGCAGCAGGTAAACACAGTGTTTAGTATGTACTGACTGTATGGTTTCCATGTGACTGCAGTGGCAAAGAAGTGAGGGCTTCATGATAATCCTTCCTTCTGACTGTGGGTAATAACTAAATCCCCCAGGATTGCTGCCTACCTGCATGCAAAGACAGGGGTTTATTTTTTGTGTGTTTGGGAGGAAAAAAAAGGGGCTGTACAACAAAGAGCTTGAGGAGAGCTATTGCTGGCGACACTTTGTCCTTGTCCTACCAGGTACTCCTCACTTTTTCCATGATTTTTTTATCCACATGCCTCAGATCTTTTCCTGTGGAATGGGAATGAAGCTTTGTAAGATTTTGGGCTGTGTGGGAGCCTAGTGCACTGGAAGTACCTGGCTTTTCTGTAATGAATCAAAAGGTGATTAAACTATAGACCTTACTTGCCTTACTTCTGCTTCCTGCCCCTCATCAAATCACTTAATATCTCTAAGCACTCTTTGGAGAGAGAGAGGGATCAGCGTATTCTGTTTTCTTGCAAATGCACAGTGAACAAAGATGTATATAAGACTGGGTGCTACTAAATATTTTGGCAATAGAGGATCTAAGAAATGGTTGCATAATGTATTAATTTATATTAACTTGTGAAGCACTGACACAAAGAAATGGAGTAATCAATGATGGTCCATTTAAGGGAAAGAAGAGAGCTTGTTTTCATCAGCTTTTTAGTAGTAAAAATCTGGAAGTTTTCTGCTGAAGGGTTTCTGTTGTGTAAGAGTTGAGCAACTACTTTCTGTAGCTGAAAACGCATCTGATAAATTCCACAGAAATCAACTGAGAAAAAAAATCCACTTCTTGAGGAGGCAGAGGAGTTTTTAAATCACAAGTTGTGCTCAGGAGTGATTGTTTGTCATGCTGAAGGCCCTCTTGGGTTTTGGAAGTAACCTGCAACAAATATAAAATATAAAAATGTGAAGTTCAGGTTCATTGCAGCTTCTGTGGCAGTGTTCATGTGGTTGGACTGGGATTCTTGAACGCCTGAGCCAATTCCTGTTCAGCTGAAGTAATAGCAGAATGGATTTGTTGCAGGTGTCTTGCATAAGTATGACATGGAGGTAAAATGTGGTCAGGTAGATGCTCATCATAACAGGAGTCTCAGAAGGTAGTAAAATATGATTTGTGTTTTAGCCTCTTGATGAAAAGCTTATTTTCTTAATTCTGATTGGAGCCTTATAAAAACAGTCGGTGCAGCTGCAGTCATCCCTGGCTGCTCTAGCTTGTGTTCAGAGCCCAAATTTTAACAGTGGGTCCCTTCTGTCATTAACAGGCAAGAAACATGATGAGGGGTACTGGAGAAAAAAGGCCAGAATTGAGGAGGGAGCTAAGAATTTAAATAGAAAACGATTGAGTGTTTCCAAAACTGCCCAACCAGCTTAGTAACTGCTGTTTACTTGTCTGATAAATCTCTCCAGCCACTCTGCTTTTCTGCTCTATCACGTGTTGCTGATGAAACCTAAATGAAACCAAAACTGCCTCTCTGAAATGCACATGCACTGCTCAGGGGAACCACTACCCTATGTCTGCTCGGGGAAAAAGGCTGAAATTCAGGGCACTAACCAGGAACCTTGTGATAAAGTTGCAACTGAAATTCTCACTGAACCTTCAGTTCTTCAGTGTTTCTGTTCCCTGGGTGGCCACTACCTGGAGGTGACTTTTGCATCTTGTTTTACAGCACTGGTGGTTGTTGGCTGCAGCCTGAATTTCTGCAGCTTCACAGTAGCTGCTTTTGGGTTCAAGAGCTGTTCACTAGAAGAGCTCCTTATTTCCTCCTTCCTTTCTTACTCTGAGTTTTTAGAGGCATCAGAGCATGTTGGCTTTAATGGGAAGAAAATAGCCTGTTATGACGTTGTCTGAGGCTCTAGATTAAGATGGAACAACCTCCCCACAGTTTGCTTTATTTTCAGTTATAACAATTCACTCGCTGCTGAGATATTATATTTGCAGTGTACAACATTTGGTCAGTGTTTTTAGGTGTCAGTATAACACAGTATGGTAAACCTGGGGTTTTTTTAAGGAAGGTAGTAGATTTTCTAACTGCTAAATATGTAGATTTTTTTTTCCTCCCAGACTTCTGATGCTAATATTTCTCTTAGGTACAGCATTATGACTGCATGTGCATCTTCTAATCACTGCTGTGTTTACCTCCAACAAAACATGCACTTGAGCTCTCTGATTTACAGATGTGACAGTGCTTTCTAACCCATGATGTTAAGAGCTCTTGGAAATCAGAGCATTCAACTACTGCAGTGACATAAATGATTATAAGTAATTACATGGCACGGAAGCCTATGGAAGATCAGGGAATTAAACCTGGGTTCTCTTGTATTGCAGGATAAGGCCATAATAACCTTAATAACTGGATTATCCCCTCACTAAAAGTTCTGGCCTCTAACCTTGAACAGGACTAGTGAGAATTCACTGAGTCTTGAAGGGTACAAAGCTCTGAAATGAAAATCAAATTCTTCTGCTAGGAAGATGCAATTAGGTGTAGGTGCTTAGAGATGCTGTACAAATGGATATATCTAAGTTTAGAAAGCAATTGATCTGTTTGCCTTCGTGAGCAGCATCATTTTGAACAAGGATAATAGGTTTTAGGACCCATTTCGCAGATGCTGTTACCTTGTTTTGCTTTCGTTTTGCGTAATTGTGCTTCACCAGTTTCCCCCCACCAGAAACCACATGATTTCTGAAGGTTGCACCTTGTTCATCTTTGCAGTTTCCTGATAATAACAAAACTACGTCCTTAGGACCTCATTTGTGTCACTGGGTGTTCCTAGAAGGTTTTTGAGCACTGGTACCAAGGAAAACAAAACCAACCCCAGTGCCCTGGGACTTTGTATAGAATTGAAAGCAGAAATATTTGTGCTCTAGAAAAGTAAGTTTTAATCTGTTTCCTTTTGTAATGTTTTTTTGTCCTTGATATTTTCCCTCAGGAGCTGGGGAGACAGTAGGACAGAGGTAAATCAGTGAAAGTCAGCAGGATTTCACTGGAGTCAGTATTCCCAGAGGAGGAAAGCAGGACATCTCATTTGTGTACCCTCCCCTGTATGAATGTGTCACTGGGGAATTCAGGTATTGATGCTTCAAGTCAGGAGGAGAGGACTCAAACTGAGTCTCCTCTGCTAGTGTGAGCAACTCAAACTGGGCATGGATTTGCTTGTGGGAGTAAAAAAGTGCAGAAAAGCAGAATTGCTGCTGAATGGATTCAGATCACTCCAGCTTATTCTAGACTTACGTTTTGCTTTGATTTTGGTTCCCAAATGAAAAAGGTTTCTCCATAGCTTTACCTGAATGCACTTACAAGGAGTTTATGCCAGAGGAGCTATTGAGTTTGTGTGTGTAAAATAAATTCTTTCAAATACTCTCTGCCATCAGCTGACAAAGTAATCACCAGTGTCTAATGATGGAGAGACTGTGAAAGAGAAACTGCATGAGCACACAGAGAGCAGAGACTGCTGCACCGAATCTTCTACAGTGAGAGTGCAGCTAGAGATTGCTTTGTTACAGCATATCAATATTCTGAATTTGTTAACTGTCACTAGCAAAAAGTGCTGGAGCAGAGAGGGGAGCTTTCCAGGCAGCCAGAGGCTTTGGGATTCAGCTGAGTGAACTGCAAAATGAAATACAATCCTCTTGCTTCCCATAAGCGGGGTGGTATTTTGGCAGCGTGTTTCACTCGCCTCATGTATGGCTTTCTCAGATGCAATTCAATCCCACTGCCTTGCTCACAGTCAGCTTAGCTGGAGGGCAGAATGGAGGGACACAGTGAAAATCAGGTCTCAAAAGTCGATGGCGTAATGGGAAGCAAATTCACAGGGAAAGCTGCAGGGATTTTCCTTCCCAAGTCTGGTTTCGGATGAGGAGAGAAGGGCTAAGCCTATTGAGTCGCTCCATGGACTGATGATCTGAAGCAGCCATGGCTGGCCCAAAGGCTTGGAAATTTGGATGAGCAATTGCAGCTTAGATGTTTTCACCCTCAGAGCCTGGTAACAGCAGGGGCTGGAAAGCAGCATCTCCCCAGGGAAATGTTAGCATTGCTCTGCCTTCTGCACCCTGTATCTCTGAATTCCTGTCACGGCTGAGTTTGCTGAAGCAGAGGGTGACTCTTGGCATTTGTATGCTAACCTCCAGTCTTAATGAGGGCTCTGAAACATTTCTGGCCTAGCTGAAATGCCCCTTCCAAAACTGGGGCTTAGGCAACCTTGCCTGTATCTATATACTTTGAGGACACAAATGAGACTAAAGCCTGTCCTTCCTCCAGCTGGTTAAAAACATGCATTTTGAGGAAAACACTACTGGAGTTAAGAGGCAGAAGTGGTAATGTCCCCCTTCAAGTGGTTTTTTGTGAAAAATAAACACTAGGCAAGAAAAGAGGAAGGTGCAGAGGAAATTGGCTGTGGTTTTAGCAGGCTCTGCTCTCACCCAGCACAGGTGGAACAGCACAGGGGAGTCCAAATTCCAATGGATTAGTGCGAAGAGTGAGAGGGATGGAAAGGTGAGGGAGCTTAGCTGAGAGCAAGTGTGACATGCATCTCAGAGAAAAATTGCATCACCAACACAGTGCCAAGAATGCAAGAGAAAAACCTGAAGTTGATCTGTTTTTCTAGGGAACAGTAATCTGGAAGTGACGCTGACTCAGAAGGCAAATGGTCTGCTTGAGTGAACTCTTTCCTGCTTTGTGTCACTGAGTTCACTTCCCCTGTGCCAGATACCCTTTAAACTTTGTTCTTGCAGATTTGTGTAAAATCCCTTTTGCAATGCCAGGTCAACATTAGGTCAACATGTCATGTCTGGGAATTGGTGCTTTGGACTCAGCTGCAGCAATAATGATGCTCTGTGGGTCAGCAGGAGCCAGGTCCTGCTCTGATGGCCTGTGTTTCATGGGCTTGTTTGTGGCTGTCAGAGCACAAGGTGGGGGAGTTGGCATTTCCTGTGTGTATCCATATATGTACATAGATAAATTCTGTGGCTGTTAGGAAAGTGTGTGTAGGATTTTCTTCCCTAAAGTTGCAGCTGATACTCAGTGAGGAAAAACTAAATTTGAAGGGTACTTTCCTCTGTCCCTCCTTGTGGTGAAAAGGAGCAGTGCTTCCCATTGTTTCTCAGGAATTCTGGGGGATGGTAAAGTGAGATAAATGTTACTGTTATTGTTGTGTGTGCGTGAGCTGAATCCAGGACTTTCTGGGAAGCAGTTATCATTCCACAGAAATAATGAGGAAGTTCTAATGTCCCACATGGTCAGTGCACAGGGCAGTCCAGTCTGACTGGATGCAGGGTAACAGCTCCAGCAGAGCCTTTGGAGACTCAGGCTGTGCAGGCACTTACTATAATGGGCCAAGAAGAAAGAAGATGGGAGAGATCACAGAGTGGGTTGGGTTGGGTTGGAAGGGACCTTAAAGATCACCCAATTCCAACCCCCTGCCATGGCCAGGGACACCTTCCACTAGACCAGGCTGCTCAAAGGCCCATCCAACCTGGCCTTGAACACTTTCAGGGATGAGTCATCCACAACTTCTCTGGGCAACCTGTGGCAGTGCCTCACCACCCCACAGTCAAGAATTTCTTCCTTGTATCTAGTCTATATCTCTCCTCTTCTAGTTTAAAACTGTTCCCCTTGTCCTGTCGCTACCTCCCTGTGTAAGAAGTCCCTATCCCTTTTTTTTATAAGCTCCCTTTAAGTACTGGAAGGCCACATACAGATGCAGAAAAGAAATTTCCTTAGGGAAATTCCATCCAGGGCCTGCTGAAGGAGAGAAAGCAAAGCAAGCACTGAGCTGTGCTGCAGGAGGAGTAAACTACCCACCCTAAGGGGATGCCACCATGAGTGTCCAAACCCTTGGCCAGGACCCCTAATTTTCAGAAGGGCTTTGTGGATGGTGAGAGCTCTATGCTGAACCAGACTGGCCCCCACCTCTGTAGGCAACTTGAAAATGCCATTAATGAGGAGAGGAGGCAAAGGGATGGAATTCTTGCAGCAGAAAGGCTTAGAGGCAGATTTTTTTAACATAATCAAAGCAAACAGTTTGCTGTGACAGAGGAGTGGATGGGAAAGGGCTGGTTTCAGACTGCTGGCAAGGACATCTAAGTTCAGCAGAGGTGTGGATGATCCAAGCTGCCTACTCACTGCAGCTGCTCACCCCTGACATCAGCACACAGGGTGAGGTCTTCTGGACTTTGGAGATATTTATTCTCCTCTTACTCTGCAGTCGCTTGGGGTTGAACACCCCTGGATCCTGGGAAATCAGAAGTAGCTGTCGTCAGCTCAGATACCACGGTGGGTGTCTGCATCCTGCCTCAACACATCACTCAGAATACCTGAACTGTGCTTTACTTGACACATTCAGGAACAGTCCATATGTGCTTCCTACTACCTTTGTGCCTGGCCTGTTCTCTAAGTCCTGGGCAGTCAGTTTGGCCACATGTGAGCTAGACCAAACCCCTATGTTTGTGCTTCCCAGCCCTCTCCAAGCACTTCTGAGGTGTGAGAAGAGGCAGCCAGATGCTGGTGGTGCAGGGGTGCCTACTTTTCTCTTTCATCACTCTACACAAGGTGCGTCCCTCTCCTTCACACTTGCATCCTACAGATCTGGGCCAGTTTCTTTCTTTGCAAGAGACAGAAAAAGGCAGATAATCTGTTTCATATGCAGTGCTGGAATAGCATATGAATATAAAATGAACTTGGTTTTGAATGAACTAGATGCTGGGAGTATTTTTTTGACAAATCTTAAAAGGAAAAGAAACAACACAATGATGGACCCACTAAAATCAAAGAGGGAGCTAGCTGAGCTCAATGCTTTATCATCAGAGCTGAAGAGCCTGTTAACAAAGGCAGATAGATATTAAAAGTGCCTTCAAATATGCCAATAAATTATTCTCCTTGGCATCTCTTCAGAGTTGGCAGTCACCATTTGATTAAGCTTTGGCTTTCAGAGTGAGGCTGATATTTAAATCTCCCTGTGAGGCTCTATGCTGGATCTGTGTACACATTTTTCCTTTATTTTGCTTTTCAGAAATGCTTTCATCTTGCATTTCCTCATTGGCTCCACAGCCACTGCTGCAAAAGCAGGACTCCAGAGCCTGTCATTTCCCAGCTGGGAAGGAGTTCTTCAGTTTTAAATGATCCTTGTCCAGACCATTTCTGCCATAAACACACACAGTGGTGAGGTGTCAGGGCTGTGCCCCACCACAGGTTACCTTCTTACCTCTTTTGCCTGAGCTTGCACATCCATCTCTGTAACATGCTGTCTCTTTCCCTCCCAATTCTCAAACAGCAAACAGCTTTCCCCAGTGATTTTAATCACTTCTCTCGATTGATCACACCTCTTTCTCAAGTGGTTCTCTTCCCCACAGTAATAGTCCCATGCTTCTGAATAATTCACTGTGAGAGAAAACTAAAGCCATCTGTGTATAGCTTGCCAAGGCCAAATTCATCCTGAAATAGTCATTAAGTCTTTCACCTTTCCCTTTCCAACAGGCTCAAATTAACTTCTCATTAAAGTGTGCAGCATGCAAGCTCAGATTTACTTCAAAAAAAAAAAGCTCCTAACCCAGCCTTTTGTGATGTCAGTTGTGACTCAGCCTCCTCTTTCCTGCCGGGGATGGGAGAAAATGAAGGAGCATTCATTGTGCCGACATTGTCTTCCCCATCCTTTTTTTCCTTCTTACTCCTAGGTGCTTAAGGAAGCAGCAGTTCCTGTGTCTGAGCCTAAGACTTGTGGACCAGGCTCCCTTCTCATCTGTGCCACAGTTAAACAGTGATATTATAGACCCTCAAAAGTGGTTTGGTGAAGTCCATTAAAACCCAATCTCAAGGATACCCTTGAAAACCTGTGTCCAACCTGGAGGTGGGAATGCTGAATGACAGGACCAGCAATAGCTGTGCAGCCCCTGGTGGAGGGGGCCAGTCCATCTAACTGGGAGGTCCCCACACCACTATAGGGGTAACAAATCTCCCACTGTCCGAGCTATTCAGGGCTTTAGGTCTTACTCTTCCCTCCAGCTTTGAACTTTCTGACATGCTGTGTCTTTTCAGGAACTTTAAAATTAAAAGAATTGAAATATAACCAGGACTACAAAAAAAAAAAAAGCTCCTTTGAAGTATTTTCCTGGCTTTTTTTTTTCTTAATTGGCCTTTGCGGGTTTGTCCAGGGCACTTTAGTCCTCTTTGTACTTGACCCTATGTAAATAGACCACCCAGGATTGTGTAACAGATTCCCAGTTCCTCTTGACAGGACTATCAGAAAAGGATTAATTGTTTGCCCGTGCAACCCAAGGGAGACTTTACCCCTGCTTAAAACGAGAGCAGGATCATGTCCCCAGCCTGTTAATAGGCGTGATGCTCATTCTCCCTCCGTATTTGTGTGACTCTGATTGATGTATTGATTTAGTAATGGACCTGCATATCCCATGTTGTACCTATAGTCCAGCTGGGGTAATTGAAAACCAGCAGCCAGAGTCTGATGCTGTCTGAGCAGCCCCTGCAGCTGCTGACCCACGTGGGAACTGGGGGTGACTCCTCAGTTCTGAAAACACAGCTTTGTGGTGTGACATCTTGACCAAAACCTGTGTCAAACATTCCACATATCTAGTGACTGAAGTTAATTTCTGCTTATTATTATTTATTACAAGAGTACCAAAGGGAGAAATGTCAAAAATCACTACTTGTCATCAGGGGCCAATGCATTTGATACTTGTGGCCTTTTTATTCTGCATTAGTGTTGATGAGTGGAGAGAGCCAAGGAAACAGGTAGATTTCAGCACAGCAAAGAATTTTATAGCTATTCAGAGAACATTTAATTTCCATATTTTAGGCCAGGTTCTCTCCTGGTGATAGTCAGCAAAATTACATCAGTTTACACCACCGGAAGATTTGGAACCAGATGTGTCTGCCCCACGTGTGAGTTGCTCTATCCACCTTGGTTTATTTTGCTAGTCTCTTGCTCAGCACTGTTTGCAATACAGTTAATCCTTCTTGTTTCATCGAGCAGCCATTTCTGCACTAGGGGAAAGCGAGATCAAATTTATCTGCTTAATATCCACTGCACTGACATTTTGTCCTTCTTGCCTGGGGCTGGCACATTAGACATGTGGCTGCTGCTGTGCTTATTGTTAGGGTCTTCTGGCTTTTAGAAGCTGGGCTGAAGACTTATTTTTACCTCCTTTCCCTTCCCTTTTTATCTGGAAAAGGAGATAACAGATATTTCACACTCTGTCTCATCCCCCCCCTCCTCCTTAGAATGCTTTCAGGGCAGTCTTGTACTTCTGAACCCTGGCACTGCCCTCACTGGACCTTTTCTGTGCTGAAGGATTTCACCTGCTCCCAGTTTTGTGTAGCCAGGACTGCAGCATAGGGGTAGAAGCACCCTGTGGGGTCACATTCTAGCTCACCACCGTGATGAATTGCACTGGTACGAATCAGGGCTTTCAGCAATCGATCCCTCCGTGTGCAGGGTAGGAGCCTCTAATGGCTGCAGTCAAAGCAAATCCCCAGAGTCAAACAGAGGTGGCATTCGAGAGAGAGCCATGATGACTCCAAGTCCTATTCTCAGCAGCACAGCCCTCACTGAAGGTCAGTAGAATTCGGGCTTCCAAGTGCCTGGCTCACACCCACAACCCGGCACTGGCTGAGCTGCCCTAAGTTCAAGGACTTTAACTCTGACCACCCTGCTCCCAGGGCTGACACCATTCAGTGGGACTGGGCTGTGCTGCCTCCCTCGCCCCCCGTAACCCACTTGTGTGTCCAAGCCCTGGATGGCTCTTGCATGGGGAAGTGAGGCATCTCCCTGGCAGGACTGGGGTGGATGGTGGTGGGAGCCTTGCCCAGGAGAGCATAAGACAAGACTGGCTCAAAACGAGCAGCTTTTTATTAAAAAAAAAAAAAAAGAACGACTCCTGGCTTCTAATCATTAGAAATAATAGACATTAACAGACAGAGCCATAGAACCATCTTTCTTCTCCTTTGTTTGAAGGCTAATGACACCTCAGACCGTGGATTTGTTTGCCTTACATAATAGGCAGCCAAACTGTTTTCAGCAACTGCAGCATTCAGTGGAGAGATTCAAGGAGGGAAACCTTAATTAGAGTAATTGCTCTATTTATATAATGATTCCCTTTTGTCTGAGATCAAATGGATCTTTGAGAAATCTTATTTCCTTTCCAGTTAATTTCTGCCCTGTTAGTTTAGCTCATGAATCTTAATGAAGACGAGCACCTTGGGTATCTCCAGATCTCCCCGCTCTCCCTCATTACTAGAGGAGAGACTGTGGGGCATTAATCTCCTGTGCTGCTGCTGATCTTTGGTAGCAACATGGGAGTGTTAAAGCCATGAACAGGGAAATCATCCTTTCCTTTAACAGTTTGGACTTGACTATTACATTGGCACAATCTGAATAGGGGTCCTCTGAGGTGGGTGGTGTGTTGGAGAGCAGTGAGACTGAGGTACTGCCATCGTGTCTGTGACAGGCTGCCCTTGGGCTCCTGGCAAAATAAAGTGATGAATTTTCCTGGGTCTCTGTTGGGAACACAGGCTGTTCTCTTTCAGGGCAAATACACCAGAGTACCGATGGGAACTGGCGTGTCTAAAATGTTCTTTAATACAAGAAAGAATGATTTCTTCCTTGTCCAGAGGGGTGATAATGCAAAGGGAATGGCTAAGCAGAAGGTTGTATTTCACTTCCTGAAGTGCAGTACTTCTGTGACGGGATCTGGGCTCGTTAATGTTTTCCTAGAATGTGATGCAATTTCGCGTCATCTGTCACCGTGATATTACTCATGAAATTAATTACCCTGATGCAAATAGCACATACATCAGTTATGTAAAACAAATCAGGGATTCCAGTATTGAGAAAGGGAACTTGTAATTCAAGGAAATTAATGCTCAGAAACATCTGGTTTGTGCAAACATCCCTTCAGTGACACCCAGGCCGTTAGACGGATTTGCAGACTCAGCTCCTTGAGGCAGAAGTTGCAACGCTGCATGTGAGCAGCACTGGAAATGTTCAGTGCAACCTTGCCCAGCAGACTGAGAGTCTTGGAGCCTTTCCCAGCATGGTCCAAGCCATGGGTGAAGGGGAAGACTGGCATAGATCCCTGCTCCCTGCTCGCAGACTGAGCTCCCAGGGCTGACACAGATTTTTCCCCCATGGTTGACACTGCTATGGCTGCATTTTTTCCTTGTAACTTCACGGGCCCTCCATAAACTAATCCCCAGCTTTTAATTTCTTGTCATGGCTTGCTGCGTTTTCTTTCAGTAAAGTTTTTCAAATGATCTCATGAAATCATGTTTTTGGCTCATGCCAGCTGCTGGTTTTGGCTGCGATGCTGCTGGGAGGGTTAGCTGAGGTCAACGAGAGCCTCGCTTGAGTTTTCTACTCAGAAAACTGGTGTAGCCCAAAGGATCCCAATCTGAAGATGCTCCCAAGGGGCTCTTTACCCCGGGAATGGGATAATTTCCCATGGGTGGATGTGATCATACAGCAAGGGCTGGACGGCCTGGTTCAGGTTTAAGCTTGATAGTGTTGCTATTGGTTTTGCTTGGAGGCCTCTTGGATTTGGGTGATTACATGTTTCTTTTTGCTCAGGAACATCTCTGCTTTGCCTTGTTGTTGTTACTGTTAAAATTTTTTTCGCTGTGTTTCTTCACTGAGCTCTGTGTGCCAGACCTTGAGATTCATGCTGGATTTGTGGTTACTGTGCAAAATTAGAGATACTGAGTAAACATTAGGAGATGACATTTTGCCACAAAAACCTTTCTGCTGAACATCTCCCATCACCTGCAAAAACATTGCAGGATTGTCCTTGGAAGGACATTTAGGGCTAAACAGCCTGTGAAGCAACAATCAAACTCTGGCCTTTCCGTGGATACCAGGAACAGCCAACACTTCTTAAGACATTTTCCAGCTGTCTCTGAACACAGCCGAAGGGATCATGGGGAAGACGAGCTACATTTCTGAAAATCCTTCCCCTGTCTGTGTGTCTGTGTGGTCTGGACACTCAGCTTTACCCCTCCTGCTGCACAAGTGTCTCTTACATGGTTCAGGACAGGGGTATGGGCTCCAGCTACTTGTTTCAGAGGTGAAGGCTGAGCTCGTGATTAAGTTCTTCAGAAATCCTGAGTTAGAGGTGCCATCAGACAGCAGAGACAGCATGAGACAGGGCTGTCAGGTGCTGCCCTGTTGCAGTAGAGAAGTGTCAGTACTGCCTAGGGCAGAGAGGGAGAATTCATGGGCTTTTAAGCCTTTGAGAGGTCATTGGAGTCTTTTGGTTTTTCCTGAGTACTAAACAACACAAACTGAAACATCATCCATTTCTATGTCAGTGCAATAATTTCTGGTGAATTCAAATGGTGTTGAAGAGTGTTAATTATTCAAAAATTTCATTTTTTCATTTTATATACCTTTTGCAGTAAGGCAGGTAACTGTTCCAGTGCAGAGCATCAGCGCTGTCTCTGTTAGTCATCGATTGCACTCCTGCTTTTCAGTCCAACTGCCAAATAAAGACTGGAGTCTCTTCCCAGAGAAGAGACCCCTTCACCAGGCTGTAATGGACCTACCACTCCAAAATTCACCAGGAAATTTTGCGTAAGGGAGGAGCAGCAATGGCCAATCTCTTGTTTTCCATCACAGCCCCGGGTTGCAGAGGTGTTTGTACATCCACAGGGGAGTAACCTGCCAGGGTGCTGCAGCTGCCAGAGTGCAGGGCTGTGTTTCACCTACCACATGATGCTGTGCAAAGGCAACGTTTTCAGTTCCAGTTCCCATGTGTAGGTGCAGTTGCAGGGTCTCAGCACAGAGTTCAATGCATTTGTCAGGGCTGTAAGTTAATGGTAAGGGACCAACTGTGCTCTGAAATGGTATCAGAGAATCACAGAATGGTTTGAGTTGGAAGGGACCTTAAAGACCATCAAGTTCCAACCCCCTGCCATGGGCAGGGATACCTTCTACTAGATCAGGTTGCTCTGAGCTCTGTCCAACCTGGCCTTGAACACTTCCAGGGATGGGGCATCCACAGTGTCTCTGGAATATCTGTTCCATATACCTGTTCCATATCCTGTCCTTTTGCTGAAGCAAACCAGTGTGAGTTTGACTGCCATGAAAGGGGGGCCTCCTCATGTTATGTTGATACACTTTGTAGAGTGCTTGATTTATATTCACTTTCAATACCCTGCTAGCCTGAATTAGGCACTTCAAGTACCTGGGAAACAAGCTTGGAGAAGCCTGCCCAGAGTGGTTTATGGTGCTGCCCTTTGTGCTTCACAGCCCTGTTTTTACAGAGCCAGAGAGGCAGCAGCACTGAGCTCCTGCCTGACAGAGGAAGAGGGTGCTTGATTGGGTGTTCCATAGGTCAGCTCTCTCCTGTCAGAGGTAAGCAATAATTGAGAGGGTTTTTTGGCAACCTGATATCGCTTTCAGCAGCCGACCAGGGGAACATGTTCCAGCAGTGAGTGAATTTGAGTCCTTTCCTCTCCTCCTGCCTCCTTTGGGCACCCGTTGTGGTGTAGATGGTGCCCAGAGTTTCCCAGTCTCTAGGTCCAATACACAAACCAGAGCTAGCCAGTCGAATTTGGACAATCATTTTGGTTTGAATGTTGGTTTACTTTTTCAGAGGCCAAAACAGACCACCTCAAGGCATAGCCTTTGCCTAATCCTCATTGTCCTAGCAAGAAGGGTGTTTTAAGCAGCCAGGAATGCGTTTATGTTGGCTCTTGGGTTGTTGCATTGGATGCCTTCACTTGGTGCAGTTTTGGCATCATGCGGAATAAATCAAGTAAATAGGAATGTAAACACACTTCTGTGTCCCAGGTCTCTGAACTGGTCTGGGAATGGGCAGTCGGGTTCAGGTTTTGGTCTTATATGGTTGGGGATGAATGGGAACCCAAGCAAAGTGTATTGCCAGTCCTTTTCAGAGATTATTTGCTTTCATGATTATGTTTTCCCTCTCCACATTTAGCAGAAGGTTCCTGGTGTAATGGAGGCGGCAGTAGGGCGGGAGCCAGGAGACATTTGACTTATTCCCAGCTCTTTTCTCCATTTTTTTTTCTTGTCTTTTTGGGCTGTTTTGGTCTGTACCACTCCCAGCACCAGCAAGCTCTGATCTTGTTTGTGCTTTCTAGGTGTTCCAGCAATGCAAATAAGAGTTGGTGAGGTGCAGATATCCATCTGTGGGGACAAAGAAGATGGGCAAGGAATTTCTAGAGAAAGACAGGGCTGCCAGGAGGTTTCTGGCCTGTTTTGCAAACCAAAGAAGTCTAGTTCAAGGCTTGCAAAGGCTTGTCTGAACCAGGTCTCTGAGAGATTTTGGCTTGACCCATTTCTTGTTTGGAAACCAAGCTGTGTCTGGAGATCAGTATCCCACAGAAATTTTGGGGCAGTCTCTTGGGAAACAAATTGTGTTGGGATTCTGCTGGTAGAAAGGAGAAGAAAAGGCTGAAAGGTCTGGGGAGACACAGAGGTTCTGCTTGTCCTTGAGCCTAACCCTGGAAATGCTGCATCACTGAGGGCTGAAGAGTCCAGAGAAGCATGGGAAGAGCCCAGCTGTGGAAAGCCACGGGTGCTTTGCTCCTTGTGCAGTCCTAGTGAACTCCTCTTATAAGTCTGGGTGCGCTCTGCAGCTCTTTCTACTGATATTTTGGGTGGAATACTGGGAAAAGGTTCTGCTGTAGGGAATCATGTGGCAGCACATGTCCTTGAAGGGCTCAGGAGATCAGGCTGGATCTGTGGGGTTTGTGCTGATGTCAGCAGATTTTGGGGTCCTGCGAGGTCTCAGCTGCAGATGCCCCATCTGCTTTGGCTCTGAAGCTCCCTCAGAATGGAGTATTGGGGAGAATTCTGTAAATCAGGCAGTTGTTTTTCTCCTCCCTGTCTTCTTTCTAGGTAGGGAATGACTAGACCTTTTATCCACTCATCCTAGGAGAATTTGTACCTTGCAAAAAGCTCCTACAGTCAGAGTGAAGCTGGTCTCTCACTGCACCTCCCCTTCTTTTCATTTCCCCATTGCTGAGATGCAGCAGACTTGGCCATTCCTGAAACAGTGACCGATTGTCTGGTTTGGCTGGTTCAGCTGTTTGCTAAACATAATGCTCTTTCATCTTCCAGGAAATCGTCTGGACACCTCCACCGGAGTGGAGCTTGCTTTATGCTCCTGTTTCAATAGGCAAATAAAAGCAGCTATTTTCCCAGTTCAAACATAACCTGGTTTCTCTAGCGAATTAGAAATATTCGAAGGAAGGGGGAAGATTGTTTATTACTGAATTTTTAAGAACTATAATCCTAAATTAACAAGCCAGCCAGACTCTTTTCCTTCCTGGAGAAAGGATTCTCCTCCTCTCCTGTAAGAAATATCTGCAGCACTCACACTTCATCATTCTCATTGGGACCTGAAGGGCACCCACCGGGCCCCTCTCGCACTGTCTGCATGATATACAGCTTTCCTCATTGCTCCCTGGCAAGTCAGGGCACTTTGGCTGGGGTTTGAGATTTCTTTTCACTGGTAACAGAATAAAAATGCTACAAAATGAAATCCTCTCTTAGTGTTTCACCAGTGAGGGAGGAGATGGTCGCCTGCCTGCTCTCGTCTGCTCAGGGTCGGGGGGGCTCTAAAAGCCAGCACCTTGCCCATTTTCCTCTGTTTCCTGAGGTGACAGGAAGGAAAGCATAGGCATCTGGCAGTGCTTCAGCAGACTGAGATTTAGGAAAAAGGCACAGCTCAGGACTGATTCCAGGCCAAAGCCTGGCTGGCTGGTGAGCAGAGTTTGAGAGCGAGCTCATAATCCTGAGAAATTAATACAGAAACAAGTAACAACCAAACCCACTGGGCAACATTTGTAATGTTGCTAATGATGCAATTCAACTTTCTTTTCTTATTGTGGTAATAAAGGATTTCACTAAAAGAAAAAGGGCCAAGCAGAAATACACCCCAACTTCTTCCTCTGGAAAGTGAGTCAAGTTCCTTGCATGTGGTTCCAGCACAGCGACATTGAGAAGTCTGGCCAGCAACTGGGTTCAACAGGAAAGCTGAGGACAAGCTTTTGTGCAGCTGCTAATAGGTCCCTCTCCCGTGGCTGTGCCGGATGGGAGGAAACAAACAGCCCTTTCTGTTTTGCAGTTCATGACCAAGAACCCCACCATGCGCCTGGGCAGCCCCGGGCTGGGCGGCGAGAGCGCGATCCTGCGGCACCCCTACTTCAAGGACCTGGACTGGGACCTGCTGAACCAGCGCCAGATGGAGCCACCGTTCAGGCCCCGAATTGTATGTGGCAAGGAGGGGTGGGGGAAAGGGATTCCTGGGGTTTTTTTCCTCTTTTTGGCTCTATAAGCACATTTATTCCCATGAGACAGGAAAGGAGGCGAAGGAAGAGCAACCCTGACACACAAGGCCTGGCCCAGGAGCAGGGAGGTGAGATCTCTGGTCCTGGCTTGGCTGCTGGTTGGCCACCTGATGTTGTGCAGGTTGCTTTTCCACTCCATGCCAGATTTTCAAAGGCAGCTCAGTGAAAAGGTGCAGGTTTGTTAAAACACTGCAGCAGGTTAGGCACCTGACCACCCTTTGCCTTGCCCCAAAGATAAAACAGGGTAAGTAGTCCTCATCCTGCTCACTCCACCTAACCCTTCTTAACGGGGCTGTCTCTCCCTTGTTTCTCTCTGTCTGTTCAGCACCAAGCACAGTGCTCCCTGCTCAGGCCACTGTCAGCTGAGTGGTTCAAATGGCAGAGAGGCTGCAGGGGCCGTGGTGCTGTCCCTTTCCCCAGTGCTGCTACACAGCCCTAAGGGTACTCTGTGAGAGAAGAGTGGTGCTCTCCATGGACAACCTTTCCAAGATGGTCTCTGTGGCTTCCTTGTTGGAATTGTTGCCTGGAATGGTTTGTCTCATGCTGTGGTCACTCTGCAAGCTCCTAGTGGCAATGGTCCACCCAGTCCTGCTCCATCATCATCGGGTGCAGGATCAGGATCTCAGGGGAGGTGTGACAGCTCGACAGCAGACTCCTGAGTTGTTCCTTGACCCAAATCAAAGGCTAAGGGAGCCTGCTCAGTCCACCATGAGCTGAACAGGATCTGGGAACATTAGACTTCAATGTCAATAAATTTTATTGAACTTCAGTGTCAATAAAACATCTTGCTCTGGATGCAGGAAAAACACGTGGCTCATGAAAATGTGCCACAAACCCAGTTTGTGTGTGTGTATTCTAAACAGTCCCACTTTGTGGTACACAGCAAGGAATCCAGCACCTGGAGGCGAGCCATTTGTCTTCCCACGGCCCAGTAATTCATCATTGTGCAAGTTTAATGGCTGGCACACAGAGGAGTGTCCTCCCACCCCCTCCCCAAAACCCAGCTGAGATGCTCTGCAGATAAGGGAGGACTGTGTAGAGTCATAACAGAGCTGATAACTGCTTCAGATGTCTGGGTCTGTGCTGCCATTTGAGGGAAGGGACTGACTTATGTGCCCTGTCCTGCCATGTCTGGGCAGGGAACACCCCAGAGGCAGTGCCAGTTAAATCTGAGAGTGGGTTCCCAGTCAGAAACCTGCAGAGGCTCGAAAAGGCTGTGCATTGCTCCCAGTCCAACCCCAAAACCAGCTCTCAGTCAGCTCAACCTCAATGTAGGTAGTGGTTCAGTTCACTCAGGACTAAAGGTGCAGAGCAGATCATCAGGCAGATGATACATACTTTTGACATCTCTTTCCTTTGTCTTTTCCATTTGACAGAAATCCAAAGATGATGTGAGCAACTTTGATCCAGATTTTATAAAAGAAGAGCCCATCCTGACTCCCATTGAAGAAGGGATTCTTCCGATGATAAACCAAGATGAATTTAGAAACTTTTCTTTCACCAGCCCAGAACTGCAGCAATAGCTATGGCTCTGGAGAAAGGCTGCCGAGAGGACTGGGGGGAAATGAAATGAAAGCCAAGTTTACCAGTAATTTCATTCTCAAGGAGTAAAAATGCACTGACTTACACGATACAGCAGCACCACTGTCAATGTTACCTTAATGTGAAATTGAAACCTTCCTGTTTGTAGGACTTATGCAGCTCTTGGATCAAATATTGACAGAGGTGGAATAAACACGGTATTGTAAATAGCTGATGCAGACAGAGCACTGAATGCTGAGCTGGTTGGCTCAGCCTGAATGTCACTGCTTGCAGTGGATTCGAGGAGTCGGCGTGAGCATGAAACAAGTGTCTTGCAGCTCTGAGCCAAATAGACTTGTTGCAATTCTGATTGTTTGCAAGACTATTTTGAGGAGTCCCAGCACTGTCCAGCGTTTTGGAGGCGTGATCCAACATCCCATGGCCTGACTGAACCAGATGTTCCTACTGACTTTACCTGTTTCTGCAGTATTTATTTCTTTCCGAAGGACAAATGGCTCTCTTTGCCACTGTTTGGGTTCCCATGTGAAATATTTCATTGTGCTGACTTGCAGAAGGAAAAAAACAAATACCCTGTGCCCCACACAGATTCTTCCAAATCAAAGGGAAGTCATGTGCTCGTAGTGTTTTACTGTTTGTGCGATATGAAAAGTTTTAGTGTTTGCATTCTGTGAAATGCCTTTTTACATCATGCATCTTCAATGCTCCTTTCTTTGCCTCCCAGCTGTTTTCAACTATAATGTAACTTGTAAAACCTTACTGTTTATTTAGGCCTATTCTATTTAATTATGCTATACAGAGCCCCTTTTGTGGGTTTAGTGCCTCATTAAAATTTTGATCCAAAGTGGTAGCACTTAAATTATTTGTAGCGTTATTGCGATGGGAGCCGCAGAGCTGGCAAACTGCTTGAAAGCAGAGGTGTCAACCAACAGGTAACACAAAAGGACAACTTTTCTCCCTTGAGAACGATAAACCTTATCTAAGATACAGGGTGACTTGGTTTGGTTTGGGTTTAAGGGCTTGTTACTCACAGGGCACTTCTTATCGGTTGTGGCCTTGAGTACAAGCAGACTGAGATGATTTTTTCAGTGCAGGTTGTAGAAACCAGATGCTCTGGGAGATGGATCTGTGCTTTCCCTGCTCTCCTGGAAGCTGGATGATTTTTCTGTAGCTCCTTGGCACACCTTTGCACTCCTTGATGGGCTTCAAGCTGTATGACAGGTTTATAGCCTCCTCCTTGGGCAGATATGAATTGCTGGAGAATGAAAAGGATTTCTAACCTCTTGCAAAACTAATGATGTTTGTATAGGGCTACTCACAAGCTATAACTTGAGAGAAGGGTGAGGTGCAGCAGAGAGGGGCAGTTCTGTGCAGACCTGGCACCACTGAAGCTGTGGAGGTGGTGTAGGAGAGCAGAAGCCTTTGGCAGGGAAATTAACCCCCATTACAGCACAGACCCCCCAGTATGTACGTGCTCACCTCCTCTGAAACCAAGTTGGAAATAAGAAATCAAAGCTGAGACCTACCTTTTACTTCTACCCCTAAAGCCTCACTGAACTGTCTGACAGGTGGGGCACAGGGTCAGTTACCCTTGGACTATTCATGCCTTTGTGCTTGTGTGTTACCCCAGTTCTCCCTCTTTCTTTCCTGCATCTCCTCTGTCACGTAAGCACAGCTTCATCCTCTGATCTCCCTTCCCTTCCATGGCCATCCTGTGGCCACATTGCAGCCCATCCCTTTGCTGGTCTGTAGATACCCAGCTCCTTCAAAGTGGGGCAAAAGAGGAGGAAAAACAGTTGTGTCATATAAGCAGGAGAAAGAAGAGTGAATATCTGGAAAAATATCTGAGAACCAGTCATGCAGGCTAGCTTGAATTGTTTTCCCATATAGGAAGAAACAGTACAGGAGTGGATGCATTTGCATGAGGGGCCCACTTGTGGCATGTTATTCACATGTGAATTATGCGTGGTGTTCACCCACCTGGTGCAGACATGACCTTGGGCAACTCCTCACTCCCTTTCCCACTTGTTTTCCTGGTGTTAGGACTGCAGCAGTGCTTGCTTGGCAAGGGGTAAGTGCGTGCAGCAAAGCTGGACGCTGAGAGTGGGAGCCCCAAAACTGTCTGTGAATTCTGTGTTGATGGCTTTCTGACTCTCCCACTGTCAAGGATTATGAACAATCCGTCCTTCCTTAGAGATCAGTACTGGAGAACAATAAGTTCTTTTTTTGTAACCTTTTTTTGCCAGCAAAATGTTATCACCCTAGGGTTTCATTGCTTGTGTTATTCCTTGGGGCTTCTGGCTTATGGAATCATGTCCTGCTGGAGAAGCTAGTGCCACATGTTGCCTTCAGCATCAAAATGTGATCCCATCTCCATGGCCCCAGGATCTGAGTATCTACACCACTGAAGAATGTGCAGTAGTCACCTCTGGAGACCTTTATTGGTGTGGGAATATCATATCATGTCATATCATATCAATACCCACTAATCTGCATCCTGAAAGCTTGGGGAGTGGAAACTAAATCACCTCTGTAGGTGCTCTGTTGGGATTGTTGAGAACTGTAAATCAGAAAGTCTGTAGATGTCTGGAGGATATAAAATGGTGTCTGAGGCTACCCTGGGGAGCGGGAAAAGCTCCTGCTCTGGCCAGCCAGTACATGCTTTGGCCCAGGACTTGGCTTGATGGAGATGAAATGCCAAAGGGAGTTTCTTCCCCAGCTTTACTTTTCATAGATTTCAAGTGGTGTCAGGGTCACTCCACCTTACTATCATTCTCACTGCAAACTCATGGACGGGTCTGTGGATGGACTTAGAAGCCGAAGGTTCTGCTATGCAGGAGTTTTCTTGGTTTTCACAATTTCCCCTGGATCTTCCTTTATAATTTAGGGCATCTCTTCCCCTTCATTGCCTGCCTGGAACTCACATGTCTCTGTAATGATTTGAGCTGCTCGAGTCAGCAGATCCTGAGTCAGCCACATTTGGCCAACATCCCTGAACTCTCTCATACTTTTTATGAGGAGCTGCCATTTCAATCATGTTTCCTCAGACTCTGTCAGCAGCAGGGATGAAGATCAGCTCAATAAAAAGTATCTATGCAATAGCTTTACTTTTGAAAAAGCTGAATCAGTGTTTGCATTGGCATTTGATATGTGAATAAATACTGATTTATCAAAAAAAAAAAAAAGGGAGAAAAAAAACCAGGAATACAAAAAAGAAGGAGTTTTCCATTAGCTACCCTGCCAACTGTTTTGGCTTTGTTGCTTGCCTCAGTGGTGGATGCAAGATGGTTTTAGTCTATTAATTTGGTCCTGGCTTTAGAAGTATATTAAGCTGGCAGCCATGGGTTTGTAAGGTTTAAAGCATAAAATGCTTGTATTCGCTCCAGTGTGAAATCTGGCAATTGAGCAAATTGTAATTAGTTCCCTTTGCACTGCTTTTAGTGCTTGCATGAAAAGAGAAGATCCCTTTGATGTCTCTAAATTTGTGTTCTGTGCAATCCTTTCATTTTCAAAGAGGTACGTGAAATTTAGCTATAAAATTCAGTGGCCTACGTCTCCTTCGAGGCCTTTGAAAGTTGATGGTAAGAAGCAGATGGTCCAGGATGAATAGATGAAAATCATCTCACGTCTACTCAGGCTGGCTATGCTGCCAAAGACATCATTTTTAATACCGCTGCTTGATAGGCAATGGAAAAAAAAAAATCCCACAGACTCCCACTGCCTAAGGGTTTTTAAAGTAAAAAATGCAATTCTGACTGCTGGCTGAGGATGCTTTGAATGCATTCACAAGGACTGGCACAGGTTCCTCACTCCTTGTGAAGTCCTATATGGTTTGCAGCAGTATTTTCCCTTGGAGCTGTGTGCTCCTCCTGCAGAAGCTGCTCTTTCTCCAGTTGGATTTGAGAGAGGCTCCAGTGGCTGTGGTATGAGGACTCGATTAGCAATGCCCAGAGCCAGGAGCAATGAAGAGGAAAACGTGTCTGGGATCATCTGCTCTGTCCTTTGGCCAGAAAGCAAAGAGCTGTTCACTGCTGCCTGCTCTCCCTTGGTTTGCTCAGCTGCTCAAGCGTGTAGCCAGAAGGTCTCTGCTTCTCCCCAGGGAGACCATTTCACAGCATTTACAACTCTTCCTGCTAAGTAAATGTCCTGATATTTGGAAATGACGTGAATGAGATGAAAATCTGTCTTATCATGCCATTAGGATTCTCATTGGAAGCTGCAAGTCAGGGTTTGTATTACTAAATATATACAGGGCTGCCAAACCAAAGCATGCAGAAATGATGAGTCAGGTTGTCTGAAAATCACTACTCACTCAGGAACCACGAGCTTTCCAAAATAATAAATGTCAAAGTCCTCTCCTTTCTTTCTTTTTCTTTTTTTTTTTTTTTTTAACATCTGTATTATGAATATTTTGGATCCTGACTTACACTTCTCCACATCAACAGGACCTGGAATGTCATGTAATTATAATTTTATTAGATGAAAGCAGGGGTCTGTGAATTGATGTGAAGCCAGGCACTGGAGCATGGAGGAAAATAGCAAACACCAAGAGATGGGTGATAAAACTGTGAGAACAGAGGGCATGGGTTTAAAGTATTTTTCCATCTCTTCCTATTCTTTATGTACAGTCACCACAGTGTGGTCCCTTGCCTCGCTGTCTCAAAACCCACAAAGCAGGACATGCGGCCCTCAGGAGGCACGGGAGTGAAGAAAGAAGAGGAAGGCTGGGGAGGACATTTGGGTGCTGTACAGTGGCTGTGTGTCGGGCTTGTCCAGCAGCATTTCTGGACTCGTGCATCAGGCCTTGCACAAGCCTGTCACCTTTTGCCTTCTGCAGCCCATCCTGCTTCCCCTGGTCACAGTGCTTGGCATCACCTCTCGGGCTGCCATCCTCTGGAAGTGTCCTGCTGATGCAGCCAAGCCTGAAGGAAGAGCAGGAGGTCAAAAAGCGTGGAAGAAGGGGAGTAGTGTTGGTGTTCAGCTACCTGGGTGTCTTCTGGTCCTGGTGGGGACTTTGGTACAACCAGTGTCCCAGTGACATCCCTATATATGACTGGAAGCTGTGAGAGAAGGCCAGGCTGTCTCCCCTCTCACACTTTGTAGTAGAAGCTAGAAAAGAGAGGGGGCAGGAGGGTGTCCTCTAAGAAATGGGGTCACGACTCTGGGTTGTGACTGAGAGGGTGCAGTATATTTTAGAAGGGCCTCAGGCCACTTGCAGGTAACTTATGAAGGCAAGAGTCGTCCTTTCATCTCCGCCCCATCCACACTGGCGAAGGCAGGTGTGATCAAGGAGACTTGGGGACCACAGGTCTCAGGGATGGTGGGAGTTGGCAAAAGGCTGCTGGGCAGAAATGCCGAGGAACATCCCCAGACCCTTTCATCTCAAGAAGGAAGCTCGAAATGAGCTTTGGTCAGACAAAGACAAAGTCTCCTCTGCGTGGGCTCTCACAGGTAACACGTCGGTGTGAAGGTTTTAGCCCTGAAACAGTTTTAACTTGCCCACGGAGTCGGCTCTCCCGCCCCAGCTCTGAGCTCCCATGGCTGTTGTTGGCAACAGGTCTTATATAAGTGGAGCTGAGAGATTTTAGCAGTGAGTTCAGGATTGCTCAAAACTAATGACTCAGTTTCTCCAGGGCCTCCTTCCCCCTCCTTCAAATGAGGGGTTTATTCATCACCTGGTCTCTCATTTTCAAAAGTTCAGTGTGGACTGGGGTCAGCCTCAGTTTTTCTACAACAGTGACAACTGAAACTGTGTTTCTTCTTAAAGGGAACCTGTTTCACCTTTAGTTCACTTGATTCTAGGAACAAGATCTCCAGATCTTCAAGCCACTGCAACAACTGCATCACCACCACTATAGCCACCACATCTGCCAGGAGAGGAACATTGCAAGGGTTGTTAATGAGCCCTTTTGGAGACTGGCCAAGCTGGCTGTGGTTGGGCTGGGAGTAAGAGGCAATTCTATGTATCTCCATCTTATCTGCTTCTAGACTCAGACAGGAAGCAGTTTGAAACCTCCTCATCATGACAGGCTTGTTCTGCTGCCCGGAGACACCTCCTGCAGAAAAGTGTGGCTTTCTTTTCCCAAATGCAGTCTAAAAGAAATGGGATGTTAAGGGTTTTGTTAGAGATTGGTGCTAACCACATTTTTCTTCTGAACTGTGACTCAGTGTCGCTTTCACTCCAAGAAATGCGTTGTTGGGTTTTTGAATGACTCTGGCCAGTGTTTCCTCTAGCTTCTGGGATGTTGGTGTCTCCCAAACTTGGAGCAAAGGCAGTGCCATCAGTAGCTCAAACCTTCTGACTCAAGGCAGGAGGGCAGTATTACAGGTGAGTATTTCAACTGGAGCTGAGTCACCATTATTTTCAAGCTCTGTGAATGCACTCTGGGGACTTGAGCTTAAGTTGGTGTTACCTGATAGACATATCTGGACATGTAGCTCTCCTTGGGGCAGCCTTTCTGCTTGCCACTCCTCAGGCCCTTTATTCTCCCTCATCTCCAGCCCTTTCTCCAAGGGTAGTAGTGGTTTTGTTCAGCTCAGTGCTTCTGCCACTTCCCTGGTCAGTGGGGAAAACCTGCCTCCAGCTGCCTAAGGAAACGGGTCAAGTGAGCCTTCTGTCACAGGATAACATTCTCTTTCAAATGCTAATCTCTGTAGCTTAAAACTCACTTTTAACTGGAGGGAAAAAGGCAAGAGTGACCTTTAAGTATGCTCAGCTAGGCCTGGACTTTAACAAAATCCTTCCACTTGTGGGAACCTTCATCCCCAATTTTTACCAGGGCTCCCTGCAGACCTATGGAAATTGCCACGTAGAGCCTGTGTCTAAATTACACCCTGGCAACTGAAGGCTCTTTTGTTTTTGCTTACAATGAGCAAGAGTTTCCCCTGCCAGCTCGGGATGCCTTCTCTCATCTGTTACCCTGACTCCTTTAATTTTCCTTCCACTGCACCAATTTACCATGGCCCCGAGTCTCCTGCACACACAGAGGGGAGTTCTGCTGGTGCCCATCTGGTGAAGATGTTGTAACCCAAAATGGGGTTGTCTCTCAGCTATTTTGGTGGAGTCTGGTAATTTGTCTGACATGGAAAATCCCCAAACTGCAATCAGTGCCCTGGACGCTTGAGTGGAAAATGACAAAATTATACCATGGCTCATCTCCCCATGGTCAATGTACTCTGTGCCTACATACAGATGTGTTGGTGTTGCCTGGACCAGCCAGTGTGACTGTAAAGGTATCCAGCCTTTGTTTTGGCTCCATGGCCTCTGTATTGTGTTAAACATGGAGGGGAACACAGCACCCATGGCTGTGCTGGCAGTGGAGGTTTGTTAGACGTGGGTGATCCTCAGTTCCTCTGAAAGCATCTTGTGCATAAAGCCATTGACCTCCCTTTCTGTCCTGTTTAGCCAGGCCTAGGCAGAGGGACTGGGAGGAATGGATTTATGGTCTCTCCTCCCAGCAAGAGGGGATGTGTCTCCTGGGCCAGAGGGAGGTACCAGGGAGCCTGTGGGTGGTGGCCGAATTTTGAGTGTGACCTCATGTAGGTGTCTCTCAGTTTTGGTGGAGCACGAGTGTATCCCAGGGACTCCTGAGCACTAACAAATGGCTTTGGAGCCCCCAGCAGCACCTGGATTTCAACACCAGGCAGGTGGCCCATAGCATCCTGCTTTGGAGACTGGTTCCTAGGCAGAGACAAAGCAGGAGCAAGGAGTTGCCTGGAGCTACCCAGGCCTGGAGTGAAAGCCTTAATGCAGCAAGCTTATTAGTGCTCAGCTGGGCTGGAAGAGGCACATGAGGTCACTCAGGGACTTTGCCCTAGTCCTCCACCCACCTGTGCACTCAGGCTGGGGCCGTGGTGAGCAGCTCCTGAGGGAGTGGAGCCTGCCTGGTGTGCAGGACCTCACAGTTGGGCTTGAGCAATGCAGGGGGAAAAAGCACCTGTACAGCTGGAATTGGAATCAGGAAACTTCTTTTAAGAATAGAATCATGGAATATCCTGAGTTGGAGGGACCCCCAAGGATCATGGAGTCCTGATCTCTCCTGGCTCTCCACAGGACCACCCTTATTTAGACAGTATGTAAATAAGCATCCTACTTGAGAAAGGGTGATTTAAGCCTAAACTGTTGTTTGTACCAAGAGCCTTCCCTGCTCCTTTCTCTCAGCCTTTCCCACTGGGCACTGCTGCCCCTGAGCCAGTTGTTTACAGAGTGATGACCACAGGCAGCAAGAGCCCCACGATGATTTAAGGTCATCAGGAAAAGGTCACAGAGGTTAAACCTACATGTCTAAATCTTGGTATCCACATAAAAGCAGGATTCTGCAGCTTGTTTTTATGATCAATGTGAAGTGACTCCAGCAGCTTTCCAAGACAGGGTACAAGATAAGCCTGCAACAAACCTGAGTAGAGAAGTGATTTTCTTTTAGTTGCTGTTGTAGGACAGTAGAGATGAAAAACCAAGTATCCAAGGGTCACTCATCCCCTGATTAGATACATATAATGAGATGGAAAGCTAATCTATCATATTTAGAATCAGTCAATTAGAGGGTTAGGGCTATAGATGTATTTAGCTTTAGCGTTAGGGAGATATTTAAACCACATACTGTACTTAGTCATTACCATGCTAAGTGATAGGAGATGCAGGTCACCCTATATATGGGCCATGATAATCAGCTTCGAGTATTACTAATTAAGCCTTTTCACCTTTGGGCTCCCTTCCATGCCACCACACATAAAATGGGCCATCGAGGTCACGGTGTGATGCTCCTTAAAACCCAACACCCACTGTTTATCATGGAGTGGAGGGTGGATTTGGCTTTCCAGTTCAGCCTCTGCTGTGTGGAGAGAGTTGTAAACAAACAGCTCTTGCTTTAGCACATACTTTGCTTCTGAGTTGCAAGATGCCAGCTGGGCACTGCAAGCCCTTCACTTGCCCAGCTGCCTGTCTGGCATTATTTGAAGCCCATGAATTATCCAGGTGAATAAACCATGTCCAAGCAAGCATGGCTCTGTCCTCTCCCTCCTGGCAATCCTCACTCATGTTTTCAGAGGAAGTCAATGAAAGCTGCAAATGCTGTAGTTACTCTGGAAAGCAGCTTATGCGATTAGGCAGAAGGTCAAAAATAGAAAAGCCCACAAAGGAAGGCCTAAAAAATTGTGGGTGTGTTACAGTGATGCCCAGTGATGGCTTCACTCCCTCCCTCCATGTGCCCTGAGACACAGGTGGTGTCCAAGGTCCTCAGCCAACTCCAGTACCAACCCCTTCACCACAGAGTTCATGGATCCCTCAGGCCAAAAGCTCCTGTGACTTTATTTTAATATGAAGGGCATTTGAATCTACTTTTAGGACTTTGCTGTGTCAGGCTGATGGCAGAGCCACAAGCCACCCTGCTGCAGGTGGTCAGGAGAACAGGGAGCTTTCCAGTGCCTCCCAGCTCAGGAGAAAGGCAGGGGATGCCCAGGGAGAAGGGAGTGCAGTGTCTCTGTGTGCTCTCCAGCCCAAGGGCAGCTACTTTTTTGGAGCAGCTTCTCTCTCCCAGTATTACCAAGGCATTCCTGGGAGTACCCAGGCCCCACTTCCATAAAATCATAGAATATCCTGAGTTGGAAGGGACCCACAAGGATCATCAAAGTCCAACTCCTGGCCCTGCGCAGGACAACCTCAAGAATCACACTATGTGCCTAAGAGTGTTATCCAAATGCTCCTTGAGCTCTGGCAGGACTGGGGCTGAGAAACAACAGCCCTGCCCTTAAACCTTCTCCTCTCCATCCTTTCTTGAGAGGCTAACTGCTCCATTTCTGCCTTCATTTCTGGTCTCCCAGGAATCTGAGTAAAGCTGTCTTCCCTGCAATGGTAAAGCTGAATATGTGCCCATAAGAGCTATTTCCTGGCACTTCTAAACCCATCAACTCCATCCCTCCAGGGCAAGTCTTTGCAAGCAGGCAGGAGCTGGCATGGAGGGCTTGGAGGTGGGGTTCCCTGTCTCAAGAGAGCACCAGGAACTGGTGCTGCTCACTCAGAACTGGGAAAGGTCTCAACCTTGGCATGCCCTGGGACCAGAAAATGATTTGAAACACTGGGTATTTTATTGGAGATGGGGCAAGCATTGCCCCAGCTCCTCTCAGCTGGCTGGGGCCAGCTGGTGAAGATCCCCCTGGGGAAGCTGCCAGTTTTGGGGCTGATGGAGACCTGCCCCAGAGGGGTGGAGCAAGGATGATGCAATGAACCATGGCTCTTGCACCACTGGAGCCAGGGTGAGCAGGGAAAGTGTCCATGGTGGCCAGGGCCAGCACTGGGTGGTCAGGGTGGTGTGTAACATGACAGCAGCTCTTCACTGGGCTTTGGGGGGGCTGCCAGAGCTATTGGCTTTCTTGTCAAGTCCTCAGTGTTTGGTTAGCTGCTATTCCATGGGTGCTGTAGGTGGAGCAGAGAATTTTGATTGAGCAGCAAGCAGCTGTAGCAAGAAGCCAGTGACAAACATTTCATGTTTTCATAGAATCATAGAGCGGTAAAATGTTTTGTGTTGGCAGGGGCCTTAAAGATCATCTAATTCCACCCTCCTACCAAGGGCAGGGGCACCTTCCACTAGACCAGGTTGCTCCAAGCCCCCTCCAACCTGGCCTTGGACACTTCCAGGGATGGGACATCCACAGCTTCTCTGGGCGACCTGTGCCAGGGCCTCACCACCCTCCCAGTGAAGAATTTCTTCCCAGTATCCAACCTAAACATCCCCTCTTTCAGTTTGAAGCCATTCCCCCATGTCCTATCACTACATACCCGCGTCCAAAGTCCCTCTCCAGCTCTCTTGTAGCCCCTTTGGGTACTGGAAGGGGCTCTAAGGTCTCCCTGGAGGCTTTGCTTCTCCAGGCTGAACAGCCCCAACTCTCTCAGCCTGTGCTCACAGGAGAGGTGCTCCACATGTGCAGACCGGTGTGTTGGTAACACGTTCCTGGACTCACAGCATGACCCACTCACTGCTCTCCCTTTTCACTGGCAAAGCTGCCAAGGGTGGCTGGGGAGGCACAGTGGGGTGGGAGGAGGAGGGGTGGAGCAGCAGGGATGAACCTCAGCCACAAAGCTGCAGCAGCATCGCCAGCACAGGAACTGCAGTCAGTGGTGGCTGCTCTAACCCCAAAGATATTTCACTTATGCTGATGGGGGAGCATTTTTGTCCCATGAACTGTGCTCTCCAGAGCAGGTAAAATCCTCTGCTTGATCCCCCCCCCCCCTAATTCTTAGGCAATGACTGCAGATGTTAGAGGGACTTTCCATCTAGTCTGATTAGCAGATCACATTCTCTGCACCTCCGCACTTGCAGGTTGGTCAATCACTGGACAAGTCTTTGCAAATCCATGTTCAGCCATGCGAGCCCTCAGACATGCTTCACTCCATACCTACATGATTGTCTCATTTAATCTCTGCCTTTTGTGTTTTTGCAGATTTGTGACCCTCCAGTGCCATTTCGGGTCCTTGTTTGGGGACAAGCAGCATTGTACCAAGGAGAAAGTATAAATGTGACCTGTGAAAAGTTGATTTTTATCACTGTTTGTGCCTGTGTTTTGGTTTGGGGGGGTTGTTTGTTGTTATTTGCCCAGCTTGCCGAGCTACTCCTGTGCTTAGTCTGCACTTGAAAGTGGTGTAAATAAGCACAAATTTGCCCATCTGGATAGGGATGTCTTTGCTGTGGGTCCATGCTGTATGAGCAGTGTTGCCATGGGCTTGAATGCCAGCTTTGGTGATGGCATGGCCAGAGCCCCCTCCATCACCGGTGGGGAGGGCGGGTGCTTCCCATGGCTCAGCATCATAGCAGGGCCAGAGGTGCTCACCTTTTCCCATGGTAGGAGACAGGCACTCTCAGCACAGGGAGTTTTTCCAACTCTTCCCCACCTTGCTCTGTCAGAGCACCTCTCAGCCCCACTGGGTGTTCAGCCCAGCCCCACTCCAGGACCTCTCTGCTGGGCTCTCCCAGCCACCTGCACTGGCACAGTGGGTGGGAAGGGTGCAGGGAGCATGTGTGAAACCAAGGAACCTCCTCAGTCTCCAACATGTCAGGGTGTGGGGGTCCATATGATCCACCACCCTTTTTGCTGGCTGTTTTTCCCCCTGAACTTTGCTGGTTTTCTGTAGGTACTAGAGGTGTCCCACCAGCCTTTCCCTGAGCCATGGCCCATCTGTGATATCCAAGAGCAAAGGGGCTGAATGTGTGGGGGTCCTGCACATCAGAGACCCCCAGCTGGCATCTGTCTCTGCTTAGAAAGATGAAGATTTCTTTGCCAGAGAGGGTATTGTGAAACAACGGCTGTGCCGGGAATAAGAGGGTGGAGCCAACAGGAAGCACACCTGTGGGTTAGATATGGAGTGTGAGCCTGGATTTTCAGAAGTAAACTCTGGGTCACGGTTTTGGGAGATGCTGGGGTTGGGTTGGTATTTTCCTGTTAGTTTTCTTCCATTGCAGCTCTAGGTCTTATTCAAGAGGTCTGAATTTCTGAAGGGGGGTGCTTAGCCTGGCTCCAAGCCTGTGTTCCTGGTGATGGTGATGGAAAGCCTTCCTGTGACCTAAAACACCACTGGCTTTCCAAAGCCTAAGCCCAGCAAAGCCATACGGGGACCATTGTGTGATACCTCCCAGTGCATCCCAAGGGAAGAGAGAGAGAGAGCCCTCTCCTGACTACCTGGTGCAGGGATTTGGAGGGAAACAGAAGGCAATAGCCATGCTAGGAACTGACCCAGCCACTGAGCCCAGAGCCAAGGTGGTGTGAGCACTGTGACATGAGGGTAAAAGGCAGACCTGCCCTGTGTGAGCAAGTAACACAGGCTGTGGGGACATCAGTTGCCTCTTGGCTGTTTGCCTATTACAAGGCTTGTCTAGGAGGGAACTTGTGTTTTTTTCAGCATTCCCTGGTGCAGCAATATGGGCTGTGACACAGTTTGTCCACCGGCACACACAGCAAACAACCTGACTGTTAGTCCTGGAGTCCCGCCCGGCAGCCGGTGCTGAGCACTGCTGCCATCCCTGTGGGATGGGGACACACACCTGCCACAGGAGGAGGTATCTTTTCGGCTGAAGGAAGCCCAGAGGCTGCTTTTGGGGCTACAGCAGCTGAGCAGGTGCCATGGTGATGGTGGGAGCCTCCTTATTGATGGGTTTGCTGCTCTTCTTCATCTGAGGCTGTTGCGCCATCACAGCCGGCAAATCAAACGTTGCAAGGAGGTCCCTCTACTCCTTCCTGGGTCAGCTGCTGTTGAATCACTCAATATTTGTTCTGACTACATGGCCCTTCTTATCAGAGCTTTTTACTATTTCACCCTTCCACTTCCTGGCAGACCAGGGTTCATGTCCTGACCCACCAGCATTCCAAGCTCTGGTTGCAGATTCCCAGGGTTTCCATCCCATCCCTCTGAGCTGGGCAGGCTCAGTATCCCCACTGCCTTCCTAGGCATGTGTCAGGGCTGACTAAGGGCTCTGCCTCACTGTCCCAGGGCGATTTAGCTGCAGCACTCAGCACATTTCTGCTACCTGCCCACCCCAGTTATATCTCTCCCAGGACAATTCTTCCCTCCACATCATCCTGAAAGCTCCTCAGTGTGCTCTGGTGTCTGGGGTGTGAGGTAAGAGCATCCCAGAGGCCCAACCTGTCCTGAAATGAGCCTAAACACCATGCATTTGGGCATGCCTGGTGCCTCATTTTCCTCAGGTCAAGAGGGATGGGGTCCTCAGGAGGATGATTCATGGCTGCCCTCCTCAGGTTCACAGGCCATTCCAGCAGGACCATGCCCAGATTTTGGATGTGACCCTAACCCAGGTGATACCACACAGGGAGCTTCCAGCTGCCCTTGGGGATGGCAGGTGGGTGCAGCCATTCCTGTGCACTGCCAAGGCTGGTGTGTGGAGCAGATGTTTCCAGAGCCATGAACACACCCCAGCAGCATCCAAGAGCTGCCTTCAGGGCTTGGGTCTGACAGGAGGTCACAACTCTTCCCCCCTGCCCCACACTGCAGTGTTGGCTACCCTACACTGCCATGAGGGAGCCTCAGCAGGGTGAGGCTCCCTCTCTGTGGCATCAGTTCACTGTGCCCATGTGTTTATGCTCCAGCTGATTAAAGCTTCAAGCGAGGCAATTATGGGATGTAGGATGTACAAATAGGAGGTGCTAGGATGTCACAATCTGGGGAGACAAGGTCCTCAGTCTTGTTGGAGAGTATCTAGGGGTGTATTTGTGGCTCGCTTCTGTGCCTTCCTCACACTGCCTCATACCCAGCCTGAGCCACTGGATCACCTTCACGGGATGGTGATTTCCAGTAGTGGTTCAGGGTGGTCAGCAGTGGCCTGAAGGGATTTGTTTTGTCCCTGACACAGCAGTGTCTTCCCTCCCTGACAAGGAGAATTGAAGCAGCTGGAGAGCCTGGCCCTATGTGTCCAGGCAAAAGTAGACCTTGGAAAGCCACAGCCAAGTGGGCTTTGCTCTTAGAGTTCACTCCAGTTTTATTTTCAAGGACTTCTCAGTTTGAACCAATGAAAGATATTCTCTAACAAGGATAGATAAACCCAGCTTGTCACTGTAGCATTGAGCATCCCTCTCACATCTCAGGGCTTCTTTTCTTTTTTGATATTGGTTTTATTTGGAGTTTTCATAGAATCACAGAATGCTTTGGTTTGGAAGGGACCTTAAAGATCATCTCGTTCCAACCCTCTTGCCATAGGCAGGAACACCTTCCGCTAGACCAGGTTGATTAGAGCTCCATTCAACCTGGCTTTGAACACTTCCAGGGATGGGGCAGCCACAGCTTCTCTGGGCAACTTGTGCCAGTGGCTCTGCACCCTAAATATTCTCTTTTACTCATTTTATTTCTTTCTTTCTTTCCTCCTCAGAAACCAGTTGCCTGTGTGCCCTCTGGATGAATCCAGCTTTTCTTACTGCTGCCCCACCTTCCCATCTCCTGGAGCTAGACAGCGGTTGAGACATGGTATTTATGTGCATATGCATGTTGTATATGCAGAGATCCTCTGTTAATGTTAAACACGCTTTGATCAGAAAAGTAATGACTCCCCTGGCATGAATCGCTTCGCAAATTTTCTCTTTTGTGGAGAGAAGCTCCTTGGCTTGAGCTTTTCCGTCCTAACAGGAACAAGTTGTATCTGACGAACAAACCTTGCTGCTTTCACTCACAAAGCAGTAATTTACTCTCCAAGAAGCGATATCCCAACTTATCATCCCCGCAGCACCGTTTATTCGGCAGCGCACTCAGCCGGGAGGACAATGTGGGATGCAAGCCGTGGGGTTGCTATCTGCTCTGCGCCGTCTGGCATGACTTTCCCCTTCTTGGTATATTTTAGGACGCATAAACTAGCAGGGAAGTGTTTTTCTTTGTGTGAGGAAATTCAAGTCACCACATAATCAAATTTGCCCCACAGAATAGCAGCTACAGCTCCCAGTAGATCCAGTGGAAAATAATTGTAGCCCAGCGAATTCCTCTTTGGTCCATACAGCTGCAAAGCTGTAAAACACTTGGATGTTTCCCTGCACAAAGCTCCTGTAAAGGCTTCCTGCAGCCTTGACTCCTCGCCAGCCCAGCCTCCCAGGCTGCCTGAGCCCAGCCAGGGCTTTCCAAAAAAAATCTTGTCAAAACCTCCACAGTTTCTCTGGTTTGTGTTTTGTGCAGCGCTCTGATGTGAAAATATTGATTCTGGACTTTAAAGCAGCTGCTTTGTATATTTGACCAATTCAGTGGTACCAAAGTTTGGCCTGAGCTGTCCTTATCTGGTCCTTTTTTATCTTTCTAATACAGCCTTAAAAGCACAGGAGGTATTGACATTAGGAAGAGCCAAATATAACAATGATGCAGCATAAATCCTATACCCAGGCAGTATTGTCTGTCTTGGCTACACGTAGCTTTTATTTTTTCTTTTACCCTCCAGATTCAAAATGGAAAATTTTAGAAGGCCATTTCAGGAGAATTTTAAGCATATATGCAGAAACAGGGAAAAGTCAGGCTGATTGAAAAAATACAAAACCCCCCCAAGCCTTTAGCTGAAGAAGAGTAGGTTTAGCTTGGATATTGGGAAGAAATTCTCCCCCATGAGGGTAGTGAGACACTGGCACAGGGTGCCCAGGGAAGCTGTGGCTTCCCTATCCCTGGAAGTGTTCAAGGCCAGGTTAGCTGGGGCTTTGAGCAACCTTGTCTAGTGGAAGATTTTTTCCTGTTCTTGGCTAGGGTTTGGAACTAGGTGGTCTTTAAGGTCTATTCCAAGCCAAACCATTCTATGATTCTATGAGTGTTTGCAGTACCACAGTGTTTCTGTAGGCAATCTGGGAGATGCTGAGCTCAGCCCATTGTTCCCCTCAACGTTAATGGAGCTTCGCTCAGGGCCAGACCCCACCTCACCCCTTGGTCCCAATGCTCTGCTGATACATCTGCAGCCCATGGTGAGGGACTTGGTACAGAGGCCATGGGGCCAAATTCCTATTTGGTGTGAATTAACACTCTGTGAGCATTGACCCCTCTCTGGCAGGGCATAACTTATCCCACGGCAGGGGCTTCACCTCCAGCTATTGCTTAGCTTTCTTCCAGGATCTTTGCAAAAGGCACATCCTGGTCTCTGTTGTCTCGTAGAGACCAAGGGCTGCCCAGGCCTTGGTGATTTCAGTCTGTCCCCAGAGGAGTGGGGTGTCAGGCCAGCTGGGAGGCTGGGGAACTGCATCCCTGCTTTGCATCTCTGACAACCTGCAGCTGCTTTAATTGTACTGTCTACTTCCCTCCTCCGGGGCCTTGCAATCAGCAAATGAAAGCAAGTGAAAGACATAATCAGCTGTGTGTGGCTTTATAGCCTGCTCTGTCTTTCAGGCTGGCTGCAGCTCGAGCCATGCACAGGGAGAGGGGAGCCTCCTCCTGCACCCTCCCAGCCTCTGCCTTTCCCAGGGTTTGATCGAGACAGGGCACAGCTTCAGTCCCAAATCCGCCCTACCAGGACTGAGGTATTTTTAATGTTCTCATTATATCTGTTAATAACTTGAGGAAATGAGACTCAAAGCATGCTGGTCACAGATGGCCCTGCCCAGAGATTTCTATGCCTAGGGGTTTTAAGCAATTTCTGAGTGCAAACCTTTCCATGGGGTTGAAGCTGAAATGATTTGTTGCAAGGAGCTGGAGAGCATCCTGTGCTCACAGTCCAGTAGGCCCCAGTCAAAACTCTTTTTCGTTTGGTTAACATGAGCTCAGCTTGTGCTTGTGCCTGCTCCAACTGGGATTCAGGTGGGAGCAGGGTTTGGAGGTTGTCTGGCCCCATTGTGGCACCCCACACTCCTCAGCCCGGCGCTGCTTCCTGCTAAGCAGTCCTGAGAGGAACTCTGGTGATGAACTGTTTTGGCAAAGCTGCAGATGACCCCACCAGCAGCTCCAAAGCCTTGCATCAGAGATCTGTTCACTAGAAAAGCCTTTGTCCTTAGTCAGCAGTGTCCCAGTGAGGTGTCATGCTGAGCCAAGCTAAAAATTTAACCCTTGGATGAAGGAGCATTGAAGATACATTTGCTCTAACTTGGAATTAGTTTTGTATCTCTGAATCAAAACCTTTCCACGGCTTGGTCCCACTTGAAACTGGGCACATTGAGTAAATCTTCCTAATAACTAACACCTAACAACTGGGTGTCTATGCTGAACCATGGACATCTCCCACCACTGTATCTCCCACAGCTCTGCACTGGTAACAGGGACAGGTTGCACGAGGGCAGATGAAGAGCCAGGGGGCATTTTCTCTTCCAGTTTTCCACATCTCCTACCAGCACAAGCTAGCCCAGCTCCTGCAGCCAGCTTTGAGGACAAGACACCCACTGCAGGGTCCAGCTGAGAAGTGAATGTCACCTCTCCATGGAGAGGTGAAGGCAGCCTGACCTGCCCTCCAGCTCTGTGCCTGCTTGATGCCAGGGGAAAAAAAGTATTGTCCCCTTGCCACTTGCAGCCTGCTTTTATCTCCACTTGCCAGCATCCTGTTCCCTTGCTTAGTCCAAGTCTCCTTAAAAGGCCAAAAGGCAGGAGGATCAAGGGTGGGGAATTTCCTCCTGGGCATGGCTCAGTGATGCTGTGGGTTAAGTGCCTGAATGCAGCTATTTTGGAAACCAAGGAGACAGGGTGAGAGGTAAAGGGGTCTCTGCTGCCATCGATGGAGTTCATGGGGATGCTCTGGAGCTGGGGTTGATGCAGGGACTGTGCTGTCTCTCTCAGCAGTTTTAGATTGGTGAAATCCCAAAACTTTCCAGGTTGCATCCTGGTGCCTTAGGTAGGTGTGTAGGATAGCAAGACTGAGGAGGTCCTGGAGGTGGATCATAGACTTCCCACTGAGCCCAGTGCCAGCTTTGTGGAGAGCTGGTGGGTCTTGTGAGGCTGCAGCCCACCTCTGCATTTGGGAGAGAGGGAGGGAAAAAGATCTAGCTTTCTGTTTCCAGCCCCTTTGGCTTTCTCTCAGGGCTGGAAAATATGAAAAGAAAGTGTTGGGGAGAGGGAAGGAAAATCTTGTATAAGTGAGACACAGCGTCACCTCTGAAACTGGGAGATGTTGTCTCATGGGAAGCTGCTGCTGCAATGGGCCTGGGTCTGATGTACACTGAGCAGCTTGGCAAAAGTGTCCTCATGGAGCATCATGGGACAGTTTTACTCTCTCCAGCTTGTTTTGAAAGGTGAGGAGCTGATCGGAGCCTGTCTAGCCCAGCTCTTCAAGCAACAAACAGCACGGTGTGTGGCTGCGATTCAGGGCAGGTGCCACAGAACATTAAGCTCACACAGAGGCAGTGGGGAAAGAGCTGAACTTCAGATAGCCTGCTAAGACTAAAGCAAGATCAGCTGAGAAAACTACCCTGGCTTTCCACTGCTGCCAGTACCGGCAAAAGCCGGAGACGGAGCAGTCCCGGCTCAGACAAAACAGCCCGCTGGGCTTTGTTGCCGGCTTTTGTCTGCGGGCGGCAGCTTTACGCAAGGCTGGTTCCCCACTCCCTGTAAAGCTGTGCAAAACCTGCATATCCCCACAAAACATGACAGGGTGAGCTAAGAGCTCACAGGTCACTTGAACTCTGCTCAGAGCAAAGGTGAGGGTTGTTCCTGTCCCCACACGGGGATTTAGCCTCCTGGGGCTCCACGAATACCCTGAAGTGGGGAGAGCAGGGAAAAAATCTTCTCATGGAAGAGCTCGTGGAGAAGCCACAGGTGATCTAGGGTACTTGGTCAGGATAGAGGAGCAGGAGAGGGCTTGGGGGGACTTACCCTCAGAAGATAGGCAAAAAGGTAAACTCATCAGAGTTTTTGAAGCTGTTTGTGCCCTGCCTGAGTTTGTGCTCTTGATGGGCGTCTTCCTTACGGCATTTGGTGAAAGCAAGTCTGCAAGTTGTTTAGCGGCAGTTTATTTTTAGCCGAGATGACTTGTGACAGCACAATGGTGTTGCAACACTACGGTTCTTGTTTGTGGTTCCCCGGTGCTTTGGTACAGGAGCCAGTGAAGACAGGGGCTCATTGTGCTGGAAAGTGCAGAGATGTTGCAAGAGCCGGTTCCCTCCCAGGGAGGCAGAGAAAAGACCTGCAAAAGCAGAAAGAAGGAAGTGGAGTTGGCCTCCTGTGCAGCCTGATGCAAATCCACGCTGCCCTGGACCTGAGTCCTCATTCCAGCCCCACAGACACACTGTGGTTGGAGCCACCTACCCCAACCCCATGTGCCCCAGCACAGCCAAGTGCTGCACAAACCACCCGTGGACCTTCTTCTTCTTCAGGGGGCTGGAGATGAGAGGCTCCTGCCACAGGTTACTTCTCCTTCCAGCTCTCTTTCCAGCCTTGGTGTTTCTTATGGTCATTAAGGGGTTTCACATCTGCTTTGCTTTCCCCTCCATCCCCTCCATGAGTGCGAACCACACCTCTAAAATAGTTGTTCTAACTCCAGCAACATCGTTGCAGCTGCATGAAGTGGCTGCGACAGGAGCCAACACAGGGCCAGGGAGGAGACTGAGAGCCAAAAGGAAATCTAAACCTACATCTCACTGCTGTAACTAAACCTGTCTGCCAAAAGCAGGCTTCTCAGCTCTGCTTCTCAGTTCAGCTTCTTACCTGGTCTAAAGGAAGAAACATCAGAGGAATAAGGGTCTGGCTTCCTTGGCTACTGCCCCTTCCCCTGTGCCTGTGTAAACCCATTAACCCTTGCCCAAGGTAACAGCACAGAATAAGGTACCTGATCTGCCTCTTTTCAGGCAACACAACCTGAGATTAAAGCTGTACTAGCTTGGTATGCTGTGCCGTAAATCCCTATGTGTTGATTCCCTGTCTCCTCAAGTTTTACAGGATGCCGACAGCTTTCTGCTTGTTTTATGATTTCATGGCAGTTGCTCGACACATCAATACGAGAATTAATTAATGTTGGCTACAGGGTAGGCAGCAGCTCAGGCAGCCCAAGAGCAAACAAGGTCAGGATTTCAGCAACAGCCCATTTAGAGAACTTGCTGGGGCTCCAGCAGAGCAGCCTCATCTCTCCAATTTTTATTTGGATCACTGCTCTCTTGCCTTGTTTGCAAGTTCTGTCCTGTTGGCAAGGCTGCTGTGAAGCCAAACCCAGAAGAGGACGGCAGATAATTCTGCTCCATACAGAGAATGAGGATTAGGGCAGGGATAGTATATGGCTCACAAACATACACTCACTACAAAACAATTATTGACTTAAAATCCCTTTACTGACGTCCCAACTTCCATTTGATGATGTTAAAAGGTCAGAAGGAAAATTAAAGCGTTTTTTTGCCCTAATCCCTTTAAGTGCTAAATTCGTGGAAAGCAATTGAACCAACAATTTAGATTAAGGCAATAGCTTCAGATGATGGAGCAACTCCGATCCTCAAAGGATGCCTGAATGAAATGCAGCTTTTCAGAATGAGATTGGAATTGCCCTTGGCCTCCTGTTACAAAAATCCTCCCCGTTGGCTCAGTATGCAAATAATCCAAAACTGCCATGCTTATTGCAGTGTTCAGCTCTGCAACATGCCCTTTTTGAGCAGTAACAATAAATATAGGGGAAAAGAAAGATCTGTGTCAAACTGACTCCAAATTAGTCTGTTTCCCAAATAAATCATTATTGCCACTACTGGGTAGTATTTATCAGTTGATGCTGCTCTTTACAGTCCTTGGTAGGGGTGAAATACTCTTTTTATTTAATTTTTTTCCAAGCTTTCTCTGGATCATCAGGGTGCATCTCCCTGATGGAGAGGAGGGATTGCCCTCCCTCTGTGGAAAGGAGCCCAGTGAGTACAAAGCACAGCCTGATGGGAGATGCAAAGGCAAACCCCAAAGAGGGCTCGAGGGCAGTGTGGCTCCTTTCTTTCCTGACCCCAGGTCCCTGACCCTGCTCCAGCTGAATGCCCTCAGCTCAGGCAGGCAACAATCCAACAGGCTGTGAGATGGCAGATAGGATCTTGTACAGTTTAACTGGGTTGTAGCCAACCCTCGTTTCCTTGGTGCCTCTGTTGATAGAAGGGCTTTTACTGCACACACAAGCCTTAGCAGAGACAAAACTCATGTCTCCTCTTCTAACAGGAGAATTGATAGATATGGCACTGTCAGCAAAATGTGTTTTCCATGCAAGGCTCTGGGTAGGAGAAGAGCCTTTCCCTGTAACACACTTAGCAAGCAAGGGGAGGTCCTGAGGACAGGAGCCAGGTCGATGCCCTCACAACAAGGCACAGCCAGCCTGCTGGATGTCATATAATGATAGAGGGGCTTGGGTTGGAAGGGACCTTAAAGACCATCCAGTACCAAACCCCCCACCAAGGGCAGGGACACCTTCCACTAGACCAGGTTGCTCAAAGCCCCGTCCAACCTGGCCTTGAACACTTCCAGGGATGGGGCTGCCACAGCTTCTCTGTGCAACCTGTGCCAGGGCCTCACCACGCTCACAGTCAAGCATTTCTTCCTAATATCCAATCTAAACCTACTCTCTTGCAGAGATACCTGGTTGTACGCCTAAAACCAGAGCACCCCTAAGTGCTAAGCTGATGACATGTCCTGTTAACTTTCTGAGGAGATGTCCCCACTGACAGGGCCACCTCTGCCCACCTTTCCACTGGGATGGAGAGGTGAATTCTCCAAAGCCCCACTCAAAGCTGGAGAGGAGACCATGCAAGGACTAAACCATTCTGGACTTTCTCACCAAGCCCAAGGGGTGATGGGATAGTGGTGTTTGGACTCCTATTGCTCAACCCCTATAAACTGATAGTTTTACTGTTATTCTCATGTGAGATGACCCTTTGTAATCTAAAACACAACAGTTGGCCATCCTGGTGAAGGAGAAAAACCCTCTTAGTAGCAGCAGTAACATGTTAATTCCCATGTACCACTCCTAAACAGCAGTTCCAGTCATCCCACTATACCAAATCCTTTGGCTTCAATTTCCACCCCCCCCCCCCTTTTTTTTTTTTGGAGTTTTAGATTTGCCTAGGAAATTTCTCGTCCTGAGAACAGTTCTGAGAAACATGTTTTCCATGACTGGTTCCTTCAGAAATGTTATTACTGGCCTGGGATAATTCTTATACAATAAGATTAAGTTTCTCTTGCTGGAAAATTCAGACACTAAAAATTTTTAATGTCAAAAACCAAACAAGTAAAAACAAGTAATTTCCTAAGAACATACACAATCTGGTGTTGGTAGTCTTTCATGGGAAAATGCTTCGTTCCAGTGTGTGTGTGTCTGTTTCTAAGGAAACTAATGGCAAATAGGGTGAAAGGAAAAACATACAGGATAATTACAAAGCCCCACTTATCAACCTGCTTCTAACCACTCTTTGGAGTGGTAGGCAAACATGCAAAATGCTGAACCACTGTGTATTTTTATGATGCTTTGAAGTGTGAGCTCCAAAAAAATTTTAACTCGCATCACTTCAGCATTTCCATGACTGAGCAGTGCTAGTGGTTTTGGGCAACAGCCACCATTTGGCTTTCCAGAAAGAAGTCCAAAACAGAGGACCTAGTTGGAGATACTGTGTCCTTAATCAAGAGAAGACATGGGCAAAGGAAGGAGTGCGTGGAGTCTTACTGGATAAGTCCACCTCGGTCCTTCTCATGCACTGTGGAATATTCCCACCATGCAGCGTGTGGTGCTCCAGGGTGGCATCTTCAAAGCCCAAACAGGTTCTTGGTTGGCAGAAGGGGAACTAAGGTCCTTGAAGTTTTTCAGAGGTGATTTTTCAGGGATGCTTAGTCGGGGTACACTCCCTGCTTCAGCCAAGCATGTGTGTTCCACGCTCCCCCTTTTCTTGTATCCCTGTCTGGAGCTGTGTGGCAACAAGAGGTGCTGGGTGTTGACACTGGGGAGCCTCTGCCATCAGCAGATGCAGGTGTTGGCAAGTGCAGGCAGGATTCTAAAAATATCCTGCATGCTTTATTCTTGTTTCAAAGGCCATTAAGTATTTCTATGAGAGTCTTTTTCATCTTCAGCATGGAGATCTGCCTAATACTCCCACACATCCTTTATAATCCCCTGAATCTCAGGTTCCTCCATATGGGAGTAGCTGGGCTGCAGATCTGTGCAACAAAGCCTTTAGTGCTGTGTGGCAGCACTGAAAAATATGGGCAACGAACCCGAGTTAGTTCTCACTTCAGCTGTCTTTGCAACACTAATTCTGCTGAGTGCAGGCTCTGGGTTTACTTCCCGTATCTGTAAAGAGCACAATCAAATCCAATTACTCTTCACATGAGCATAATCCACACATGTGACTTTTTAATGCAGAATATTTAGGTCTGCTTCATAAATAGCAATGGAGTGTTGCGAGGAAGTATCAGCTCAGCCATAGGCACCTCATGGAACCCAACACACCCGTGAAAAGGTGGGAGAGACCAACCCTAAAAACAAAAGCACATTGCTTTCCTCTCGTTCCAGGTCTGCAGATGCAATTCCAGCGTGTGTGCTCTGAGATTCCAAGCAGCCCGGGTGTTTTAGTCATCCTAATGTGTTTGCTTAGGCACCAACATTAGTGTCAAAAGCACTTAATGCAAAGGAAACTTCCCAGGAGTGCACCGCTCGCTGCCAGATCCATCAGTCTTGCGTCGGGAGCGTATACGCCGTGTGGCATTTACTACTGCGGGCTGGGTAATTAATTACCCGCGGATTCTGAGGTCTGCTTCCCACTAGGCCGTCTGTGAAAAGGCTGCTGTGCCCCATATTGACAGGCTGAGATGGCTGGGGTTATTCAGCCTGGAGAAGAGAAGGCTTTGGGGAGATCTTACAGCCCCTAAAGGGGGCCTTGGAGTGCCTGAAGGGGCTCCAAGAGAGCTGGAGAGGGACTTTTGACAAGGGGTGCATGTGTTGATAGGAGATGGGGAAATGGCCTTAAACTGAAGTAGTTCAGGTTTAGATTGGCTGTTAGAAGAAATTCTTGACTGTGAGGGTGGTGAGGTCCTGGCACAGGTTTCCCAGAGAGGTTGTGGCTGGCCCATCCCTGGAAGTGTTCAAGGCCAGGTTGGATGGAGCTTTGGGCAGCCTGGTCTAGTGGCAGATGTCCCTGTTCATGGCAGGGGAGTTGGAACTGGATGGTCTTTAAGGTCCCTTCCAACCTAAAGTGTTCTCTGTTTCTATGATTCTATATCAGATGTCCATGGGTAAGGCCTTGTGCACTCACATCAGCCCTGGATGACAACAAATCTGAGCCGAGGGGAAATATTTATTGTTGACTGATGCTGCGATCTTGTTTCGAGCAGATGGTTCAAACCAGTACCAGAGATACACAGTGGCACCCCCTCACCCGGGACTCTGTTCATGAAAACTCATGTTTCCCATCAGGCTTATTAGGGCTGGGTAAGTCTGGGTGAGGTTCAGCCACTGGGGATCCCTGGCGAGGTGTCTGACCCCTTTCCCGGCTGCTGGCAATCACCTGGATTTTCTACTGTGCCCCCAGCTCTTTTTCAGTGCAAGCAGCTCGGTTTGGAAGTTGGCCTTTAAATGAGGCTTGCCTGAGCCAAGCTGTGGGTTTTGGGGTGGAGGATTTGGCCAAGAACCTTCCCATGTGACCCCATCTTTTAGTAAGCAACTGCAAGACTCAGTCTGTGGGCTCTCCTTAGGCAAATGAAGAGAGACCTGGCTCGCTCTCTGCTTTAAGAAGCCCTGTTTCCTTCATGATTTGTTTGCTGCTTTGATTATTTCTTTTTTCAAGTTTGTGTGTCTTTGATGTAAAGGAAACAGGAGGAATTTGAGCTCGGCTGTGGAGGTGAAGAAGTAATCAGAGATCACATTTAAACCTGCTACTGCAGTTTTGAAGGCGACTGTTAGAGTAATTTTTCTTTTCTACTATCTTCTTTCTTTCTCCTTTGTAGCAGAAAATGAGCTTTCTGGGGATTCCTGGTCATCACATCTTGCTGGAGATGGGTGACTCCTCTGTGTCCATCAGGAGTTGCTGCTTTGCTGTCATTCACTTTCTGCAGATCAGCTCTGCCTGCAAAGGTGCCTGTAGTGCCCACAGCCATCCTGCCATGAATGCTCCCTTCCCCAGGGAAAATACTCATTAGATGTAAAAAGGAAAACAGAATAATAATATTAATATAAAAAAAAAATCCCGCCATTGCCGTAGCTCAAGTGGTTTTTTTTTCTATGGGTTCCAGTGCCAAACCCTTACTCCTGGAAATATCCAGAGCTAATCCATCTTTATAGACACCAGAGTCATCCTAACAGCAGCTGAATCAAAAATAGGCTTCTCTGCTCCTAGTTTTACCTATATGTGGAGCTTATGGGCCCTTCAGAGCCTGGTGATGATGGCTTTCCCTGGCAGGACACTGTCCCAGGTTCCTTGAAGATGGAGGGTGGAGGATCCCATGCCTGCTCAGCTTTCCAGAGGGAGCAGGGAAGCAGCGAGGCTGTTTTGCTCTTCCCACACGCCAATTTACTGTAGCACAAGGCAAGTCACCTCCTAGCTATCACCGAAGTGGTGGTGTTTATTCCAGGGGATTTTTGGGGTGGATTTGCCTAGGGCTGGTGCCTGAGCTGGAGAGGCCATTAATTAGATCAAACAATATTGACTTCAAGCCTGTTTTGAGAAACTGAGGATCATTTTAAAGAGACAGATCCCTAAAAGGGCCTTGTGCCAATCGTTTGCCATTCCAGGAAGTTCTGAGCCAGCCTGGCTCATCCCATCCTGGGCTGCACCTCCCACTCTAACAAGGATTTAAAACATCCCCACTACGAATCCATAGTGTCAGGACTAGAGAAACTGGCTTTCTTTCTATACATATCTCTGAGACAGAGGGAGATCATTACAAACAATACAACTGTGAACAATCGCTTGCAACCTGAACATTGCACATAGTATTTTCACCCCAAATCCCGGAGTTTTTCAGCCTGCGGAGAAGGGGTGTGATTTCCTGCTCCTCCAGCTGGCTGCCTGGTTTGAAGCCAGTGGTTTTGTGCTGCCAGGGAGCAGAATTTGGAGTATTTGGGTGCAGACACAGTGGCTGTGTCTCTGTCGCCACGTGCTTCAGCAGCTGGAATGCAGAGCTCCTCAAAGGGCACACCATCCAATTTCCTGGCACGGTGCAGTTCCCCAGACCCTTGGCATTTTACAGGCCATAGAAAAGGTTTCTTGCTCAGGGCTTTGTTAACGTTTGGCGTTTTAAAAACACTAAGCAGACATCACTCTCCTAATCCTGTCAGACTTGCAATGAAGCAGATATGTAATCCTTCACGGGTATTAAATTTAATAGCAGTAAAGTCTATTTAAGAATTACACTGTCAAATACCTGCCTAAGCAGAGGAAAATATTCTTAATTTTGACTTCATCAGGAATTTATTTCCAGTTGTTATTTCCTGTGAAAACCTTCCCTGCACGTGTGGAGGTATAGATGAGAAAAATCGGCAACAGGCCATCCCAGATCACTGTTTTCTGGATACTTTTGGGAGAAACAATTCCCTGTGATATAATAACATATTCACATGCATGCATATATGCCTGTACAACTGCTTTTATATATGGAACAGCAGATGTGGGTGCACTCAGGGGCACCCCTGTGTATAAGGAAAAGCCCCAAGCAGCATGATGCATATTCATGCCAGGGGAATGATTTCGGGGGGATGGGAGGGAGATGTTCTGAGGACTGGGAAGTGGAGAAGGTGGAAGCCCTGCCACAGGCAGGATCAGCAGCTCTGGGAGCCAGGCCTATGGGGGGATGAAGAACAGATGAGGGGGTTGAACAAGGAATGGGGGTTACACCCCTGAGGAGGGGGAGTAGTAAGGAGAAGTCTCTGAGCCTCTAGTTTTGAAGCCCTTTCTAACTGGGGAGCTGTAGCTTGGCTTTGCTTGGCTTAGCCCAAACATTGGTGGAAGCAGGTAGGTTTCCTAGATGGAAAGCAGATTTCTTGGCTGAGTAAACATCTGAGTTATCTACCTAATTTAACAATAATATTAGCAAGCGATTAAAATCTTTAACTCAGCCTCTACTTTTGGCATGAAATGTATAAAAGGTCCGTTTCCCACCCTTAATTCCCCAGTGCCATGGATGCGAGCTCTGGTGCAGGCAGGAGGATGAGGTGAAGCTGCCGTGGTGGTGGTACCTGAGGCACAGGAGTGGGGGAGTCTTACAACAAAAGGCTTTTGTGAGACTTCAGGTCAATAAAGAAAGTGGAAAACTCTTATCTACACTGGCCATGAGCTGTGCAGCAGGATGTGGTGGGCAAAACACGGAATGGTTGTTTCAGATGCTGAGCAACTTTTCTTCAAGCAGAAATTCCCCTTCTCCTCCCACCAGCTGTGGCACAGGGCACAGGGAGCTGAGAGCAGAAAGCATTTCAGAGGTGAGACCTGCTGAAATCCAGCTCATCTAGAGCCTGTCGCTTCCTATCAGGACATCACACAAACGAATCCCGTGTGACATGAGTGCCCCCTCTCCACCTCCACCCTCTGCCCCCCAGCCTGCCTGGTAGTCAGGCAAACACACGGTTTTGCTGTGGTTTACATGAAAACGTTTTCCATGTGACAAAACGAAGCCTTGTGGTATCACCCAGAACCATCCAGCCGTTGGCATAGGAACTGCCCGAGACCACAGGCTAATTAAGGAGCCTTTAAATAGTTTCCGCCAGCGATATGATAAAGTGCTGACTCGCGAGATGGCGAAGCCTTGAGAAAGGTGACAGGGTTTTCCATGCCACCACCTTCCCCTTTCCTCTCCTACAATGAGCTATCGGCAGCTGCCTTCCCAGGAAAGCTGCTCAGCGCCGAGGCAGTGATGGAAGGCGCTCCTTCCCTATTGAACGCACGGATCATCCCCCCCACGGGCTCTGGATGCTGCAAAGTGGAGCTCTGCCAGCATGGGGTGACCCGTTTGGGGTCGGAGGCAGCTCAGCTGGGTTTGTTTAGTGCCGCAGCCCGGTCCCACCGTCTGAAGAGGGTTTATTCACATCCAGCCCTTCCGGAGCGAGCATCTCCAGGCTGCTCCCTCCCTCCTGGCTCCAGCCTGCCGGGTCTCACAGGCTGAGCCTGCTCCAACACGAACACGCTCCGCGCGGAGAGCCGGGGCGAGAGCCGGAGTTTGCAGATGTCTCCCCTTAAAAACCCGGCAAATCGGGTGGAAATCCCCCGCCCCGGGGCTGAAGTAGGGGGGCCAGGCCCAGCACTGAAATGAGTTTTGGGTTGATCCTGATTAGAGGAAGGCAGGAGGAGCCTGAGCCAACGTGGCCCCCGTTGCTCTTAACCTCAGATGACCCCGTGTAGAAAGTCCGAGCGCTAAAGCCCTGCAGCCGCAGGAACCGCCGGCATTCCTCTGTACGGACCTCATAAAACTCCTCTGGAAAGACTCTGGGTCCCAGCGAGGCGTTTTCACTCCTGAGGATGGGGCACTGGATATGCTTCTGCTGTAAAGTGAGGCTTTGTGGGGATAAATCTTTGCAGAATTTGCAGGTCCCTCGTCACCTTCCAGGCGTGTCCTGTAAAACCATCACCTAGATAATGGTATTGAGTACTTTTTAAAGCAACACAGGTGTTGTATTCCCTACATAAAATACCCCTCAGAAAGCAATTAGTCTATACAGTTTGACATTAGGTAAAATCTGTGAGATAAACATCTTTTGGATGGAGAATTTGAGCTGAATTCTGCTGTGGAATAAGCACACTGAAGTCCCCTAAACTTGTTTGGGTTTTGTTGCTTTTTTTTTTAACAGAGTTAGAAATGTGTGATAAAAGGCACATATTTCTGTGGCTGAGTCACCCCTTGTAAACAGAGTGTTGCATTAGTGTTTGCCTTGAAACACCTTCCCTTGGAGCAGCCAGCCTTGACCCTTTCAGACAGCATGAAAATATCTATATATATAGTTTCAGTGGCTTTTCATACTGTCTGACCAGCTGCCAGCAGCTGCTTAGGAGCTGCCTTCCCTTGAGGCAAGGACACAAACAGGAATCTGTATTATGTGCTCAATTTTCTCTTAAAAGGTAAAATTGACTTTTAACAAATCGGAGGGATTGGCTGATCATGGGCTATTCTGCAATGGGTGCTGTTTACCTGCCGACTGATGAAGGTTGTAAACCTGCTCCCGATGGAGTGACATGGACTGGGGATTGAGAATGTTGGATTTATGTTAGACAGTGTGACTTTTGCCTCCTCGTTGTGTTCCAGGGAGAGCAGCAGAAGAAAAACTCACCCGAGCAAAGGCAGCTGCTCGCCTCCATGTCTGTGGCAGCACAATATTGGCCTCTTAATTTCCTACTGATTAAACCATAGGAAAACAAAATCTGCTTTGCCCGGAGAGATTTGGCTTCAGCTCAAAAGCCTTCTCATCAAAATGAAATATCATTTGCTGCGAAACCGTTAGCAGGAGGATAAATGTAGTTATAAAAGCAGCTATTTGTAAAACCCAAGTGGGGAGCAGTTAAATGCTGTAATTTAGGGGGAAATCTCCACAAGGGCTCTGGAGGGCAAAACTTCTTATAAAGCCCAACTTTCATTGGGATTCTCTGATGAAACAGACAATTGTTCAGCTGTCCATCATGCAGATACAGAAGTATTTTCTTTCCTAGCAAATCTCTTGGCTTGTCTAAAGGACGAGCTGGTTGGCATGGGGCTGGAGGGACCCTCCAGTTTGATCTTGGTGTCCCCAGGTTTAGAGGGGCAGTTGGTGACATCTTACTTGGAAAACACAAGGCAAGAGATGATGGTGTAGCCCCTTGAACACCCATGTGTTGTCATCAGCAGGGCTTGAGGCTGGAAAACGGAGTGCTAGTGAAAGAAGGAACCTATACAATCCTACAGAACGCCAAGTAAATAGCAGGTCGTTTTACTCCTGGGAAGTAGCCGCAAGAGGGAGATGAGATTGGATGTACCAAATCTATTTCTTTAATAAGTAGAAATATCAAGGAATGGAATATTAATTCAGAGCTCACGAGAAGCTCAGGAAGAAATTTCACCACAGGACCTGAAGTTTTGAGGCGACCAAGCACCTGAGCTGAATTTTGGGAGTACTTTTACAACAGCAAAATCATCCATGGTGATTTTTTTTCCTTAAAGTCTCCTTAGTCCTGATGAAAAATGGTGTTTTCTTGAACATTGCCTGAATTGCATTAAGAATTTTGAGTGAAGAGGGAAAATGTCTACCTTCCCAAAACCCTAACAAAACAAGGAGTCACATTTTCTTTTCAAGATGATTCAAAATAAATTTTTGATCGGTGAACCAAAAAATCCTTCATTCAGACAGCGCAGCCGTAACTATCTTGCCCTTAAGGGCAGACTGACCGGGTGATGTTGAAGCATTTTGGAGTGTGTTATGGAGATGACTTGAATCTGTTTCCCGTAGCCAGTGCTTTCAGTTTAAACAAAATGTTTCCTGAAAGCCATTGGTCTGTCATCTTTCATTTCTGCTGAAAATAAAGCTCCTTATTTCTAGTCTCCCTCTTTCTTCCCCCCCCATCCTCCACAAATCCAGACTAATATCAAGAGCCCTGTGAGGCTGAAGGTTTAGGAAGCATAGCCACTGCTGTGGATGCTTCCCTTTAAAATCATCTCTGTGCCCTTTGGGTCATCTGACTCTCAGCTGTCATTGTAACAATGAGGAAAAACCAGCATTTTTTCTTCTCTTAGTGCTGCTTCTGTTACATAACTGCTAATACAGTATCTGGCTCGTCTAGTCCATTGGTCCTTGGGGCTTTCAGACCTATTTACACACAAACAGACTAACATCCATCTGAAAGTCATCTCGGGCACACAGAAGTGATCCTTTTGCCTCCCAAAATAACAACCCCTTTCTGCAGGGCACTGAATAACTGTTTGGCAAAGCAAGTGCCAGGTTGGTGCTTAGGTTAATCTGCTTAGATTGACTAACACAGTAGTGCAAGGGTAGAAAATACCCAGTCAAGTAAATTACATCATCCAGGGAAAAGCTATTCTAAAGAAAGCTCACGCTTTATAAGCCTGTGCAAAATCCTGCTCAGGTAAACATTTACATATATTTACAAGCAGAAGCTCATTTCTTCCCTTGTGAAAAAAGAAAAATGGAATCTTTGAAGTTTTTGGCTAGTAGAAAATCATCAGGCTAAATTAATCACTGGCCAAGGTCCAGAATGAATTAAAAAACCATTACAATTTTTCTCACATTAGTAGTACTAAGGAGGTAAAGCCCCCAATCCAGAAGAAAGGAGATCAAGGTGTTGCTTAGCATTGTGTTTAAGAAATGGCACTTCCCTGGCTATATTGGGTCTATCTTTGAAATGCTGTAATTCCTTCTATTGTCAGATCATCTTTTAACAATCTCCATCTCTGCTAAAATATGTTGTTCTCTCTGCAGGCTTGAATGCAATATGAAAAGGGAAAAAAATTTGAAGTTTGAACAGACAGGGGAATTTAGAGGCTATGAGCATGTCTGGGTTTAAACATTTCACTCCTGCTGTCTTGGCTTTTACTGTCCTGTTCAGAAACATTTTTGGTGGAAGATCAAGTGGTGGGACCTGAAAGGGGCTGATGGTGCCATGCCTGGCTGACAGCAGCTCTCTGGTTCAGTTTTCTAGGTTGGTCCCCTGAAAGCTTTTGCCAGAGCAAGTGCTTGAGCTTTAGCAAAATGAAAGATGGGATCAAAAGGTAAGGCTTGGTCTAGCTGTTGCCATCAAGCCAGATCACAGCACAGATGACAGCTCTTGCTCACAGCACCTCGAACAGGCATGCCCTTGGGAATTACAACCTAGAGGGCAAGCACCACGACAGTCCCAAAGAGGCGGAAAAAATGCCACCACAGATGTGTGGAAAGGTAGCAGAGGGTGCTGGAGATGGACCAGATTTTGAGGTCTCTTTTACATCCCCTGGACCAGAGCCCATTCCAGCCACCCTTATACACGGTGGTGTGCTGGAACAGAGCGGTGGTTGTGCAACAACAACTAAACTCACCACACAGGCAGGTCCCCGGGGGTCAACCTCAGTGCATAGACCCCCAAACCCAGCCTTGGCAGCTGCATTGTGCCTCTGTTTTGGTTTTGCTCTTGCAGAAAGTACTGTGTCTCATACCAGGAGCTCTGCTTCAGCTTTCTGTGGTTGTACTGAAAGCTGTCCTCGAGCAAAGCTCTTTGTCCTGGTTTGAGCTTTAGATTACAGTTTGGGCCTAAATATGCAAGTGTGTCACATGGGGATTCCCACAGAATGGAATAAAAGTAGTGTAATTGGCCTAAGTTTGTATTTAAACACAGTGGCTTTTTTTCTTTTAAGTCCTGGTTGAACTTCAGCTTGATAGAAAATTAGATTTGGGTTGAAAGTATTCTTTTTTTTTTTTTTCTCTTCTTCCTCCCAAATTCATCTGCTCGAGCTCTCATCAGCTTTCAGGACACCTAGATACTCCACTTATATTCATTTTATTTTGGAAAAATCTTTGCTTGTTACTTTTCCCTCCCATCCCTTTTCATCCTCTTTTTACCATGGTCTTGAGCCACTTTGGCTTAAACTCACACGAAATAAAAACAGCCACATTGGTAAAAAAAAAAAAGGATAAAGTCTCTGAGAGTGTAATTGAGCCTTTTATGATTTTATCTTCCTGACTGTGTTAGCAGAAGGGCTATTAAGTGAATGTGAAATTTTAAACCAGGCACTGTATATGATACATTGGCTTCTGCAGTGCATACATGTGATCGACTGGGAGCTGGATGGGTGATTCATGGTTACGAGACCCAGTATTGCTCAAGAGTTGAACACGGCAGCATTAATCAGGTTCTTCACACTGATTGCCCTGCCCTGAACTGCTTCTTTCCAGCTCTACTGTGGCTCTCCCTTCCCACTTATTCACCGGTTTGATCTCCCCAGTGCTGCAGATAACCTTATCTATCCAGCGTGTAAATGCAGCCACAGACATGCCTTGGCAGCGTGACGGTCATAATATCATGTCCATACTATTATGTGTATCACACAGAATCCTCATGCTCATAAGAATGAAGAAAGTCCTCAATAAATGTTATTACTATTGGTATTTAGCAGTGGTATTTCTCACTGGCACAAGTGTTCCTATGTAAGTGTATATTAAATGCCCATTTAAAATCCTCAATCTATTTTTTTTTCTGCGCTACAAATGAGCTGATAAATGATTGCAGCCTGTTGGGATTATAATATGAATTGACATTCAAAAAAAAAGAAGTTCCAGCTCCATCTGTTTGGGTTACATAACTCCTGATCTCAAGCAATCTCAGAGGCAGGATTTTCTGCATAAATAGTACAATTTCCAGTAAGGAGATTAAGGCTTCTTTGCTGGGAAAGGAAGAAATTACCAAAAAAGCTGTCATGTCCATGGACACAAATAAATCATGTTCCAAAACACACAGGAAGATAAATTTATGTCATTTAGTCCCTCTGCCTCAGATGCTCCCTCCACTCCTGTCAGAGGGAAGTATTTTGCCACAAAATACCATTCATCCTTTAAATATTTATGAAACACAGTCAGCTACATTTTCTCCATATGTTAACTCTTTTAAAAATCAGTGCTGCTGTTAATATTGTACATTTTTGCAGTTTTAATCCTGATGCCTTTTTTTAATATCCGATGGCTTTCCGTAAGTGCTGGACTTCAGTAAATCCAAGCGTTGGGAGGCATAAAGTATATTTCACCAGGATGAAGAGGGGCACTCAGAACAGCTACTATAGGGTAGCCTGGCAGCAGATCCTGCTGTGTGCAATGGAGAGAAAAACTCTCCCCAGTGTCTGACAGCACCGTGTCCACGCTCCGCGAGGCAACACGAGTTTTTAAGTTAATAAAACCACTTTATTTTTTTGGTGTGAATGGGGAGAAAACTCTGTGTTTGGCCTGTTTCTGCAGACAGACGGTCAAGTGTTTCTGCAGACAGGCTGTTACCACACGTCACATCCTCCAGAGGCAAAGCTCCCATTAAAAGGCTGCTGGCAGAGAGCATTTATTAGAGCTCGCCTGTGGCAGCGGTGGCAGCGCTGCTCCAAAACCAGCGCTGCATGGTGAGCAGGTCCAGACCCCTGTGCTGACAAAAATTCTCTTTGCTAGAGAGGAAAAACAAGCAAAGCCCCCCTGGGAAAGCCCCAGCTCAGACTCGGGCTCTGTGCAGGGTTGGTGGGTCGTTTCCCCAGCACAGCTGCAGGCTCTCACCTGCCTCTCTCCAGCGCTGACCCCATTTCTACCCTTATTTATTTTTTCTTGCCTGTACCCAGGCCTCTCTGGGCTGTGATGGGGTTTCTCGTCTTTTATGTCTAAGGTAATGTTTTAGCATGGATTGAGTCATGTCTCCTCAGCAGATCCCTCTTTCCTCTCCCTGGTGTCTTCTCCTTGGAAAGCCAAGGGAGCCGGGTATGTGGTTAACAGGAAATGTTGTGCTGGTAGCTCCCATCTTACTGCTTGTGCATTACCATCCCTCTGCTGAAACCACTTCATGCCTGAGTCATGTATTCACCATCCCTGTGCTCTTTGGACACCTCCATTCTTTTGCCCATCCCCTGTGGGCTTTAGGAGCTCAGGGACCTCCAAGGACACCCCAGCAAGATGTCCTGGGAAAACCTCCCTCTTCCCAGTCTTGGCTCTTTGCTTTTCAACCAAAATGGTGCGTAAACAAGCGAGGAAGCCATCACTCTGCTCTCACACAAGTCTCCAGGACTCTAAAATAACTCCTTATCTCCTTGTTTTATCACAAGAGAAATTAACATGGACATGCTGATTTGCAGAAGAAATGGTGCAGCAGAGGGGCAACTGCTTGCCTGGAAGCTCGTGTGCCCAGCAGCATTAGCAAACCAAGTCAAACCCAACATGCTTTGGAGCAGCGTCCCATTTCATTCCTGGGGAACTGCTGCTCATGACCTGCCACAGCAAAACATTACAGAGGTGACTTGGGAAAGCAGAGACTGCGTATGAGAGGGATTATGGAGTCAGTGCCTTCCTGCTGCCTGTCCTCCCTTTTCCATGTGCATCCCCTGTACTTGGCAGTGAGACAGACCCCTCTCTGCAGGGGTTATCACACCTAGTTCCCTCCCCAGGTGCCACAGGCAATGGTTTACCATCAAAACCCCCGCCCTAAACCACTGCACACCCAGCGAGGTAAATGGAGACACACGTTTCCATGGCTCGTCCCTGTGTTCCTGGAGATAAGCTGAGTATTGAAGGGAAAGGCCCTGGTTTTCCCTGTCCTGCTGGGCACTGGGGGCACAGAGTGTCTGTGTGGGTGCTGCAGTGAGCACTGACCAGAGAGCTGCAAGATGCCATTGCATGTATGAGTGACTACAAACACTTCCTGTCACCTGAAAGGAGAAAGGACAAGTTCTGGCCTGATCAAATGGAGAAGAAAGCACTTGCTGGAGCAGGAGCTGCCTGGGAGCAGGGAACAGGGCCAGTGACCTACATGCAACCCCATTTAACACTTCGTGCCCTGCAGAGGCTGCAGTCACTTCCTAAGGGTCAAAATCATGTTATAGCGGGACGTGAACTCTGATGTTGTTTCAGAGTGACGGATCAATACTCCTGGCGTGGGAAAGCAGCCAGAGGTGAGGCAGAGCCCCACTGCCACGGCCAGGCTTGGCAGCACCATGTGGCTTGCTAGTGAGTTTATAATATGGAATTGCTAATGCATTTATGCTTTAATTGCTATTTAGCAATTAGGCGTTTGGGAGGAGTTGCTCAGACAGGAGAGATTAGAGAGGGCCAACAGAAGAAGAGATACTAATCAACGAGACAATGGACTTTCTCTGGTCTGATGTGTTGGCTAACTCCAGGAAATTATATTTTCCTCATACCCCTCCTATAAGCCTGCAAGAGCTTGGCCTCATTTCATGGACATACAGCACTTTGAAGCTGGCCACATCCAACCTCAGGAAGCGTAGCTGTGTCTGGCACTGGCCATAGCCCCGAGACCAGCAGCTGCCTCTGCTTAGCAGCATTTTTCAGGTGAGCATCCGTACGCACCATTTAAGTACTTGCACTGAGATGTGCAGTTTTATAATTTCTTTTTAAAAATAAACTGCTTGTGCTGTCTCAGACATGATAGACAGAACTTCATTACTCTCTCCACGGGGCTGCAGCAGCAATTACTTTACCACCACGCATAGCAGAGGCTGCAGGATGCTCACACATGCTACAGAAACACTGAGGTCATGCAGAAACTTTTCAAATTAATGAGGGTTCCTGGACATGACTGTGTTTTGAAAAATAAACATTGCTCCTGGGTAGTTTTCAGTTCATTTAAGTCACTTTCAGCCCATTTTTTTTAAGATGAGTTTGCTCTGCAGGGAAAAATAATAAAAATTGTGTGATGCAAGCTGCTTGTCTTTTCTTGATGGGGCAAAAACATGTGAGGGACTTTTTTTCTATAAAAAGTCCCTGCTAAGAGATTAGTGGTTATCACCCAGATCTGTGAATTTGGAAATTTGGGATGTATCCCTGAGAAGCTGACTGGTTGTCTACATGATCTTGACATTGTCGGTCAATGGGCTGGCAATGAGCTGACCTTTGGGTTGAGACAAGCCTGTGTGTCTCTATTTTGAGGGAAAAGGGAGTGTTTTTTGTTGGGTTCTATTACTGTGGCTGTGCTTCTATGTCTCTGATTTTCCACTGAGAAGCCACAGAGTCAGAGCAGCCTTCCTGTCCCTGCCTTTCCTGCAGCCTGATGCAGTGGGGACACCTCAGGCAGGCTCTGCCCCCTCCTCTGCACACACCTGTGGGGAAGGAAGGTCACACCAAGATGCCATGTAAGGGGCACTGCTCAGCCAGCCAGGCTGGCTAGAGAGGAGCCTGAGATGTCACTGAGGTGTTTCTTTCCCCCTTACCCTACCAGTTGTAGGCCTTCATTGTGCAGTGCTCCGGGCACGTCAGACTGAGAGTACAGGTGAGCTGGGAGTGTGTTCCTGCTACTAACTCAGTTCTAGTGACACATGTGCCTCTAACAGCTACTGAGACCCTTTGGCCTGTGAATTCCCAGCCCAGTTCACCTCAGCTGTATCTCCTATGGATCTTGGTACATAAGGAATTGATTTTCGTTTGTTTATTTTCAAATTCATATCGATTTAAAACCCTTCAAAAGTGTTCCTGTTTCGCCAGAGCGGATTCTCCCTTCTCAAAAAAACACGCTCTACTCCTGCAATTAGATTTCTTTTCTGCTGCTTTGGGAGAAGTTGTTCAGCTGCTGGTCCTATCAATAATCCACGAGTTGCTGTACTCAGGCCTACGCTTGCTTTTACCTAGGGGAGATTGCGGGCAGTACTGTCTTCTCTCGGTTTTGCGTAACAGTTCCAGTAAAATAAGTGACTAGTAGAGATGCTATTGCTACAATCCTCTTGCATTTTTTAAAATAAAGTCATGAAATGGTGATGAAATTTGACTAGTTTCTGATGTTGCTGTCCAGTTTTTTGATGACATGTTTTTTTCATGATGAACCAAAGGCTCCTCAACTGACTAAAAATGAAAATTACATCCACAAACTACTTTTTTCTTCTTTCTAAGACTGAACACCTATATGTACTAAAGGCTTGCCGTGAGCAAAAGCTGCCAGCATAAACAAATTTTCACTTGGTTCTGAAAATGGTGAGGTCTGTGGTCATTCTTATCTAGATCAAGTTCCTACGAGATCTTTGTTTCCCACGCTCATGAGTTGCCTCTTACAGATGAACAGTTTCATTACTTAGCATGTGATCTCAGATAGCAAAGTGAGGTTTGATGCATCAACTTTGTCATTATGGTTCTGAATTTTGCTTAGTCAGTCCCTTGCCAAACTCCTTCCATCCTGTGTTGACATATTTTGACATACAAAACCAGGGTTTTCCTGGGCTCTGAAATGCTGGGCTCATTAGCTTCTGCCAGAACCTTGCCAAATTCTTCATTAACAATATAAGAATGCCCCCAGCTCATTCTATGCCTCAGTTATCTCACTTTTTTCTTATTTTCCCCCCTGCCAAAGTTCTCTGACAACCCAGCACTGGTGGTCCTTCTTTCATTGCCCCACACTTCACCCTTCCTGCACTCCAGGAATGAAGAGTTTGAACGAAGAAACATCTGAAAAGTGATCAAAGGGGATGCTGGTCTCTGTTGCTGCTGGCTGAGGTGGGTAGCACTAATGAGAAGACACCAGGCAGAATGCTCAGATGCTGCTTTATGGTCAAATAGCTAGAGATGTTCAGTTGCTGCCATTCCTCAGCTCTTACTTGGCCTTCGCTTTTTCTGACAGGAGTTGTTGCAGTTCTGCTGGAAAATACCTATTATACCTTTCCTGGGTGGAGAACTCAGTCTCCCTTCCAAAGGAGCAGATTCACAGACTATTTATGTATCTAGGTCCAACTGATTTTTATCTCAGTTGCCTGAATACCTTTGCATATCTGGACCTAAGTGTTTTGTCTGTGGTCATGCAGGAAGTCTATGGTAAGCAGAGAAGTGAAAACACAACCCAAGCAACTACTTGTGCCATTCTTCTCTTCACTGGGCTTTTTGAGGGGGCAGGAGAAGATACCAATTTGCTGTGAATAAGAGCAGTATAAATGCCCTTTGACATTCGTCTTTAAAATAAAAACCCTTATCACTCCTGAAAATGATATCTATTAATTAGCCTCTCATAAACTGGAGAGCTCATTTCAGCTGGCACTGCCATGGCTGAAAGCCAACTTTGCAATTGATCATTTAATTAACTGGAAGAAAATTAAAGGAACTGTAATCTGTGTCTCAGCTCTGTTGTTATCAAGCTGGCAAAGTGCTTATTTCTGCCTGGAGCAACGATCGGTTCCTTGACCCTGCAATTTAGAAACACTGGCTTAGGCATCCCCCCTCACCTACCCACCTGGTTTTCTGCAAGGCAGGAAGCAACCCAACCTGATGCTTCCTTCATCTGTCTGCAGATCCCAGACTCTTCAGGGGTTCCTGACTCCTCTGACAGCAGGCTGGAGCAGCTAAACCCACATGTCACCATATCCGTGAAGTCTGTGGTTCTAGATTAATAGGTGGAAAATCTGAATCTGAAGGAAAAATGGATGTACTATAAAAGTCATTATTTAGAATCTGAAATGAGAACATGGGAGCTCTTGAGTTTACTTGAATGTCAACATTTCCCCAAAGGGATTGAGATATTGATTTTCATTTTGTTACTTCAAATAAGTAAGAGGGAACAGTGCGTTTGAGAGAGAAATTAGAGGTCCTGAAAATTTGGTGAGCTCTTAAAGCTTTGACTTAACGAAGTCACTTGAGTGGTCTATGAACATAGAGAGGAAAAAAAAAAGGTATAACAAGCCATTGTTTTAATGATTGTGTTGCCATATCAAGAGAAGAAAGACAGCTGCTTCCAACTTGTCTTTGCATGCCTAAGTAATATGTTAATTACCTCATTCCCCCATAAATGCCTACAGTCTTCCAAAAGGCATGTTAAAACAGACATAGTCATTAAAGCTTGCACTGCATTTTCTAATGTGTTGCTGGGAAAACAAACAAACAAACAAATAAAACCTCAAGCCCTTTGTCTTTTAGCTAGATCCAAGTTGGGGAAATGTTAAGTAGAAACACTTAAGAAACTGTATCATAGGAAAGAAAGTGTTTTTTAATGTCAAAAGAGGAAAAAGAAATCAGAACTTGAAAATTCAAGATGTTGGGTCAGGTAAAAGCATTAGGTCACCTTTACATTTTCATTACAAGTGCAGCCCATTTAATTTCATCTTTCAATTTATTTTGGACTCTTTCTTGCTCTGTGTGAGAAACTTGTGGTCCAGGCTGTAAAATAACAAAGGGCTTGGTAGGAGGGATGAGAAGGATCAAAAGAGGGAAAAAGAAACCTCATTCAGAATGTTCCTCCTGATCATAACTAGCTGTAGGAGTCAGAAATCTGCATGAAACTGAAACCACGTCTCCTCCTGAGAAACGCATTTTCCCTCTGCTCTGGGTTATAACTTATGCAAAGGCTGTCGCACCATTCACGCTGCTCCTGCTGACGGCTCCTCCGGTTTCCCTTACGTGTCCTCAAAGTGTTTCACTTGTGTTTATAGTACCTTCAAAAGGGAAGCTGTGCAAAGAAGAAAGTAAAACTAGCCCGGTAGGTCTGAGGTGTTACGGGCTGATTGGCATACTGGGAGTGTCTTGCTGGCTCCAGAGATGTGGGTTAAAACCACTGTGTTGGTCAGAAGGAGAACCAGCCGGTGCTCTGCTTACCAGTGTGATGACAGACTGTGTTCTGGTCACCATGGCCTCACGAGAAAGTCAGAGTGCTCAGAGTGTGTGAGCAGAGACAGAGGGAGAAAAGAAAGTGTTTGTGTCTCCACCTTACACAGTTAAGACCGATGGCCAAGAAAGCAGCACCTGGTGTGCTCAAGAGTATTCAGGACCAAGCCCAGTAACACCAAACGCACTGTTTAGGCACTCAGAGGGGGGAAACATCTGCCCAAATCTCTTTTGCCTGGTTTGGCAACAAGATTTAAACCCAGTTGCCTCATGTCCCCAAGTGTCTCTCTGGAAACATCAGTTTGGGGGCTAAGGTAAAACAGCTCCCAGAGGAGAGAAAAAGGGAAGCTTTGCCCAAATGGTTGCCAAACCTTGTTCTGAACTGGACAGGACAGATGATGAACAAGCATCTTTGACCTCCAAGAGAGCACTTTACCCCCCAGACTTCAGCTACTCTTTCCAAATCCCATTGCTGTGCCTAGCTGCAGGGTGGAGTTACCAGCTGAGGATCCTGAGCACAGAAATACCTTGAAAACCAAAACCTGGACCCAGCTTTGGCAAGACCATGGGATCAAGCAGCACTCCTTTTTTTTTCAGTGTTTACATTGTGGTTGTCTCAGTTGCTCCCTCCTCAGCTGGTTTCTGTGCCAGGCCCCAGATCTTCTGGTGCACTTCACGAAGAGCTGGACTTAGTGCCCGACACACAGTGAACCCCTCTGCTAAGCCCTTTGGCAAAGGATTGTAGCACTAAAATCCGAAAGCTTTTCTCTAAGTGAGTTGTGTGGAGTCCTACAGGAAGCCTGGAACCAAACCTCAGCTCCCAGAGCCTTTGTTCAGGGCTTTGACCACAAACCCATCTTTTCTGTAAGGACACTATTAAAATTCCATCCTGCTTTTTGTCCACGTCAGGAAAACCACCGTACAATTGGCAATATCTGCTCAGGAGGGGCCAGGATAGGCAGGATGCAGTAGATTGGTGAAACTGTACAGTGTAGCCTGATGAGTGTCTGCTTGCCTTACACTTTCATCTGTTAAATTCCTTTCATGGGTAGAAAATCCTTCCCCAAATCTAATTGCAGTGAATTGGACGCAGTGCTTTTATTATACTGCAGAATTTGTTACCACACTGGGGTATGTCTCTGTGTGGAAATCACAGTTCACAGAGTATTTCCAAATGCCTAAAATGCGCACTGACCCAAGCAAGCTTTAAGAGGTGGTCACAGTTTAAAAAATGTGAATTGTGCAAATGTGAAAAAAAAAATAAATAAAATCCTGGCACAAGAAGGGGAGAAGAAGCATTGAGGTTAGAAAAGACCAGAGGAAAAAACAGTTGCCAAAGAGAGATTGTGTCTCCCATCACGTACTCTTGTTTCAGACTGTATTTCATATTTGAGAAACAGCAGCATTAGGTTTCCACTGCCAGTGGTTTGGTTTGAATTCGATTCAAATCTCAATTCATTTTTCTACTGTGAAGAGTTAACCACCAGAGATCTCAGGTTCTTGCACTGTTAAGCACAGTAAGTTGTAGTAACAACCATTAGATCATTACAGCCTGTGCCGCAGAGCCCTGGGTCTGCACACATTAGAGACCTCGTGGCACTTCTCTGTCAAGTCAGCGCTCCACAGCAGTGCTGTAAGACAGGTTTTGTGGTCAAATATTGATAGAATAGCATGTACCCTTCATTATAGCTTAATTATCAAACCAATGAGTGTTAATTCCCTAAATGTAAGGGGCTGAACTATGAAGAAAAAGCCCAGGAAAGCCAGTGCTGTGGGCAGATTGTTAGTGACATCCCATGTGATGTGAGTTGCCAGCTCCAGTGGGATAAACAGAAGGATCCTTGCTTCTCCTTGACACCCTCCGGAGGGAAGGTGCCTGAGACAATTAAACCCCCGATTTCTTCCCGCTGAAGTCAGAAGTTTTGCCACTCATTATTGATGGGGATGCGCTTGACTCCTGAGATGCTTACGGAGCCCATCCCATAGACATTCGACCCATCAGCAAACAGATCTGAAGCCACAGGTAGAAGCACATCTCACACCTTCAGGAGGACTTGTTCTGCTGCCGAATCCCTCCCGCTGTCCTCACCGGGCCGTTTGCTGACTCATCAGCTTTGTGCATTTGCCCTAATTAGTCATATGCAAACACCATTGTATTCAGGAAGTTCTGTAAACGTAAGCTGGAGTATGAACTTAGTGCAGGAATAAAGGTCAAAAAAAGTGACTAAGGCATCATATACTGCAATAAGTTTCTGTTATCAGCCACTGAGAAAGCGGGAAAGAAAATGTTTATGCTGAATTTTAGTGGAGTGACGCAAAAGTTTAATAAAGGGGAGGATGTGTGTGGGGGGAGAGCATTTGCTTAACATCTCTCAAGAGCTGCTATAGTACGAAATGCTTAATTGCAGAACAAGTTTCCACTAACACACTTCTGAAAACACAGCTGGGTTTTGAAGCATTATTCTTTATTATGAGCTCAGAGTAAGCATGTTTGGCATGAAAGAAATGTGTCTCGTAAGGAGACCACAACACTTACTCACAGCTCCCCAGCCAGTTCATGCTGGGAAGTCTGATATCTTTGAACAATCATTTGAACAGTGCTAGCAATGCGTAGACTGGGATTTTTCTGCAGTGCTTTTTACTCGGGGATCACTAACACATCTTAAGCCTCTGGGTGATTTAAAGTGATCAGAACCCAGTGTGAGAATACTCAGTGAGGAACCCTTTCCATATATAGCACATTATGTGAATTTGGACAATGGTAATAAAGGTGCACAAGTGATGCTAAGACATCCGTGCTTATGGGCACCAAAATTGTCATTCAAAGAGTGATAGGATTGAAAACAAGAGCTTACTGGGTAGGATAAGGCAGGTTCTGTAGGCTGCAGCTGGGCAGTCCCTGGTCCAGACTGCATCAGTGTCACTTAGTCTTTGAAGGGCACCGAGATTGCAGTCAAAGTGCAGAAGAGGCTTTCACTTTTAAGCGTGCCAGACTCACCAGGAACCTCTTCAACCTCACACTCAGATTAGAGAAGTTGCAATGGCTGCTCTGAGTTACACCAGCCTCCTCTAAGGCACAGGAAGTACCTCTGGTAGCACCACTTCACTACCGAAACTCCCCCAGATGCGTTTCCAGGCGCTCTGATGGGGAAGATGTCAGTGAGCTGGGCTTGTCATTTCTGCACCTGCCAGGAGAACCCCCCATTTCACCACGGAAATTCCTTAGGGGTTGTTATGGTGACTCTGTGACTGGACTAAAATACTGCATGGTTGCTGTGCATGACTGAATTTCTTCCTATGTTTATGCTGTCTAAACTTCATTTTGAAAGGTAAAGTTGTCTGAGCCCTTGGGTAGGGCTTCTTGGTACTTATGCAAGACAGTCGAGGTTGAGTCTCGCTTTGATTATTTTTCTTCTCGAGGCTCCAGTGAGCACAGAACAACAGAAATATCAGTAGTTCACAGCCACACTGCCATGGGCTATTGTGTTGTCACAGCTAATATGCAAACTAAAGATGGGCTTTGTCAGTGTTTAGGTGGAAAACCTTAAAGGAATAAAAGGAGTCTATAGCACCTGTGCCTCTTTTGTACATCTGACTGCCGTGGGCAAAAGCAATCCATACAGAAACTCCTTGTGATTGCTATCAAATGTCACGGTCACTGCTTTTTCTTCAAAACAAACAAACAAACAAACAAACAAAAATCCCAAACACAGAACACCCATGGCTGTATGCAAAAACGACTTCTTGTTACCTGAAAGTTGGGAACCCACAGCAGGAGTGTTAGGAAGGTGCAGTACCTGAAACACCATCACTTTGCCCTGCAGGTGTTTCTTACATCACCACACGTGCACACAGAAGCACAAGAATGTCACTTATGCCTGTCAAAGCTGCTTTTTTTTAAAGGTATCATTACCTCTGAGCTGCAAACTGAGTAGTCTCGTAAGGTTCAGCTCCAGATGATCACTTACAGTCCCTGCTGGAGGGAGCCTGCAAGATGTAAAGGAACTGCTGAGCTCCATGGGGTCGCTCTACCTGGAACTGTACCTTTTCTGCCTCCCCACAGTGCTCAGATACATATGACCCTGAGCTAAGGGTACATAGGTTAGAATTTTAATTTTAATTGCGTGGGCTCTGCCCCCAGTTTTCTTCTCCCTGCTCCCCCACGGCTGTGGCCTGGCTCCTGATCCAAGGGGCCACTTGTGAGTGCCTGTGAGGTTGTGCCAGTACCAGATGTCCCGTTAAGCCCCTGTCCCCTGTACAGCCACTCCTGCCGAGCCTCCAGGGCCTGTCAAGGTTTGCAGGAGACCCCGGAGCCCTCAGCTGAGCAGTTCCTGAGGATGCCCTTGCCATGGGGGAGCAGAGAAAGGAAAATTGGGGTTGGGGTTAGGTTTGGGCTGGCCTGGATGGGTAGCAGGGAAGGCAGCAGGGTCATGGTGTGAGGTGCAGCCCTAGTCGAGCCTCCTGGCTCTGCCATTGGGTGTTGGTTGGGGTTTGGGAAGTTGTAAAACTTGCTCGAAATGTGCTTAATTACCCCCGTGTTCTCCTTCTAGGCCGCCCAGCCATGGAGCTGTCTGTTCCCTTTAATTAATGTGAGGTTCTGAACTCTTTAACTGGAAATTGTCTAGAAAACATGTCTTGTGAGGAACGGCTGAGGGAGCTGGGTTTGTTTAGTCTCAAGGAAAGGAGGCTCAGGGGGGACCTCATTGCTCTCCACAACTACCTTAAAGAAAGCCTTAGTGATGTGAGGGCTGGTCTCTTCTGCCATGCCTACAGTGAGAAGACTAGAGAAAAAGGCCTTAAACTGAGACAGGAGAGATTCAGACTAAATATCAGGAAAAAAATTTCACTGTTCAGGTGGTCAGGCATTGGAATAAGTTGCCCAGGGAGGTGGTGGAGTCACCATCACTGGAGGTGTTTAAGGGGCATCTGGACCTGATGCTGGGTGATGTGGTTTATGGCTTACAGCAGCAGTGCTTGGTGGACAGATGGACTAGAGCTTAAGGGCCTGTTCCAAATTTTATGATGCTATGGCTCTGAATGTCCTGGGGTTTTTGTGCTATGAAACCTTCGGGAAAGGAAGTGTGGAGTCAAGCACTGAACTAAGTTATGTGAGGCAAAAAAGCCAAAACCAAAACAGACAACCCTCCCCCCCAAAAAA